>NC_063359.1:21961958-21994130 GCF_021869965.1 Rhincodon typus | reverse complement strand
CTTGGGAACCCTGCAGCCCAATGGTATCAATGTGGATTTCACAAGTTTCAAAATCTCCCCTCCCCCTACCGCATCCCAAAACCAGTCCAGCTCGTCCCTGCCTCCCTAACCTGTTTTTCCTCCCACCAATCCCCTCCTCCCATCTCAAGCCGCACCTCCATCTCCTACCGACCAACCTCATCCCGCCCCCTTGACCTGTCCGTCCTCCCTGGACTGACCTATCCCCTTCCTAACTCCCTACCTACACTCACCTTTACTGGCTCCATCCCCGCCTCTTCGACCTGTTTGTTTCCTCTCCACCTATCCTCTCCTCTATCCCTCTTCTATCCACCTCCCACTCTCTCCTTATTTATTTTGGAACCCCCTTCCCCTCCCCCTTTTCTGATGAAGAGTCTAGGCCCGAAACGTCAGCCTCTCTGCTCCTATGATGCTGCTTGGCCTGCTGTGTTCATCCAGCCCTGCACCTTGTTGTCTCGGATTCTCCAGCATCTGCAGTTCCTACTATCTCTCTTCCCATAGTATCTTACAGCTTGACACAATCTTCTAAAGCTAACATGCAACTGTTCTTGTAAAGATTAGAAGATTTTAAATGGTATACAAGCTTTTACCATTTTTCCAAGTGCCCTGACTGTTAGTATATTTTTGCATAATTTACATTGGAAATTATAACTAGCACTTCTTAGAATGATCCCAATAAAGCAAAATAGTTTGCTTGGCTCAACTTTTTCTCGGGCAATGGCAAATCTCTCATTATTTTACATGGGGCAACCATTATGTTGTATGCTGACAACATATGGCATAACGCAGTCAACACATCCCATGAGACAATGGATAGTTCAGTAATAATACAAGCAATCCAGTTATGTACCAAAAACATTTAAGTCCAGATAACAATCACTCATTTTCTGAGCCAAACCAATCAATATATGCCATTTAATTGAACAGTGCAGGACCAAATTCCCTGCTGAGATACCATTTTATTTCTATAATCTGCATTGATCCATTTGGCACTCTAATAGGGACATGGTGCTTTTCACTAGGCATTGTAAATCAGAAAAAAAAACTGAATTGCAGTTAATTAGCATGAAAAGTAGATGGCCTAGAGATAACCTCATTTGCACCAACTGAGGCTTGCAGTGACTGCTGTGTGCAATTCCAGGGAGAAAAGCTACGGTTACACCTTCTTTCAAGCATGGAAAAAGCACACATGTAACAGTCACCATTTGATTAGCAATCACTATAGTGAAACCAAGCTGTTTATAATGAGAGGGACCCAGGCTGAACCGCAAAGCTCCTAGCACTTTCTGGTTCAACAATAAGAGCAGACACAATCTTATGACTCCACAGAACTATCTAGATAAAGGTTTTCTGCAAATACAACCACTGATTCAGATATTAAAGGTAATTTTGGTTTCATAACTTCAACTTTGAAACACACTTCTTTGTCCCTTAGAAAATTGCATTAAGTCCTCAAGAGCTCAAAGCAGAATTTTCAGCATTGATAACATCACAAAGTGAAGGTATGACCTAATGGTAAAGTGCTTTCTTTCTTTCATTGTATTATTTACTCTTCCTTCCTTTCAATTGTAGTTCTGCAAATGCTTCTCTTGATTTTTGTTCCTTTGGTTGGGGAGTAAGAGCTTACTTATTTCTATTATTAGGTTCAATGGAGTGCTATTGATATTATCCACTTTATGAAATAGTCTTCTGAGTGAATAAAAGTTCCACACATTTAGGGCCTGTGGCATAGAAATCCCTCATTACTTCTGCATTTGCAAACTCTGCTAGGTGTATCGGTCTGTGGTCGTGCAATTCTCACAACGTTACGGCAATCTTATTCTGCAGCTTTGTTAGGATGTCTGTCTTCAGGTTCCCAGGTGTCACGATGTCAAAATACTCCATGACTGCATTGAGAATACTACGAGAAACAGAATTTGGCACTGACCAGAGCATCCACTGTGCTATTCCCCTTCAAAGAGGCCAGTAATATTTTCAAGGTGGTGCTGATGAATGTGTTATTGCTAAAATTGAGGCCAGTTCTCACTTCCCATTAATGTGACTGACTACTTACTCGTACATACTTTCATTGAACGGTGCATTTCCAACAAGCGAATGGTCATTAAGCGTAACTAGACTGTTTAAAGTTTTACACTGTTTAATACCAGCAACTGTAAAAGTGATCCAAAATTCCCGAATCCAACCTCTGTCTGTAATGATGGGATCCGTCTCTGGAGCAAGACACAGGATACAGTATTCATTACCTTGGTGTATTTAACAAATGTTAATTGAAAGTGTCTTCAAGGTTATGTGAAGATAATCAGGAAAAAAATAATTACTGATGTGAAGTGTCCGTACAGAACAGATATATCCCATTCAACTTCCTCTCAGGATGTAGGTAACGTTATTTAAATGTGTGTAATTTTGTTTTCGGACATGTTTGGGATTTACCAAGTTTTAGGACATGTTAGGAGATTATTACGTTCTGCTTGTGATTTTTGACTTGGAAGAAGTCCCCTTCATAACTCTCAGTTGAATGCAATGTAATGGCAACCATCTTAATAAAGCCAGATATGCAATAACTGAGAGCTAACAAATTGATACCATCCTTCAAAAAAAAACCCTAAAGGCAATGGGGGTCTCTCTCAGTTAAAATCTTCCTCTTTACTGTTCAAGCTGGTCAATGAGAGAATTTAAATCTGGTGCTTTGTTTTCCAGTCAAGTCATTAACTGTTCTTAGCTTGTAGAATGCCCATGGCAACTGTCTCAGATAATGCAGAAGGCTTAGCTGGTAAAGGCAATTATCAAAAGGTAAATTATCTAACTATGAAATACTGTAAAAAGTACATTTTGATTTTATCCTCATGTGGAATGGTAGCAATTTCTATTTCCAGAAATTGAAATAAATTATGATGGCAAATACTTGTTAAAATTTAGAAGGTAAAGAAAATTGAACAGGATTTACAAGTTACTGTAATGTTTTCCATGTACTTCTGTTTTTATTTTTAAAGTCTTTTTGGTATTATAATCAAAAGCATACCAAGGTTCATATTAGAAATACCAGTGGGTAAAGAAACTTGATCAAATTTATGAACTCTACATAATTGGAATGCCAGGAACCTAAATAGTTACTCTGCCTGAACAGTGTGAAGGACTAGAATTAAAATGCTCAATCAAAATGACATGACTACCGAGTTACCTTGGGGCTTTCCGGTACTATAAGAAATTCTTCCTCCATAAGAAACTTCCACTTAAAACTGGCTTTCCAGTGGTCACCTTCGAGAATGTTTGCATTCCTGTGCAATTGCTTTTTTCGAATTTAAATAATCTGGGCTGAATCCATTGTGGTAGGAGCAAACACCACACAGAATTTGATAGAGGGTACACTGAGGATACCCTGTACTAATAAGGATAGATTTCAAACAGATCTAGCAACTCAAAACAGGTACTGTGAACCTCAGCAGGAGAGTGATTGTGTTAAAACACAATCTGTAATTTCATAGCCTGGCACATCTGCCATTCTAGTATTATCATCAAGCTGAGGGAATTAACCAGATTCAATGAAGAGTGCAGGAGAGGAGGACAAACCAGAAGCAGTGCCAGGCATACCAGGCAAATAAGGTGTTGACCTGGAGAAGCTACAACACAGGACTACTTGAATACCGAACGATGGAAACAGCAAGAGATAAAAAAAGGCTAAGCAATCCCAACACCAATTGGATCTAAGCTTTGCAGTTCTACAATATCCAGCCACAAATGTAGTAGACATTGGAATGACAAACAGAGGCAGGCTCTGCAAGTAGAGGCAGGCTCTGCAAGTATACCCATCCTCAACAATTGGGGAGTTAGGCAGTGCAAAAGACATCGCTAAGTATTTGCATCCATTTCCACCCAGAAAAGGAGAGTGGATAACGCACCTCAGCCTCCTCTCGTGGTTCCTTGTAATACAGATGCCAGTCTTTGACCAATGTGATTCACTCCTCATGATATCAAGAAACAGCTGAAGATATTGTAAAAGGATATTGCAAAACTATGGCAGCTCACAACATTCTGTCATTATTACTTAATATTTAAATCCCTTCATGACATATTTCCTTTCATGAATCATGACCTTCTCCAATTCCACCCTCTTGAGTATCACTCTTTGTTCCATCAGTGGTTGCTATACCTTCAACAGCCTGGGTCCTATGTTCTAGAAATTGATCCCTAACCTCTCCAGCCTGCCATCTCCCTCTCTTGCTTTACAAATATCTTTAATTCACCTTTTCTCATAGTTCTTTTATTGGCTCACATAAATCTTTCTTCAATTTTTTACAAGTTATTGCTGCATACAATTGAGCACTACTATAAACACTTTGCCAAAACATTTGTAAACAGCGCCAAGAAACTTGATGAATGATTCTAATATTGTAAGACCAAGCAAACAAAATAGACTACTTTGATATATCCGAAAGAACACCAAATTCAATCTCAGTACTCCCTGGTTCTGCTGCATACTTTTTCCAAGGCTCTGCATTAAAATACATCTTTATAATATATAAAGAAAATCCACCACAATAACAGCATTTCATATTATTAAAATTACCCAATGAATACTTTTAATTGAATGAATCTAAGACACATCTCATGCTTATATTATTGCATTCTTTCAAAGTTTTGCTTTAGTCATCTATTACAACTGTTTCACCCATTCTTCATCCCATACTCCAGGTGGGAAGGCGATGGCCTACTGGTATTATAGGTGGACTGTTAATCCAGAGACCCAGATAACGTTCTGGGGACCTGGGTTTGAATCCCACCATGGCAGATGGTGGAATTTGAATTCAATAAAATAACTGGAATTAAAAATCTAATGATAACCACAAATCTATTGTCAATTGTCGGAAAAACCGATCTGGTTCACTAATGTCCTTTAGGGAAGGAAACTGCCATCCTCACCTGGTCTGTCCTACCTGTGACTCCAGACCCAAAGCAATATGGTCGATTCTGAACTGCCCTCTGTGCAATTAGGGATAGACAATAAATGCTGCCTGACCAGCAATGCCCTCATCCCATGAATGAGGAAAGAAAAAAATGCCTCTTTGTTCATACAAGATCTTTAGTGTCAAGTACATCGTTGAGACTAGCTTGTTAATCTTGTTCATTTTTGTTCCTAAAACTATCAAAACTTCAGCAAATTCCTTCTCACCCATATCTAGTTAGTTGCATTAATACCAAGCACATTTGTAAATATACTAAAATAATTCTATGCCAGCAAAATATGTCTTGTCATCGGTGAACAGTAATTGCAACTTTTCCCTGACATCTCAATTTCTTAACAACACTTCTTCCATTCTGTTTTTTAACAATGTTGCAATCATGATGTCACAGAGGTACATTCACTGTGACTGGGCAACACTGAACAGATATTCATACAACATACTAAACAACCGTTAATTAGTGGCTTCAGCCTGATAAGTTACCAGCCGCATACCATCATGATGTCTCTAACAACAACTTCCACTTATAAACCACCTTCAAAAAAAAAGGAAAACACCCCAAGGCACTTAACTAGAGTGTTATCAATAACTTTGATTCAAAACAACAAAAGGTTTTCAGAACAGATGAGTGAGAGAGGTAGGTTTTCAGGATCTGAAAGGAAAGATCAGTAGAGAGAGAAAGAAAGAAAGGGAATGAGGAGGTAATTTCAGTGATCAAGGCTGTGCTTACACACACAAATGCCAGACGCTTGGCATAAAAGCAACAAAAAGGAAGATCCTCAAAGGAACAGTTATTATAAAATGAAGAACTGCTGATGCTGGAGACCTGAAACAAAAAGCAAAATTGCTAGAGAAACTCAGCAGGTCTGACAACATCTGTGGAGAGAAATTTCAAGTCCAGTGACTCTTCATCAGAACACCGATGAAGGTGTCACTGAAGAACACTGATGAAGGATCACCAGAGTCAAGATATAACTCTGCTTTCTCCCCACAGATGCTGCCAGACCTGCTGAGTTCCTCCAGCAATTTGTTTTTGTGCAAAATAATGGTTAGTATGTTTGTGAAACCTACACAATTTCTACTCGTGCTTCAGCTTCAAAACAATATCGTAGATACATGCTCTGAATCCTCATCCAAATGAATGGACAAAAATATTGAAATCATTGTCCCATTTGTGCATTCTTTAGATTTTAATTCAAGTTTCTCGCACTACCCTTTGGTGACATTAGAAATTACTGTGTTGGTATTATACTACCATCTTTATAGAAACAAATTACTTCAGCTTATACAACTCAGATAAGGAGTAAAAACATAAAACATAGAACATAGACCCTTACAGCATAGGAATGGGCCCTTTGGCCCACGATGTTGTGCTGAACATGGCGCCAAGTGAAACTAATCCCTTCTGCCTGCCCTTGGTCATATCTTTCCATTCCTTGCATATTCATGTGCTTATCTAAAAGTCCGTTAAATGCCCCTACTGTATCTGTCTCCACCACCACCCCTGGCAGCGCATTTCAGATTTCTACTACACTGTGTAAAAAAACTTGCCTTTGAACTTTCCCTCTCTAACCTTAAATGCATGACCCTAATATTAGACATTTCAACTCCAGGGGAAAGATTCTGATCAGCCTTATCTATGCATCTCTCAATTTTATAGATTTCTATCAAGTCTCCCCACAGCCTGTGTCACTCAAGAGAAAACAACCCAAGTTTTTCTAGCCTCTCCTTACAGCTCATACCTTCTAATGCAGGCAGCATCCTGGTAAAACTCTTCTGCACCCTCTCCAAAGCCTCCACATCCTTCCTGTAATGTGGTGACCAGAATTGAACACAATACTCTAAATGTGGCCTAACCAAAGTCTTATAAACCTGCAACATATCATCCTGACTCTTGTACTCAATTCCCCAAAATAAAGGCGAACATGCCATACACCCTCTTTACCACCCTTTCTACTTGCATGGCTACTTTTAAGGAGCAATGGGCTTGAACTCAGATCTTTCTGTACATTAATGCTATTCAGAGTCCTGCCATTAACTGTACTTTTCCTTAACATTCGATCTCCCAAAGTACAGCACCTCACACTCACCCGAATTAAACTCCATCTGCCATTTCTCTGCCCATGTCTGCAACTAATCTATATCCCACTGTTTCACTTGACAACCTTCTACAGTCCACAACTCCACTGATCTTTGTATCGTCTGCAAACTTACTAACCCACCCATCTACATTGTCATCTAAGTCATTTATACACATCACAAACAGCAGAGGTCCCAGAATGGATCCCTGTGGAACATCACCAGTCACGGACCTCCAGTTTGAAAAACACCCTTCCACCAATACCCTCTGTCTTCTATGAGCTAAAGTTAACTTTAGCATCGCGACTGATTTTTTAAAAAAATGCTCATTTTGTGAAATGGCATCAGATGTAATGAAAGTAACACCAAATGGCCAAAACATGATAAATGTTATTTCTGGATAGTTTCAGTTACTTGACAAGTAGCACAAATGTTTTGTGCTGTTAGGTAGCTAAGGGAAAATTCTATTATGTTTTAACACTACAAAAGCCTATAATATGGGAAAATGCGTCAATCTTTGTTCAGCAGTACATCAGAACTTATTGATTAGTACAAGGGAAACAATTTTTCAGTGTATGTATCTGAAGTGCAACTGAAATACGACCATAATTTCACTGATGTGAAACCATCTTAAAATGATAGTGCTTTTCGATCTTTCAGAGCTTTCATCATTCTGGTACTTGATAGAAGCCTAAGTAGTACTGAGCCTGAGCAGTGTCAGATGGAGATGAAGTAAACATAGTTGATAAGTGTCCTTTATGTCATCAAGGTAGAAGAATAGTGCTCAAGGACTTCCTAACAGATGAAAAATGACAGAAAACCATATGTCCTGATTCTATCAATATGAAGGGATACTGGGCTAAAAATAAACAAATCAATTCAAAAATTAAAGCAATAGACTAATGAGGCTATATTTTACGCTGCGAAAATTATAGAAAGTTTAAAGTTTTAGTATTGAATATGATGTGCATTCTAAATAAAATTACATATTGTCTTTCCTAAAGCTGCTGACTTCTTTTGGGATTCCATGGTTACTGGTATCTTGATTGTGTGATGTAGCGATTAATTTGGTTAGGCAGTGACCATTACAGTACTCAGTTTTGTCCTGGCTGTCTTTTTTTCAAGGGGATCATGTCCATGTGTCAAGAGGAACAGGAACTTGGAATTTTTTTTTCCTCAACAAATTCCATTTATATGGCACATACACATATTTAAAAATAAAAACAGCTTGAGGTGTTGCACAGGTGACTTTAGCCTAAGTGCACTGCGGCTAATAGCTTCCTTGACATAGCATATTCAAAGGTGGGCTCTTATAGTCTGAACTGTTCAGCGGCAGAAGAAATTTGCACCTTTAGATTTCCCCAAAAAGTTAAGTTCATGATCACAGCTGTAACTGGAGTCCAAAGAAACAAAGCCTTCTGTATCAGACATTTGCATTGGTGGTTTTCACTTTGCCTCTGTTGTCTTCAGGACTATTGGGAATACAGTTATCCATATTACTGGTTTTTTTTTTTGAAAAACACAATCAATAATATATCATGGCATCTTTAAACTTGCGTTGATGCAAATACCTAATCTCCTGAAATGCTCCTTCCACAGAAAGCAATATTAGTTTGTTAGACTTTGTAACAAGGGAAAAGTGTTAATAAGTAAACTAGTTCATTCTCCAGCAGCAATCATTGGCTCAATACTGAGTGAGTTCTGATTTGTTACAGTTCGATTACAATTCCAGTCTTGAAGATCAGTAAGGCAAAGCACCAATGCATGTTGAAAACAGGATAATGTAAATAATAGATACTCAGAATAATTAAAAAGTGTTAACATAACAAATGATTCAAAGACCCAATACGATCATATCTTCAAATGGACATTGCATAGAACAAGACAACAAAAGATAAAACATTTCACTTACTAAGGTGGCCTGATGACCTGACAAATGTCTGAAACAGTTCAGATATAGAAGGGTGTGTATATGAGGCATAAGTAAATCCAGCACAAGTCTTTTGGGGAGATATGAAGCAAAAGCAAACACTTTTCAAGGGAACAGTTGGGGGAAGAGGGTTGGTGTGCATGATTGAATCACAACACTGACAACAAGTTTTGCTCATGGACACTCATTAAACAATAAATTGTACAAGGTACATTATCACCACTTCTTCATGGTAACTCAGAGGTTAGACTGAATGCATGCGACAAATCTCCATATTTTTGTTCCTTTGGTTTAATTTTTAATACATACATAGATGCCACTTATACTTACAATCAGGCATTAAATAGCCACTTAGAAGTGAGTAGCATAACAGCATTGTTCATTTGGTTAGTGCCATTTTTTGACAGATGGAAGTGATATTTGAAATTGGGGTAAGTCAGTTGCTACTGGACACGAGAAATCTATCAGTTTTTTTGCTTACAAACACATACAAAATAGAAGCAGACATAGACCATTCAGTCCCTCTGGCCTGCTCTGCCATTCAATAAGATTATGGCTGATCTATTGTGTTTCAAATTCCATATTCCAACTAACCCCAATAACCCTGTATTTCTCAGCCTAACAAGAATCTATCCACTTCTTCTTATAAGTATTCAATGGCCCCACCTCCACCACTTTCTGAACCAGAGTGTTCCAAAATTGCACAACACTGAGGAAAAGAAAATCTCCTCACCTCTCTCCTGAAACACAGATCCCTAATTTAAAGCAGTGCCCCTGAATTCTGGGCTGACCCACCAGTGGAAACATTCTCTCCACATCTACCTTGTCAAGACCATCCACGATCTTATACACTTTAATCAATTCACTCTTCACTCTTTTAAACTCCAGTGGAAGGACTAACCTGTCCAAATTATCCTCATAATACAATCCAGACATTCCAGATATAAATCTAGTAAGCCTTCTCTGAACTCTGTTCAATTTGTTTACTTCCCTCCTTAAAAAAGACAAACCACACACAGTACTTGAGATGTAGTCTTACCAATGCCCTGTGAAACTGAAGTATAACTTACTTATTTTTGGGTTCAATTCCTCCTCTAATAAAGGATAGCATTCCATTAGCCTTCTCGATTATACGCTGTGCCTATATATTAGCTTTCTGTGACTCATACTATAACTATTAAATCTCTCTGTACCTTGGAATTCTGCGGAACTTGAGCAACAGTACAACCCCACTACATTTTCCTACCTTCTTATTTTCTTAAATGTCATACAGCCCTCAATATATCCTTTATTTTAGGCAGGAAATGAGGAGGTAGCTGGCCCCATCCCTCCATCAGTTTTAACCTGATTAACCTGAGTGCATATTTCATATATAAAAACACTACATATGTACATAACTACTATAACTGCATTTAAAAAAAGTCTCTGACAGCGCTATGAAGGTTTGATATGTTTGTGCGTTGCTGCTGTCAGTACTACTTACAGTGCTTAGTTTGCTGCAGGAGATGAGGACTCGCCGTTCATACAACATACTAGCATAAAGATGGAGCATGTTGTTGACATCTACAGCTACAAAATACTCTGTCAGGTTTCTCTGAAAAAGAAAAAATATTTTCAGAATTTAAAAAGAAAAGCAGACATGCTTTCTTGTGGAACAAGTTGCTGATCTTGTGGAAAGAAATACATTGAGCTGAAGGTTGTTTCCAATATATCACAATGTCTGCACTTTTCAAACCATCAGAAAGAATTCTGTTCATTTGGAGTATTTGTTAATTAGTGATTTTTTTTTGGAGTGTCAGCTTCCCACAACTAAAGTATAGTGTACAGTTCTGGTCACCGTACATTAGGAAGGATGTGATTACACTGAAGGAGGTGCAGAGAAGATTCACCAGGATGTTGCCTGGATGGAGCAGTCCACTATGACAAAATGCTGGATAATCTCGGGTTGATTTCTTTAAGGCAGAAAAAGCTGACAGAGACCTGACTGAGCTATATAAGATTATGAAGCGCATGGACAGTGAGGATAGAAAGCAGCTGCTCCCCTTAGTTGAAAGGTCAATAACAAGGGGTCATAACTTCAACGTGAAAGATAGGAGGTTTAGAGGAGATTTGAGGAGAAACCTTTTCACCTAGAGGGTGGTAAGAACCTAAAATGCATTGCCTGGGCAGGTAATTGAGGCAGGAAAGTTCACAACCTTTAAAAAGTACTGGGACGAGCACTTGAAATGTCGTAACATTCATGGGTCAAGTGCTGAAAAGCAAGACCAGTGTAGGTTTACAGTAGTTTTATGTCAGTGCAGACTTAATAGGCCAAAGGGTCTTTTCTATGCTGTATGATTTTATGAATTCTTTATGTTAGATTCTGCATAGATTATTTAGCACTGCAGCTAAAACAAAAAGCAGCTCAATACTTTTCCCAAAAAAGGTATCATGTTTTGTGTCCAAATATAAAACTTGACTAACGAATAAAAATGTGCTCAATGGTTTTCAATGGTTACTCATCACTTATCACTTACATATATATTGCCTAATTTCTAAACGTTACATGATTTTAAAAAAGGTATTCTTTGAAAACAGTACCATTGAGTGCATCCATCCATTTCAGAATATTTTGACACAAGTTATATCTGGAAATGGAATCCTCACAGCCTGTTCCTTTCACTCGTTACTGCAATCAGACCCAGGTTCCCCAATTCATTAATCCAAATTGTTAAACTCCCAGGTAAAGAGAAATGAACTGACTCCCCTTCCCTATTCACCCAGCCCATCTCCCAGACCCAAATGAATGCAGGTTTTCAAAGATGGTTAACTAGGTTTTCTTAAACTATGGGATTATTAATTTCCATGTGAGAAGAAACACATCTGCAACACTTACACAGAGAGACTAAGAGTAACAGGTGAGTCCAAAAGCATAAAAGTTGAGAAAAAAAAAATACTAAACAGTTTCTGAATTATTAGTGAAGAACAGATAGTTGACCATTGCGGCCGTGGCAGCAGAGGCTATTACTGATGTTGGTATTTCAACAGACAGTTAAAAAACCCTAAGTTTTGAGGATTGATTGAGACTCTGTCATTCTGATTTTTTTTTGGCCAGAACTGAATTCCAGTATTCAGGGCAGAAGTGTCCTTTTGTCTAGCTGCCAGCTATCTTACTTTCTTGCATTTAGATTGAGAGATGATCTTCAGTTGCAGCACTAGAGATCAATTCTTTGACTATGACTCTTCACAGCATGCTAACACTTAAACCCAGGCCCTCATTATTTTTGTAGTCTGAAGAGATCACAGTCCATTTTGTTTTGACTTGCCTCTTCCCCCTTTGACGGTCTACTGTTTGATGTGCTCTTCGCAACTACAGGTGTGATATTCCATGATTCTCGCTCTCTCGTTCTCTCGCGCTCTCTCTCGCGCTCTCTCTCTCTCTCGCTCTCTCCCAGACAGCCACTTAATTTATGTCTGGTGCCACTTTCAGCTGCATCAGCCATCTTTCAGAATACACATTTTGGAATTACAAGTTAAAAATGTCCACAGAACTTCAGAAATCTGAACCATGGCCATGACGATGCCATCACAGAGTTATAGTCATTGAGTCATGGGAGTCTACAACATAGAAAAAGGCCCACCAGCTCATCAAGTCTACACTGGTCAAAAACAACCACCTAACTTCTAATCCCATTTAAGCACTTTGCCCACAGCCTGGTGTGCCTTGGCATCTCGTGTACATCTGAATACTAATTAAAATGTTATGAGGGTTTTTGCCTCTATTACCCTCACAGCCAGTAAGCTCCAGATTCCAACTACCCTCACATGAAGTCTTAATTTTCCATCTGTCCTCCATGCAGGACCTTCCCAAAAGCCTTGCCGAAGTTCAAGTAGATTGCGTCAAATGTATTGCCTTCATCTACACACCTGGCTACCTCTTTGAAAAATTCAATCAATCAAATTGGTCAGACCGTGACCTCCCCTTAACAAAACCATGCAGACTGATCATAATTAATCCCTGCCTCTCCAAGTGTAGATTAATTCTGTCCCTCGGAACTGCTTCCAATAGTTTTCCTACCACTAAAGTTAAACTGAGTGGCCAATTGATTCTTGGTTTATCTCTTGCTCCCTTCTTGAATAACAGTACCATTTTGGCTGTCCTCCAGTCCTTATAAAAAGGTATTTTTGTTAAAATTATACCACCCACATCTGGCAGATAAGCATACAATTTGGAAAAGTGAGAAGAGATACAAGCGTCCAATAAGTGTGATACAAGACGATATACTGAAAAGAGCCACCATGATCTGCCGCCTGATATTACTGAAAACAACTCAGTTCTGGCAGGTCCAGCGGGATGCCACGAGATACACATATTCCCCTATCGTTCCTTGTCAGTATTCTGCAGAGACTATTTCCCCAAAGTCCACTCCACCTCTACTCCCAATTCCTCACACCTCCACGGCACTTTCACATGCAATCACAGAAGGTGGAACATTTGCCCATTTACCTTCTCCCTGCTTGCTATACAAGGCCCCAGACAGACCCTCCAGGAGAAGCATCAATTTACCTGCATTTCTTTCAACCTAGTCAACTGTTCCCACTGCTCACAATGCAGTCTCTGGAGAGATGAAACACAGATTGGATAACCACTCTGCAGAACACCTACGTCCTGTATGTGAAAATGACTCCGGGTTTCCAGCGCAAACTAGAGGAACAACATCTCACCTTCTCCTTGGGGAGCCTGCAGCCTGTAGGACTCAATACCGAGTTCAAAAATTTTAGAGTCTGAACACCACCTTCCAGCTCCATACCCCAATCCTGTCATGACTTGCACCACTTTCAGCGTAACCAACCCAGTTTCACCCACTCATCGCCCCCATTATAATCTATCCAGTTTTTATTCATCAGCAAAAACAGAAATTGCTAGAGATACTCAGCAAGTGTGGCAGCATCTATGGAAAGGAAGCAGATTAACATTTTGAGTCCAGTGACTCTTCTTCAGAACTAGCTTTTCTTCTTCCGGGCATACAATCAACTGTCCCTTTGTCTGCCTACTTTCTCTCTCTCTCTGGGCTCAGTCTCCACCTATCTGCTTGTCCCTTTAACAGCCACCAGCATCCCCCCAAAACCCACAGCCTTGTCACCAATATAACTTTTACGTTTTCTAGACCTATCAGTTCTGAAGAACAGTCACTGGACTCAAATCGTGAACTCTGCTTTCTCTCCACATATGCTGCCAGACCTACTGAGTTTCTCCAACAATTTCATTCAAGCCTCCTTTGTTTTGTTCATGAAAAATGTGAGGGATATATTTCTCAACACTATTTCTGGTTTCCAACTTTTAGCTTTGATAGGAAGGATCAAAAGGGATTTCAAACTGTACATCAATAACTTGTTCCTGTACTGCCAATGGGCTCTCATGTGAAGGGAACAAAGATCAGTAGAATAAGTGAATAGAAAACATGCCTAGAGATACAACTCAACCTGCATTCCTTGTGAATTCTGTAGTGAGAACAAGTCACCTATACAGCTTAGGCATTTCAAGTAGATATTTTTCAGTTTCAGACAAACATACGTAAAAGGCAGCTTATGTCTTATGTCATATTACTGTGTTAATATGTCTTGCCGTCTACATATACCTATATATATATGAACCAGACAGATTCCTCTGTCCCTGCACATTATTTTGATCTATTACTTTAAATATCTATTTCTTCTTCCAAAGCCATCTGTCAGCACACTTTACCTAACTCTTCTCTGTATTGAAGCAATTTGCTTGTGTGCAGAAGATGGGAATGTTTTCCTATGCGGAGAAGATGGACAAAAGAAAATCTGATTGCTTCCAATTTCATGAGAGAGCTGAACAAAGTCCATAGGGAGAAACATCCCCTCTCAGAAAAGGGTGAAGAGCAGCAGGGCATAGATAAGGTAGTCTGCAGAAGTAGTAAATGCTATGCAGGGAAAACCTTTTTCATACAGCAAGTAGTTTGGGTGCGGAATTCAAGACCTGGAAGCATGGTGGAGGTAAGTTCAACTGAAGTATTCAAGAGAACATCAGGTGATTAGGTAAATAGAAACAATAGTCAGGGTTGTGGGGAAAAAGCTAGGCAAATGGCATAAGTCACAATGCTCATACAGCTAGTACAGACACAATGAGCCAAATGGCTTACTAGTGAGTTCTAACAATTCTGTGGTTCTGTGAATTCAATTGTGGGTACAATATAAATAAACAGGCATTTTAATAATAGATAATACACCTTGTTCAAATGTATATGACTAGTTTAATATCTTTTATTTGTGTCTCTAATAGACAGTGTATGAAAATAGGATAAGATTTTGTTTTTCTTTAAATCTTTCTATCTTTCTATCTTCTATATTTAGTTAGCTTTGTTTGTTTTTTTTTAAAATTCTTTTTCATCATAACCTTTTATTCCATTGAAGAAAATCTGCAACTCCATGTGAATATGCCTCAATGACTAGCCACCATATTAGCTTACCAAACAAAACAAAATATCTATGAGGGAAATTTCTTTCTGCGATCCAACTTGTCCAGCAGTATTATCATTTGAGATAATAAATATACCTCGTTGCAGTCAGCCAAAAGGTGAGGCAAAGGGGAAAAGTTATCCCACCATCTCTCCTCATCAGTAACAGTATTTCCTGAAAAAAAAAGTCTGAGGACAACTTTGAATGCAAGCCATGGCAGCTCTGTATTCTGTACACAGTTCGACCTGTATCTGTATTTTTATTTGAGTGGCTGATTTATAACATTGGGATACTATGCAATTTACAAGAGAAAAATGGACATCCAGGACTCACTGGAAGCACTTACTTTAAATCATAAGCTTCAAGACTGAAATTATACAGTTTCTGACAGTCATCTGAAACTAATGTTAAGGTTTTATAACTTGGATGCAATTACTTCTTAAAAGATTAATACGTTGCATAGTTTTATGACTTATTTTATTCCTAGTTATGCTCCAGTTGCAATTGTTGACAGGATTCAGGGTATTTTTAATCTGCAAAAATGTTGGTAAAAGTCTATTCATACATTGTAAAAGGATGTTGGCAATTTTTCATCAACTGTTGGTTGCCAGTTTTATTGCGGTCATAATACCATACTATACAATGAGATATTTTCCAAAATCTTATTATTCAAAGTAGGAATTTGACAGGTTCTAATAGAATAGAGTAGATAATAAAGAAAAGTGCTTTATGTGGATCATTGGAAACATGCTTTGGATCTGTGTCTTGGGAACTTGTAAGCAAAAAACAGCAGCATAAAACATGTTAAAAGTTGTAGCAATTTTTACTGGCAACAGAAAGACCCATTTTGTGCCTTACTGTTTCAGATTTTGACATTAGTATTATTTATAAGATTGCCGAATGGCTTTATGTCATGTCAGCTTCAGTCAAACTTTTGGAGGTGCTTGTTCATCTGAATTTGATTCTGTAAAGTGACATCTTTGTGGAAATAAGTCATAATGGCACAGCACGGACAAAACTGATTTATATGAGTGACGAATGGAAAGTTCCACAAGCCATGTGTCAATATCCAGGAGCTACAAAGCAAAAAAAAAAAAATTTACAATGCTGGTCCTTCATGGAACTCAAGCATATCCAATTCTCTATAAAGCTTCCTTCTCAAACCTGGAATTTTTCCACGTCATTTCCCACCTCAAACCTTATATCACTATTACTGTTTCCCACTCCCCCATCATTAAGCCAATCTCCACCATTAGATTCTGTTTTCATACTCTTGATCCATTCCCAACCCAACTCAATGTCATACGAGAACATGTCCTTGATTCAGTGCATGCTGTATTGTCGATTCTCACCTTCTCCTTAGGCTTTGCCCTTTATCCTTCAATATGATTACCATCGCCCCCTACTCCCAAATAAAACATTTTCTAGTTCCACCCTCTAATACTATTTCGTTACCCAAAATCTATCCTTGCTCTATTAAGGCATCAAATATCATCACCATCCAGTTGGAGTCTCTCTTTTTCTCTCTCTCTCCTATCATGCGATGTTAAAATCCTTTCAACCTGCATTCATGCTGCCCACAGCGCAGCCCTCCTTTGATCAAATTCACTGATGTAAGCATAATTGCCTTGTGTTTTCTTTCTCTTGTTTTTTGACCTCTGTGTAGTCTGTAACCCAGTCATCATTCTATTTCCTTCACCACTCTGCTCTGTGTCACTGCTACAGCTTGATTCTACTTCCGCTTTCTCGAACACCAGAAGAATTCTTGTAAATGCTTCCACTCTAGCTTGTATGTGATCACCTTGGGTGCACTCTAAACTTTCCATCTTAGCACCCTATTATTCTTTCCTCGCATAGTACAGGCCCTTCGGCCCACGATGTTGTGCCGACCTATTATCTGACTAAGATCAACCTACCCTTCATACCCCACATTTTACTATTCTCCATGTGCCTATCCAAGAGTCGTTCAAAAGTCTCTAAAGTACCTGACTCCACTACCACCACCGGCAGCGCATTCCACATGCCCACCACTCTCTGTGTGAAGGACCGACCTCTGACATCTCCCCTATACCTTCCTCCAATCACCTTAAAATTATGTCCCCTCGTAACAGCTATCTCCATTCTGGGAAAAAGTCTCTGACTATCCACTCTAACTACGCCTCTCATCATGTTGTACACGTCTATCAAGTCACCTCTTATCCTTCTTCGCTCCAATGAGATAAACTCTAGCTCCCTCAACCTTTCCTCACAAGACCTGCCCTCCAGTCCAGGCAGCATCCTGGTAATCTCCTCTGCACCCTCTCTAAAGCTTCCACATCCTTCCTATAATGAGGCAACCAGAACTGAACACAATATTCCAAGTGTGGTCGAACCAGGGTTTTATAGAGCTGCAGCATAACCTCGTGGCTCTTAAACTCAATTCCCCTGCCATTGAAAGCCAACACGCCATAAGCCTTCTTTACAACCCTATCAACTTGGGTCGCAACTTTGAGGGATCTATGGACGTGGACCCCAAGATCTCTCTGTTCCTCCACACTGCCGAGAATTCTGCCATTAACCCGGTATTCTGCATTCAAATTCAACCTTCCAAAATGAATCATTTCACACTTTTCCAGGTTGAATTCCATCTGCCACTTCTTTGCCCAGCTCTGCATCCTGTCAATGTCCCACTGCAGCCTACAACAGCCCTCCAATGCTGTCCACAACTCCACCAGCCTTCGTGTCATCGGCAACCTTATTAACACACCCTTCCACTTCTTTATCCGAGTCATTTATAAAGATCACAAAGAGCAGAGGTCCCAGAACAGATCCCTGCGAAACACCACTGGTCACCGAGCTCCATCTACTACCACCCTCTGTCTTCTATTGGACAGCCAGTTTTGTATCCAGACAGCCAAATTTCCCTGAATCCCATGCCTCCTTACTTTCTGAATGAGCCTATCATATGGAACCTTACCGAATCCCTTGCTAAAATCCATATACACCACATCCACTGCTCTACCTTCACTGATGTGTTTTGTCATATCCTCAAAGAATTCAATAAGGCCCCTCACAAAGCCATGCTGACTATTTCTAATCAAACTGTGCTTTTCCAAATAATCATAAATTCTATCTCTCAGAATCCTCTCCAATAATTTGCCCACCACAGAAGACAGACTGACTGGTCTGTAATTTCCAGGATTATCCCTATTCCTTTTCTTGAACAAGGGAATAACATTTGCCACCCTCCAATCTTCTACCACTACTCCAGTGGACAGTGAGGATGCAAAGATCATTGCCAAAAGGGCAGCAATCTCTTCCCTCGCTTCACGGAGTAACCTTGTGTATATCCGTTTGGCCCAGCGGACTTATCCATCCTCACGTTATTCAAAATTTCTAGCACATCCTCCTTCCTAACATAAACCTGTTCGAGCATATCTGCCTGTTTCATGCCGTCCTCACAAACGTCAAGGTCCCGCTCACTGGTGAATACTGAAGCAAAGTATTCATTAAGGACCTCCCCTACCTCCTCTGGCTCCGCACACAAGTTCCCTCCACTTTCCCCGATTGGCCCTATCCTCACTCTGGCCATCCTCTTGTTCCTCACTTAAGTATAGAAAGCCTAAGGGATTTCCTTGATCCTACCCGTCAAGGTTTACTCATACCTGCTTCTAGCTCTCCTAAGTCCATTCTTCAGTTCCTTCCTGGCTACCCTGTAGACCTCTAGAGCCCTGTTCGATCCTTGCTTCCTCAACCTTAAGGAAGCTTCCTTCTTCCTCTTGACTAGGTGTTCAACATGCCTTGTCATCCAAGGTTCCTTCACCTTACCATCCTTTCCTTGCCTCAGTAGGACAAACCTATCCAGTACACGTAGCAACTGTTCCCTAAACAACCTCCACATTTCTGTTGTGCATTTCCCTGAGAATATCTGATCCCAACTGGTGCTCCTTAGTTCTTGCCTAATAGCATTGTAATTCCCCCTCCCCCAATTAAATACTTTCCCATACCATCTGCTTCTATCCCTCTCCATGACTATAGTTAAAGTAAGGGAGTTTGGACCACTATCACCGAAATGCTCTCCCACCGAGAGATCTGACACTTGACCTAGTTCGTTGCCAAGCACCAAATCCAATATGGCCTCCCCTCTAGTCGGCCTATCTACATATGGAGTCAAAATCCTTCCTGGACACACCTGACAAAATCTGCTCCATACAAACTATTTGCACTTCGGAGGTTCCAGTCTATATTAGGGAAGTTGAAGTCACCCATGACAGCAACCCTATTACTTCTGCATCTTTCCACAATTTGTCTCCCAATCTGTTCCTCAGTGTCTCTGTTGCTATTGGGGGGGGGGGGGGGGGGGTGGAAAACGCCCAACAAAGTGACTGCTCCTTTCCGGTTTCTGACTTCCACCCATACTGACTCAGTGGAGAAACCCTCCTCCACGACCTCCCTTTCTGCAGCTGATACCATCCCCGATTAGCAATGCCACTCCCCCACCTCTTTTGGAACATCTATACCCAGGAACATCCAACAACCATTCCTGCCCCTATGTTATCCAAGTCTCCGTAATGGCCACAACATCGTAGTTCCAAGTACTGATCCATGCTCTGACTAATATCATTCTTTGGATAACATCAATCAAAGGGACATGATCAGCTTTTAGACACACGTTGACGACGCCTAACTCTACCTCTGCCAAAACCCTCATTCTTGGATCACCACTGCACTGACAGGTGACTTAAACAAACTCAAAAATCTAGATGAACAGGAACTTTATTCAGCTAAGCATCAGCAATACCAAAGACATCTTGTACAGTTTCTGCCAAGCAGTTTGTACTGCAACTTTCTGACCTTTTCCCTGCCCACGAGTTGATCCAAATGGTGTGCAAGTGATTTGATGGAACCTCAGGTAAAATTCAAACTATATCTCCTAGTCAAGGATAGCACTACCTATCCCCAACTGTACACTGTGCACCTTAACTCAATTTCATTCTCAATGAGTGAAATACTCTTGCCACCCTTAGATTTTTTTTATAGAATCCCTACGATGTGGAAACAGGCCCTTCGGCCCAACAAGTCCACACCAAACCTCACAGCATCCCACCCAGGCCCATCCCCCATAATCCACCTAATCTACACATCCCTGAACATTACGGGCAATTTAGCATGGCCAGTCCACCTAGCCTGCACATCTTTGGGCTGTGGGAGGAAACCGGAGAACCCGGAGGAAACCCACACAGACACGGGAAGAATGTGCAAACTCCACACAGACAGTCCCTCAAGGGTGGAATCGAACTCAGGTCCCTGGCACTGTGAGGCAACAGTGCTAACCATATCCAACAGCTGTAGTGCTCTCCTCGCTAGCTTCCAAAAAATTAAAGCTTCACAAGTTGCAACTTATTCAATATCCTGCTGCACATACCTACATTATGGCCCTGCTTCTTTACCACTTCCAATATAGGTAACTTGTCCCATTTGCCTGACACATACTAATAACTTTAAAATTGATGCATAGGGTACTTAAAGTAATTAAAGTCATCATAGTGTCAGAGGACCATAGAGCTGTTCTCTCTTTAGAGAGAGAACTGGTAGTTTAACCCGAGGGACACCTTGCCTCAGGCAATGGGAGAGGTTAAGAAGGTGTGACCTTGATGGTAACCTCAGTCAGTGCTGGAACTGAAACTGTGCTGCATCGCAAAGCAGCCATCCAGTCAAGTGAGCTAACCTCATCTAGAAGACTTTAACAGCCTCCTCCTCCCTATCTCTGCAATCTGTTTAATTTACAAAAAGCAGAAAGAATGACAAACTAGCAGTAAAAGACATGCCAATGTTTCATGTGGGCATTTTCTCACCTTCAGATGCAGATATAGAAGTAGCTTGTATTAGATCAATCAAATTGTTAAAATCCAAAAGCACCAATATTGCGAAGATGATTTACATTTAGTGTTGCTTGGAGGACCTACATTTTGAAGGATTGTGAATAAAGGAATTTATTTCAAGTTTTGTGAACATACCTGGAGTGATTTCTTTAAAATAGGTCAATAGAATTTCACTATGGATACTGGAGAATCTTTTTTTAAAATCAAGATTTCTTAGAAATTGCATGACTAGTGATGTCTGCTTGCTTTGCTGTAGGACCTACTTGAACCAGTTTTGAGTAGCAGCTGGCTTGGCCACATTCTTGTTTTATTTAACTGCCTTGGAGGAAAACCTAAGAACCAGCCGAGTTGGAGGAAAGCCTGCTAAGAACCACGTGTGTTAGAGAAAAGTTTGCTAAGAACGAGCTACCTGGATAGATTCTATGGAATCCATAGAGAGTGGAAACAGGCCATTCAGCCCAACAAGTCCACAGCGATTCATCAAGTCTCCCGCCCGGACTCACCCCCGCTACCCTACCCCTGTAACCCTGCATTTCTCATGGCTAATCCACATAGACTGTTGATGATCTCTCACTGTTGAAAAGAAAACCCCCTACACTGGTACTGTGTGGGACATATTTGTTCCTTTGAAAAAGTGATTCAAAGAAGACTGTATTTCCTGAGCAAGATGTATCTGAAAGACTTTGAGACAGCTGTGCATGATCATGTAAGGCAGAAAATTTGAGCAACAGACTCGAACATTTATCGTTTTGCCTTCAAGAATAACCCATTGGCTAAAGTGTTTTCTTTCAGAAAGCCAATCTCCTCCACATATTTTACCCCATTTTTCTTGAAGTATGTGTGCGCTTGTACACGCACATGGGATATTTAGAGTCATAAAGCTGTACAGCATGGAAACAAATTGTTCAATCCAACTCATCCATGCTGACCAGATATCCGAAATTAATATAGTACCATTTGTCAGCATTTGGCCCATATCCCTCTAACCCTTAATCAATGTTGTGATTGTACCAGCCTCCATCACTTCCTCTGGCAGCTCGTTCCATACATACACCACCCTCTGCGTGAAAAAGTTGTCCCCATGTCTCTTTAAATCTTTCCT
Source organism: Rhincodon typus (assembly GCF_021869965.1). Taxonomy (NCBI): domain Eukaryota; kingdom Metazoa; phylum Chordata; class Chondrichthyes; order Orectolobiformes; family Rhincodontidae; genus Rhincodon; species Rhincodon typus. Next base: position 21,971,717 of record NC_063359.1, on the reverse strand, counting down.
CACTCACCCTAAACCTATGCCCTCTAGTTTTGGACTCCCCACCGCAGGAAAAAGACCTTGGCTATTCACCCTATCTGTGCCCCTCATGATTTTATAAACCTCTGTAAGGTCACCCCTCAGCCTCCGACGCTCCAGGGAAAATAGCCCCAGCCTATTCAACATCTCCCTTTAGCTCAAACCTTCAAACCCTGGCAACATTCTTGTAAACCTCCTCCAAACCCTTTCAAGTTTCACAACATCCTTCCTATAGCAGGGAGACCAGAATTGCACACAGTATTTCAAAAGTGGCCTAACCAATGTCCTTACAGCCGAAACACGACCTCCCAACTTCTATACTCAATGCACTGACCAACAAAGGCAAGCATATCAAGTGCCTTTTTCATTATCCTATCTACCCGCAACTCCACTTTCATGGAACTGTGAACTTGCACTCCAAGGTCTCTTTGTTCAGCAACACTTCTTAGGACGTTACCATTGTATGCATAAGTCATGTTCTGACCTGCCTTTCCAAAATGCAGCACCTCACATTTATCTAAATTAAACTCCATCTGCCACTCTTCGGCCCATTGGTCCATCTGATCAAGATCCCATTGTACTCTGAGGTAACCTTCTTCCCTGTTCACCAAACTTCCAATTTTTGTGTCATCTGCAAACTTACTAACCATATCTTCTATGTTCACATCCAACATTTCTATAAATGGTGAAAAGCAGTGGACCCAGTACAGGACCTTGTGGCACATTGCTGGTCACAGGTCTCTCGTTTGAAAAGAAAAAAACCCTTCACCATCACCCTATGTCTTCTACCTTCGAGGCAGTTCTGCATCCAAATGGCTAGTTCTCCCTGTATTCCATGTGATTTAACCTTGCTAACCAGTCTACCATGAGAAATCTTGTCAAATGCCTCACTGAAGTCCATATAGATCACATCCATTTTCTGCCCTCATCAAACCTCTTTGTTGCTTCTTGAAAAAAAACTCAATCAAGTTAGTGAGACACGATTTCCCATGCACAAAGCCATGTTGACTATCCCCAATCAGTCCTTGCCTTTCCAAATACATGTAAATCCTGTCCCTAAGGATTCCCTCCAACCACTGATGTCAGACTCACCAGTCTATAGTTCCCTGGCTCTTCCTTACCACCTTTAAATATTGCACCATGTTGGCCAACCTCCAGTCATCCGGCACCTCACCTGTGGCAGGCCCAGCAATCACTTCCCTAGCTTCCCACAGAGTTCTAGGGTACACTTGGTCAGGTCCCGGGGATTTATCCACCTTTATGCATTTTAAGACATCCAGCACCTCCTCCTCTGGAATATGGACATTTTTCAAGATGTTGTTATTTATTTCTCCACGTTCTCTATCTTCCATATTCTTCTCCACAGTAAATTCTGATGCAAAATACTGGTTTAGTATCTCCCCCATCTCCTGCCATTCCACACACAGGCTGCCTTGCTGATCTTTAAAGGGTCCTGCTCTCTCCCTAGTTACTCATTTGTCCTTAACGTCTTTGTAGAATCCCTTTGGATTCTTCTTAACCCAATTTGTCCAAGCTATCTCATATCCCCTTTTGCCCTCTTGCTTTCCATCTTAAGTATATTCCTACTGCCTTTATACTCTTCTAGGGATTCACTCGATCTCTGCTGTCTATACCGGACATGAGCTTCCTTCATTTCCTTGACCAAAACATCAATTTCTCTAGTCATCCAGCATTCCCTACAGCTCCCTTCACACTAACAGGAACGTATTGTCTCTGGACTCTCGTTTTCTCATGTTTGGAGGCTTCTCATCTTCTAGCGTTCCCTCTACCTGCAAACATCCGTCCCCCCAATCAACTTTTGAAAGTTCTTGCCTAATCCTGTCAAAATTGGCCTTCCTCCAATTAAGAACTTTAGCTTTTAGATCTGGACTATCCTTTTCCATCACTATTTTAAAACTAATAGAATTATGGTCACTGGCCCCAAAGTGCTCCCCCACTGACATCTCAGTCACCTGCCCTGCCTTATTCCCCAAAGTAGGTCAAGTTTTGCACCTTCTCTAGTAGGTGCATCCACATACTGAATCAGAAAACTTTCTAGTACACACAAATTCCACTCCGTCCAACTCTTAACACTATGGCAGTTCCAGACTACGTTTGGGAAGTTAAAATCTCCTACCATAACCACACTAATATTCTTACAGATAACTGACATCTCCTTACAAATTTGTTTCTCAATTTCCTGCTGACAATTTTTTTTTTTGGGGGGGGTGGGGTTCTACAGTACTATCCCAATATTACTCAGTTTCACCCAAATAACTTCCCTGACATAGTCCCATGAATATCCTCAAGTACAGCTGTGTTGTTATCTCTAATCAAAACATGCCACTCCCCTTCGTCTCTTGCCCACCCCTTTCTATCCTTCCTATACCCTGGAACATTAAGCCGCCAGTCCTAAATATTCCTGAGCTACATCTCTGTAATTACTATAATATCCCACTCCCATGTTGCCAGCCACGCCCTCAGTTCATCTGCATTGCCTGTTAGGCCTCTTGAATTGAAATAAACGCAGTTTAATTTATCAGTCCTACCTTGTTCTCTGCTTTGTTCCTGCCTGCCCTGACTGTTTGACTTGCTCCTTTTCCCAAATGCATGAGTTTCAGACTGATCTCTTTACTCACTGTCTTCCTGCCCTGCACCCCCACGACCCCCAGCACCACCCCCCACTCCCAAGACACTAGTTTAAATCCTCCTGAGCAGCTCTAGCAAACGTCCCCATCAGTATATTAGTCCCCTTCCAATTCAGGTTCAATCCATCCTTCTTATACAGATCACTCCTACCCCAGAAGAGATTCCAATGATCCAAAAATGTGAATCCTTCTCCCCTGCACCGCATGCTCAGCCACACATTCATCTGCTTAATCCTCCTGTTCCTACCCTCACTAGCCTGCGAGAGTAATCCAGCTAATACTACCCCGAGGACCTCCTTTTTAAATTCCTGCCTAACTTCCCATATTCTGTCCTCAGAATCTTGTCCTTTTCTCTTTCTATGTCGTTAGTTCCAATGTGTACAATAACTTCCTGCTGGTCCCTCTCCCCTTTAAGAATATTCTTCAGCCTCTCCAAGATATCCTTGAACCTGGCACTACGGAGGCAACACACCATTTTGATGTCTCGCTGTTGGCCGCAGAGATGTCCGTCCGTGCCTCTGACTAGAGAGACCCCTATCATCACTTGGAACCTGATGCACCCCACATTACATTAGAGCCAGTCTTGGTGTCAGAAACCTGGCTGCTAGTGCTACATTCCCGAGAGTCCCTCACCACCTAATTTCCACAACAGTATACTTGCTTGAGATGGGGATAGCCACAGGAGACTCCTGCACTACCTGCCTCCCTCTGCTATCTTTCTTGGAGGTAACCCATCCACCTGACTGTACCTGCGGTTTCTCTACCTTCCTACAATTGCCATCCATCACACCCCCAGCTCCTGTAAATTTCTCATTGCCTCTAATTGCCACTCAAATTGATCCATGCAATCCAGTAGGATTTGCAACCAATCACACTTCCTGCAGACATAATCATCAGTGACCTGGAAACTCTCCCTAATCTCCCACATCCAACAGGAAGAGAACATCACTTAGCAAGGGCCATCTTTGCACCTTAACAATCTACAGACCCAGAAAATAACACAGTCTTACTGCTCTAAAAACTCTGCTCCAGGCTAACTTAGTAGCTATTTTTATATTTTTAAAGTTTAGTCAAGAGACAGATCTCAATAAAACATATTAAAATATTCAAAAAAAGAACTCACTCTACCCACTATTGTAGACTTACAAAAAAAAAGTAAGGTTACACTTTAAGACTAGCCACTTAACTGTTGCGCTGCTATGAGCTCCCCAGGTTTATCCAAGGTTAGCTGTGAATTTCACTGTTTGTTTATTTTCCTTAGAACAAACTCCAATGTCAGGGATACTTCAAACCAAACAGCAGAGGCAGTCAGCAGTACAGGTTACTGCCTAGTGTGTCAGCTGTGCGGGTTTACTTCTCCCACCTCCTATGTGTTTGCTGTTTTGTCTCTCTTCCTCCTTTTCAAAGCACTGTTGTTTTGATCTTTTATTTCCAAAGCTCCAAAACAATGCAACAGCTTATAAAACAGTAATTACTGCTCTTAGAATTAAAGGAAATCAGCTCCAACACTGAAAATACCTGAAAAAAGGTCTTACAGCCACAATTTTTTCCCATCCTCCATTTGGATTACCCAGAATCCATTTATAGAGCTAAGAATTCATACTTTTATATTATTAATTGTGTATGTTAACCAATCATTGCATAGGTTTTGTTTTGGTAATAAACTCATAATAAACTCATAGTTGATAGATGTTTTTGTTTAAAACCTGACATAGATCAGTTATTTAATTGGTCATCTTCACACTGGAATATGTATTTTTATTTTGTGTTTTGACCCCTGGAGTAGAGGAATTAGAGTGACATTCATTCCTCCAGCTTCAGTCATAATATCTGCAAAACAAATGGAAAATAAAATACTCCTGTGGAGATGACAAAGAACAGTCATAGTCAACTACAGTACTGCCTACTTATGCACACATTAAGTTCAGCAAACAAAAATGTTTCTTTCCTATGTTTGCACTTTTTTCATATGAAAATACATTTGTACGCAAGGAATGAAAAATGCTAAATGGAGGAAAATAATCCAAACAACAACCACCATCATTTTAGTCATTTCATCATTTTTTAACAAATACACCTCTAGCAAATAAATAAAATGATTCTTCATTAGTAAGGGAAGTTATTTTCTTCACGTAAACTGAAATGTTTGATTGAAACAGTTAAACATCATCCAAGTAGAATTTGATCTGAACAATTCTTTCCATTTATGGGTGATTGTGCCTTTTTGAATGGTTCTGTCAAAAAGCAAGTAAATATATCAATTATCCCACTCAGCCCTACCAATTCATCTTCAGAGGAACCTAGTGTATACAAAAACTGAATGTTATTAACGTCATTTTACTGAAATAGTGTTTACTATTTGCCAAATACTTAATGTCTCTGCTACATTACTCCCTTCACACTACTCTCAATCTTCAATCTAACAACAGCTGACAGTTTGACAGCTCCTTTTTATATTAAAGATAAACAAATATTCGGCATGTGTTACTCATCATCAGCAGCAATGAAATTAAAGAATTCAGTGTTCCTGAGAAGTCAGCAACCGGGAGCTGATCAGCTGGCAGTCAAGTAGTGTCGTTTAATATTCTGTAGGAAAAGAAATGGCTTTCGCGTCAATTCAGAATTAAAAAGAAAAAGAGAATGAATGTAATGGGAGGCAGGTGTGGGAGGCTAACAGGAGGCAAGAAAATACAAGAGAGGGGAAGAAGGAAAAGAGAAGGAAAGACATCAATATTGGTATCTGGCACTATCACATACCAAAGTACTTCACACCCAATGAAATGGTTTGCGATCAGTCACTGTTATATGCTTGGAAGCCAAAAGTATGAACGAAATACATGCACCATTAGACAGCAACTTTCTTCAAAATGGTTTTGTAAAAGGTTGGGATTGTGGTTAAGGCCACCGCAAGGTGGGATACGTGTGCACATGCGTAAAATTGGTCTAACACTTTAAACTCCCATGAGCAGCTGTTTTGTATCAGCTGCAATGACTACTGATGAAACAAAAGTAATGGTTGAAATCAACAACTCCTTAATTTATCGAGACTTTTAAGCCATAAATCAGGTCCTGTGACATGATTGCAGCATTTCAATGCTGCAAATTCATAACATACAATTATAAGAAGAGGATGCTATAAGGCTGCTTTCGGTAAACACATCGAGTGGAACTGCATGAATCATGGAGACCATTTTTTTTTAAGGCAGCTCCCTGTTCCCTACACTGGGATCACACACACTGTTTGAAAATTAAATCTATCCTGACCCAATCTATTCCAAGTTAGCCTATTGCATCAGGTAGATCAGATTATGCAAAACATTATCTCCAGTTCTGAAAGCATAAGGATTGATTGGGAGAAAATATTCTTATCTTTAACCTTAAGAATACTCATTAAGATTTTAACATAAATACTATTACTTGATTTTTTTTAAATTGCAAAGAAAAATATCAATATACAATTTTTAATATAAAACTCATTGCAATATTTGACCAGCTTTTCAATTAATACCATATTTAGAGTAGTTATATAGCAAATGCTTACATGCTACAAAGTCATAAATAAAGATAACAAAATTGTACAAATGGATCTAATTAATAAATTGAAGATATAGTGCAAACATGAAAAACTGTCTGCTGCAATAATCCAATTCCTTTTTAGCAGTGCTTGGTATATGACACACAGCACGAAGAATAAATCAACACAGAGTTTCAAAATTTACACAATATGCAATTTACACATTATACAATTACAGAATTAAAATAATCTTCTGAAGATTTGACCACCAGAGATGCATACTTACATTTTCAGGTATACTAGGAAGTTCCCGGGTATCAGGTGTGGTAAAATACGAATGCTGCCAAAAAAAGTTAAAACATTTAGACTTTTCTTAAAGTAGTTTACAGAAAATGTACAAGGTTCTGTGTTGTGCTACCAGCTATAATATGGAAATAAAGTTTTAGTTACTCATACCAGTCAATTTAGATTTGTAAATTTAATTTGATTATATATATTCTACAGAGTAATTGGGGATGGAAAATAAGTAGTGGCCTAGGCAGCGACACCTATGAACAATTAAAGAAAACCTATAATACTCAAGGGAGTCAAGGATCAGTCTAAGAGGACCTCCAGTAACTTATTATAGCAAGTGTGACTTTGAGTTCCAAAACTATTTTTATAGGTGGTATGACAATGTATTTTTTTCTGATTATTCATTCAAGGGAATGAGAGCATTTCTGGCTAGCCCAGGATTTATTGCCCTAGAGGTGATGGTGAGCTGCCTTCTTGAAACACTGCAATCCCCGGGTGTACGAGCACCCACATTGTTGTTCAGAAGGGTATTTCAGGATCTTGATCAGTGACAGTGAAGGAACAGCAATATTATGTCAAGTTACGATGGCGTGTAACTTGGAGGAGAACATGATGGTGGTGTTCACATGCATCTGTTGCTCTTGGAAGATAGTTAATCTCTCCTATTGAAGATGGTTATTGCCTGATATATCTAGAATACTACTTGCTACTTATCAGCTCAAGCCTGGGTCTTGTCCAGATCTTGCTGCATATGAACATAGACTGCTTCAGTGTATGAGTCATTGTGAACGGTGCTCAATATTGTACAATCAATCATTTAGCAGCAAACGTCCCCACATCTGACTTCAGGATGGTTGGAACACCATTGATAAAGCAGGTAAAGATGGTTGGGCTGAGGATACTACCCTCAGTTTTGTCCTGGAGCTGAGAAAATTGACCATCCAAGAACCAGAACCATCACCTCCTGCATTAGTTATGACTTCAACCAGTAGCAAAACCGGTTTTGCTAGGGCTCCTTGATGCCATACTCAGTCAAGTGTGACCTTGACGGCAAGGGTTATCACTCTTCCCACACCTCTGAAGTTCATCCCCTTTGTACGTTCATGAACAAAGGCTGTAATGACGTCAGGAGCTCTAGCAGAAGTAAAACTGAGCATTAGTGAACATTTTCTGAAGAAGGGTCCAGGCCCAAAACGTCAGCTTTCCTGCTCCTCTGATGCTGCTTGGCCTGCTGTGTTCATCCAGCTCTACACCTTGTCATCTCATTAGTGAACTGGTTATTCCCTTGCAAATCCCATTTGATAACATTTTCAATGACTCTTTTCCATCACTTTGCCGATGATCAAGAGTAAACTGATAATTTGGTAATTGGCCAGATTGGATTTATCCTGCTTTTTAGGCACAGTACATACATAGATGATTTTTGATGTCGGTGTACAGGTTTGTTCATGGTACAGGCACAAGTCTTCACTACTACTGTCAGAATATTGATAGAGCCCATAGCCTTTGTAATATCTACTGTGTTCTGCCATTTCTTAAAATGACATGGAATAAAACGTACTGGTTGAAGACTGATGTCTGGGACCTCTGGAGGCCTCATTCCAACCAAATAGACATTTCATTAAAATTGCACCGACGAAAAATGTTCACATCAGTGCACTTTTTAATTTTATGTCAAGAACTAGAGTTTGTAACTTTTTGAAAATCTTGTTACAGCAGTAAAATATCTAGTTCAATCCTTTATCAGAGGTTGATAATAGGGTTATTATAACAGGCATCAGCATTGCCAAACTGTATAGCAAACCATATTACTCAATGATATTTACCTAGATAGTGCGCTTAATCCTATCTGGAAATGTACATCTACAAAGGTCAGCACAGGACAGGTCGCTGCCTGAGCTGTGATACTTGCACAAGTGTAAATTAATCGCATATGCATTTTACAGGTTCTTTCAGGGAAAGGAGCCAGTTCAGTCAGCAACTCAACAGCCAGCTGGTACAGATGGAACCATATCCAAGCGTGAATTAGTACCTTCAAAATTAAAGGGTATAGGGAAGCAAGTTATGAACAAGGGAAAGAAGACGTTAATGAAAATGAAGATTTGAAATACCACAGAAAAATTTAATTATAACCATATCATTGTTTTGGAACAACATTGCCACTCTGAACAACTATGATTAGACTGTTTGCACGTGGAGTTGGGGATATTTTATCTGGTTTCTGTGATTCTTTTCTAATCTAGCATTGACTCCCTCATCCATGAATTTTAAATTGTGATGGTACTTTTTGTGCCACTGGGAACTGAATTGAGGTGGTTCATTCTCATCTTAGCACTCTCAGCAGCTGTTCAAAATACCTTCTCTCAAGATTTCCTCTTGATTTGGATTTGATCCTAGCATCTGGCAGACATGATAACATTTGATAAATTTTAAACAAATATTTTTCATCTCTTTCCATTTCAACTGTCTAGCCACATCAGCTGAACTACTCGGTTCAAATACTCCCACAGCAACTGAACAGCCAAAAGAAACAAAGCCATCCATAAGCTGTTCTTTGATATCCTTTCCTGCTCCATTGCCCATGAAATGCTTAAGCAGAGGGCAGACTAGAAGCATTCTTTTGAACCATAATATGAAATGCCTGGAACAAGCTGAACTATCCCATCAACTGCAGTGCCTCCGAGACAACATGCCCTTTAGGTCAGGCAGGCATGCTGTTCCTACAAAAGCTCTGCTTGGGAGAGCTGGGTCCTCTCCACAGCCAGCCAATGACCTGGCAAGGACAAACAACTGCTACCTGTCGATTAACATTGGAGAGGAATTGCATAGCATCAGCTGCTTACAGTTTTCACAGGGCAAGAATTTGAGAGACAATTAAGTTGTTTAGATACACATCACTGGTTTGTAAAGCAGGAAATGTCACAGGTGACTAACTGTCTGAAAGCATCAAATAGACAAAATCTTTACAATTGTAACAGAATGTTAGACTCTTGTCACAGAAGGCAAATGTCAAAACAGAGTTGCCTAATTCTACAATGGTTTCTCATTATTACAATTACTATTTGTATGATGTCATTAAATTTAAACCAGCAATTATGCAAATAAAAACATCAATTTCAATTACAAATAAGCAGCAACTGCATACACACTGTCCAATCACATCATTTGTAGTGGGATATGAATTATGCAGAAAGCAAGGAAGCACCTGGTTAGATTATAGAACATCCAGAGACCTCAGTCAAAACTCAAGGGTATAATGAGATAACAAGGTGTAGAGCTGGATGAACA
>NC_063359.1:21955406-21961558 GCF_021869965.1 Rhincodon typus | reverse complement strand
GTTCATCCAGCTCTACACCTTGTTATCTCAGATTCTCCAGCATCTGCAGTTCCTACTATCAAGGGTATAATGGTTTATTAGTTGGAGACAATCTCACATCTCAATTTGGGGCTATATATGTACCAAAGTGCAATTCCAAGCCCCCTCCTGCCAAATATCCCTCTATTCCATTCTAAGTGAAAAGAACATTATTGCAGAATCTGAAAAAAGACATCTGAAATGTTGAGAACAGTCTGAAATTTGGTAGAGCTGGGAACACTGGGCAAAGAAGGGGCATAACAAATAGATCAAAGACTCCCTCGGGTCAGTCGCATGCATGTTACAATGTTTGGATACACCTAGACCTTGAAGGGTCATGGCTTGGGCCTGGAGGAGAATGAATTGGATCCCTGGACGTCCCACGCATATGCAACAGTCAAGAAGGCACAACAATGTCTCCTCTTCCTCAGGCAGCTGAGGAAATTTGGCATGTCCATAAAGACCCTCACCAACTTCTACAGATGCACCACTGAAAGCACACTGCCTAGTTGCATAACAGCCTGGTATGGCAATTGCTCTGCCCAGGACCATAAGAAACTACAGAAGGTGGTGTGCACAGCCCAGACCATCACTGAAGCCAACCGTCCATCCATGGACTCCATTTACATGGCTTGCTGCCACAGCCAGGCAGCCAACACCAAAGACCCATTGCACCCTGGTAATGGCCTCCTACAACCTTTATCAGGCAGAAGATACAGAAGCCTGAACACACGCACTAGCAGGTTAAGGAACAGCTTCCACCTGGCTCTTATCATCCTGATGAATGGACTCTCTAGCCTCAAATAATGCTGATCTTGCTAACGTTGATCACGCCCTGTGCAATATAACCTGTATGCCTCTTAAGGTTTTTTGATCTGTACATCCTTGCCTACTATGATCTGCCTGTACTGCTCATAAACAAATCTTTTTAGTGTACTTCAGTATACGTGACAATAAATCAATTAATCAATCAAGCGATCAAAACCAGCAGTGTGATAATGACCAGATAATCTGTGTTTTAAGATGTTGACCTAAGAATAAATATTGGCCAAGACAAAAGACAATACCCTTGCTCTTCTTCAGAAGACTGCTGCAGGAAAAGGTACATAGAAAGAAAGACTTGTTTTTATGCTGTGCCTCTCACAACCTCAGGATGTGTCAATGTACCTGACAGCAACCAAAAGGACGTCTGAAGTGTAGTGACTGTTATAATGTAGGAAACTTCAACCAATTTGTCCTAAAAAGTGCAATGTGGTAATGATTATATAATTTGTTTGAGAGTTGTTAATTTAGCGTTAATTATTGGACAGGACATCAGGGATAACTCTCCCAAACTCTGCACGAAACAGCCTGTGGGATATTTTACTTCAAGAGGACAGACAAAGTTTCTGTTTGACATCTCATTTAAAACCCTTAATCCTGGGCACTGCAGCACAACCTATTCTGAATCAATAGCAAAAATGCAACCATAATTGCCACATTAACATGCTAAAGCATGGTTCGAAAAAGATTTGACGACAACAGGAAGGGCATGCAGCAAACAAGGTACTTAACATGCAATACATAAGGCTTTTGTTTGTAATCTATCCATCCAGCGTAAAATCATTTGAAGTAATATGGTGTTCAAATGGAAAAGGATTTCCTAACAAATAAAACTTACTAAAAGCTACTTTTCATCCAACTTTACAAACCTGCCATGCATTCACACTCCAAGCAAGTTAGTGTTAGTGGTTCATGGAGTCAGGATGAAGGTGGTCAGGACAGTTGATGAAAGTAAGAATAACTAAAATGACTTTTCCAATTATATTCAAGAATAACAACCAATTTAACACACATCAAACAACAAAAACAAGAAAATACAATAATGAATTCTCTTTATAACATCACAATCAAGACAAGGATACAGAGAGCACAGTCTAATTTTTAATTGATTTGGGAAAAGGTGGAAATCCAGGTTTGATACATGTACGCTACAGCATTTCTTTGATCCCAAACTGTAAAAGACAGCATTCATAGTGGACCTATAACTACAGCTTAAGCCTCAAATCTTTAAGCACTTAGAGTTTGCACACTGATTCAAATCAAACATACTTCTGGTGATGCACCATCCTTTGTTTAAGTCTGCAGACAAACAGGATACCAAAGATGGTGTGTGAATGTATACTTTAGATAGCAATGCTTAATTAAACTCCTCACATAAAACAATTTAGAATTTGCCCACTACATTTCCATGAAAACATTCTTTTCCTTATTCTTTCAGGGGATGTGGGCACTGTCAACAAAGCCAGCATTTGTTGTCCGTTCCTACTAGCCCTTGAAACTGAGTGGCTTGCTAGGCTATTTTGGAGGGCATTTAAATGTCAACAACATCTCTGTAGATCTAGAGTTACATGTAGGCCAGACAAGCAGATTTTCTTCCCTAAAAGTTTGAATACACGTATGAATAGATTCCAGAACAGCTTCTTCCCTGCTGTTATCAGACTTCTGATCTCTCTCTCTGCACCTTCTCTGCAGCTGTAACACTGTATTCTGCACTCTGTTCTGCTACCCTGACATACTTCGTATGGTACGATCTGCTTGTATAGCACTAAAAACAACAATTTTCACTGTATCTTGATACGTGACAACCAATAAATCAAAAGACATTAACAAACAAGATTCTTTTTTACAAGAATTGATTGTAGCTTCATGGTAATCATTACTGAAACTGATTTCTTTTTCCTTAGATTTGTTAATTGAATTCATATTTCACTAACTACCATTGTCGGATTTGTACCCATGCCCCTACGGCAATGGGCTGGGGTTCTGGATGACTAATTCAACGATATTCCCAATATGCTAACGTCTCCCACCCCTTTTTTTTTAAAATATACACGCGCAGAAATACATTTCACTTACCACACTTAAGTGAACAGTTGAGCCTGGTTCTGGAAGCGGAAGGTTGTAGAGTGTTTCCAGCAATTCCTTCCACTGACAGTCCTGAAACATTACACATTTTAAAAAAAAAACTTCATTTATTTTTACAAAGTATGTACATCTATATACAGATTGATTAATGAGATTTCTAGATTTATAGAACATAAACCTACTCAGCATCAAAAAGTTTAATAGCTTAGCTACCAGGTATTAGAAAAAAGTGTCAGAAAAGGATACGCATAGTTGCATTCTAAAGAAATGTGCTGCAGTCATCGTATTTAAAAGACAGTATTCACAGGAGCCCAGAAAAAACGTCAGTATTTCTTATATTTAATTTGAGATACACCAGCTTATTAAAATCATTCATCAGTAAAATGAAAAAACCACAAAGTTTCAAGCTAATTGTAAAATTAGTGTACTGAAATTTTTAAAAACTTATACTGTTCAAAAAAAATCTAAAAATTGATTTTGACATTTGATATATTATTATTAAATACCTTTTAATAAGGCACTTCGAAAATAGACAAACAGTACATTTAAAGGTTTTCAATTCAAACAGAAATTCAGAATTTATGAATTTGAATGAAAAATTGAAATATCTAACACTGCATTATAATTTATAACTCTTATATCATGTCATTAAAGAACCATACCTGCCCTTTAGCAGTGTATTCTGCTAAGATGTTCAGAAGCTTGTAGAAAACTTCAAACCAAGGTAAATAGCTGAAATTAAATACAGACCAAATCAATGTTATTTGAAAACCTCTTACAACTTTAACAGAAAGAAAATCAAAGATACATTACTGTACAGTATTAAAACATAGACACTCAACAAAACATCACTAGAAAAACAAATGTTTAAACTTATGCAAACGTAACAGAAGTTCCATCTGGAATCAAGTTTATTTACATTACAAATTTTGGTCAAGGCCTATGTCAATTCATAAGATTGGTAACCTGGAACAATATGGGTCTGGATTTTACAGGTCACCTTGGGCCCCAACTGCCTGGCTAAAACCTCAGTAGTGACCCCGCACACCATACTGATGGTTGCCCTTCAGCTATTTAACACTGACAGTCGTTTAAATGGCTGAGTTTGCTTACTCACTCTAGTGCTGCCTGTTTGCAATTTTCCTTTAGTGTAATTTCACCTGCTCAGCATTCCTCTAATGCTCTTCCTCCAAATCAAGTATCAGCTTAATGCCACTGATTACTTTATGGTGAGATTTCTGCCCTGATGTTGTCTCAGGGAATTCTTAGCCAATGAGACAGCTGACAACCGCGTAGTCCTAGTAGTATCAGACAGGAGCAGTTGTCACTGCTAGGACTGAAGTCAACTTCAAATCAAGAAGAGACAGGATTTAATAGGAGTCTGCGATATTACTGGTAGGACTCAACAAGGAACAGGGTGAGTTGGATTCTTACGCAGCATGGCTTCCCCTTGCAGAGGTTAGAACAGCACTAGGGAGAAGACGGAGTCAGAATATTGCAAGTTCAACTCCCATTCCATGATCTAGGTACATAAATCAAAGCTGACATTCGAGTGAGATTCTGATAATGCAATACTGAACATTGCTGCTCTGCCAGGAAAGCTGTCCTTCAGTTCAGATATTTCCTCTCAGGTGGTGTAAAATATTTCAGGCTTCTTTTTATTTCATAGAAAAGCAAAGGAGTTATCCCTAGAATTCTGGTTAATATTAATCTATCAAACACCATCAAAAACAAGGTAATCTGGTCATTAACACATTTCTGCATACAAATTGACACCACAATTCCTGCAACAGTGAAAAATCTTCAAAAGCATCTAATTGGCTGTAAAGCGCTTTGAGACATCCCTCAGGGATTGAAATGCATTATAGAAATGAAAAAAAATTATTTTGGCACTCATTGTACTTCGTGTTTATGGAAAGTTGTTTCATGAATTGCAGCCTTGACAGCCAAACATGAGGTGCTGATAATAAGTGCATCATAATGAAAAGGAGGAAACTAAATGCAACATCTCTAAAATCAAAATGAAACAAAATATAAATTTTAATATGGCAAGATCTCTAGACTGCAAAAAATTAAGTGTTGTACCTTTAATTTTTGTTCAACATTCCTAGAGGGGCAATTTATTTTAGTGGTACATCATAAATTCATTTTTATGCATTAGGCATGAGAAAAGGACGACATTGTAATACCAGGTACATGTATGACATTGTAACACTTTGTCAAATATTTTCATAAGTATGCTATTACACCCATCACTGATAGGACTTAAACACATGGAGGGTGATTTTGACTTTTACCTGTCTTACAGGGATAATGGGCGAGCAGTTTGAATGATAGCTGCCCTTCAGCTATTTTAGCCAGGTTTACTTAGTCACTCCAGCACTGCCTATGTACAGTTGTCCATCAGCACAATCTCACCTGCTCAGCATTCCTCTAATGGTCTTCCTCCAAATCAAATATAAACCCCATCCTACCAAGCAAACTTATAAAAAAAACGCAAAATCAAAGTATCCTCCCAAATTACCTATGGGAATAAAAACAACATGCTAGATGTAATCATCAGGCCTGTCTGCATATATAACAAGAAATGACAGGTTATTGAGGCATTACTTGTAATCCATCATCACACATTTATACACATGAAACACTGTTTTTAAATTCAGATTTTTAGTGTTTGCAGCTTTTCCATTTTATTTACAAGAAAAACTGTCAAGGATGTCTTACTGTATTCACCATGTGTGTATGTAAATGATTGGTAACTAACAACTAGTATTGGAGAATGCCTGTTCCATATGAGAAATTTAAGAAATCAAGCACTTGTGATGTAACTAATAAGATTACAATTACAGCAAATATCATTCCATCCCAAAGCATTGGAATGAAACGCCAGAAGAAACGTGCCCCACCACCTATCTGAATGGAATTGTCGGTAATGTGCAATGTAGACTTGGGACTTCCACCTGCAATGTTATCCCAAAATTTTGATGCATCGAACAGCTAATATTCACAAAATGCATTTGACGTTTGGATAAAGAGTTTTTAAAAAGTAGGGAACCAACACTCAAAGCCACTTTCACACCTTCATGTTTTTCTAAAGCACTTCATTTCCAATTGGATTACTTTTAAATGTGGTTTCCAGTCTTATCAATAGCCCACAATCAGAAATTGACTTAGCTTGTTTGTGGTCACGTTGATGAGTGTAAGGAACATTAGATGGGTGCATTTCC
>NC_063359.1:21904906-21954906 GCF_021869965.1 Rhincodon typus | reverse complement strand
ACTATCACCATCCCTGGATATGTCCTGTCCCACCGGCAAAACAGACTCAGCAGAGGGGCTGGCACGGTGGTTTACAGTCAAGCGGGAGTTGCCGTGGGAGTCCTCAGCATTGACTCCGGACCCCAAGTCTCATAGCTGCAGGTTAAACATGGGCAAGGAAACCTCCTGCTGATTACCACGTACTGTCCTCCCTCAGCTGATGAATTGGTTCTCCTCCATGTTGATCAACACTTGGAAGAAACCCTAAGGATGGCAAGGGCACTCTGGGTGGGGGAAAATCACACTTGACCTCATCCTTACCAATCTGCCAGCTGCAGTTGCATCTGTCCATGACACTATCAGTAAGAGTGACCAGCGCACAGTCCTTGTGGAGACGAAGTTCCGCCTTCACACTGAGAACAACCTCCATCATGTTGTGTGGCACTATCACCGTGCTAAATGCAACAGACTTCAAACAGATCTAGCAACTCAAGACTGGGCATCCATGAGGCACTGTGGGCCATAACAGCAGCAGAATTGTACTCCAGCACACAATCTGTAAGCTCATGGCCCAGCATATCCCCCCCTCAACCATTACCATCAGGCCAGGGGATCAACCCTGGTTCAATGGAGAGTGCAGGAGGGTATGCCAGGAGCAGCACCAGGCATACCTGAAGATGAGGTGTCAACCTGGTGAAGCCACCAAACAGGACTACTTGCACACCAAATGGTGAAAGCAACAAGTGCCAGACACAGCTAAGTGATCCCATAACCAACGGATCAGATCGAAGCTTGGCAGTTCTGGCACAACTAGTCACGAATGGTGGTGGACAATTAAACAACTCATTGGAGGAGGAGGGTCCACAAATATCCTCATCCTCAATGATGGGAGAGCCCAGTACATCAGTGCAAAAGATAAGGCTGAAGCTTTCGTAGCAATCTTCAGCCAGAAGTGCTGAGTAGATGATCCATCTTGGCCTCCTCCAGTGGTCCCCAGCATTACAGATACCAATCTTCAGCCAATTTGATTCACTCCATGTGATATCAAGAAACGGTTGGAGATACTGGATACTGCAAAGGCTACAGGCCCTGACAACATTCCAGCAATAGTACTGAAGACTTGTGCTTCAGAACTTGCTGCTCTCCTAGCCAAGCTTGTCCAGCCAGTTACAACACTGGTATCTACCTGACAATGTGGAAAATTGCCCAAGTATGTCCTGTATATAAAAAGCAGGACAAATCCAACCCCGCCAATTACCGCTCCATCAGTCTCCTCTCGATCATTCGTGAAGTGATGGAAGGTGTCATCAACAGTGACTATCAAGTGACTAACAGGTGCTATCAAGCAGCTCCTGCTCAGTGACACCCAGTTTGGGTTCCACCAGGGCCACTCCGCTCCTGAGCTCATTGCAGCCTTGGTTCAAACATGGACAAAACAGCTGAATACCAGGGGTGAGGGCAGAGTGACAGCCCTTGAGATTAAGGCTGCATTCAACCAGGTGTAGCAACAAGAAGCCGTAGAAAAACTGGAATCAATGGGTAACAGGGGGGCAAACTCTCCAGTAGTTGGAGTCATACTTTAGACATAGGAAGATGGTCATGATTGTTGGTGATCAGTCATCTCAGCTCCAGGGGCTCCTCAGGCTAGTGTCCTCAGCTCAACCATCTTCAGCTGTTTTATCAAAGACTTTCCCTCCATCATTAAGTCAGAAGTGGGGATTTTTGCCAACGATTGTACAATGTTCCGCACATTTTGTGACTCCTCAGATACTGAAGCAGTCCATGTCCAAAGGCAACAAGATCTGGACAATATCCAGGTTTGGGCTGACAAGTGGCAAATAACATTCGTGCCACACAAATGCCAGACTATGACCATCACCAATAAGAGACAATCTAACCACTGCCCCACGACATTCAATAGTGCTACCATCACCAAAATGCCCACTGTCAACAACCTGGGAGTTTTGACAAAAAACTCAACTGGACTCACCACATTAATATAGTGGCTACAAGAGCCGATCAGAGGCTTGGAATACTGCAGCAAGTAACTCACCTCCTGCCTCCTCAAAGCTTGTTTACCATCTACAAGGCACAAGTCAGGAGTCTGATGGAATACTCTCCACTTGACTGGATGACTGCAGTCCCAACAATACTCAAGAAGCTTCACAACATGTAGGATGAAGCAGCACACTTGACTGGCCTTACATCCACAAGCATCCATTCCTTCCACCACCGATACGCAGTAATACACACTGCTGCAATCTACAATGTGCATTGCAGAAATTCACTAAAGATCCTGAGAAAGCACCTTTCAAACCCACGACCACTTCCATCTAGAAAGACAAGGGCAGCAGACATATGGGAATGTCATCACCTTCAAGTTTCTTCCAAGCCACTCACTATCCTGATTTGGAAATATATCACCGTTCCTTCACTGTTGCTGGGTCAAAATCCTGGAATTCCCTCCCTGACAGCATTGTGGGTTAACCCACAGCTGGTGGACTGCAGCAGTTCAAGGCGGCAGCTCACCATTACCTTCTCAAGGGCAACAAGGGACAGGCAATAAACGCTGACCAGCCAGCGATACTCAAGTCCCGCACATGAATTAAAAAAAGTGGTAAAGTGTAAGTAAAATGAATGGGAGTTCTCCACTGAGTGAGAATGGGAAGTTACAGTAGATAAAGAAATGGTGAATGCAATTAATAAATATTTAGCTTTGGTCTTCACTACAGAGGAAACAAAAAATCCCAGTAATACCTGTAGATCAGGAGACTGAATGAAGAGAGGAACATGGTGAAATTATAATTACTAGGAAAGTGGTCGTGAGGAAAGTGATGGAGCTGCGAGTTGCTAAGTCTCCATGTCCTGATGGACCAAATCCTTGGATCTTAAAAAGCTTGCTAGTGAGGTAGCAGATGCATTGGTGTTAATTTCCAAAAATCACCAGATTCTGAAAATGTTCCATCGACTGGCAAGTTACAGTAATAAGCTCGCTACGCAAGAAGGTAAGGAGGCAAAAAAAAAAACAGGAAACTATAGGCAGTTAGTTTGATGTCTGTTCTGGGAAAGTTCTTACAAATGATCATTAAGGAGATTATAACTGAGCATTTGGAAAAATTTAAGGTAAACCAGGAAGAGTGAATATGGTTTTCTGAAACAGAAATCCTATTTAACCAATTTATTGGAACTCTAGCCTGTTGATTTACAGTACTTGGATTTTCAGAAGGCATTTGACAAAGTTCCACATAAAAGGTTATTGTCTAAAGTAGGTGCTCATGGCGTAGTGTAACATACTAACATGGTTAAAAGATTGGATGGCTGGCAGGAATGTATGCACAAATGGGTCTTTCAGATTGACACAACGTGACAAATGGGGTCCTTCACAGGAGTTTGTGCTAGGTCTTTAACATTTTAATATTTATATGCAGATTTAGATGAGGTGAATCTAAGGTTTGGTGGCTAAATTTTTCTGCCCCTTTTTAACTTTAAGGAAATAATCCCTGGGGTTTTGCATTCCAAAGATTTCCACCAGCACTATTAACCAGTCAGCAGACATGTTGCATTGGAATAAAAGTGGCCAAGATTTACATGAAGAAATGAAGGGGATTGGGACTGGCTGAATTGCTGTTTCAGAAAGGTGGCAGGACAAAACAGCCTTTTCCTCTAGCTGTAACTCTTTTGGATGTATTCTATTTTACTTCAATAAACCTTATAAATTGTAAACTAGGTACATTCTACAGTTCTAAACTTGCTTTCCATAGCAGCAATAGCTTTCTATATACAAATGCTGCTCATCCATCAAGCATCTAGATTCTTTTGAAGATAGTGCCGTCTATCTAAAGCTGTTTCTGTTCCAAAAAGGCTATGCCAACCACCTGTGCATTAGATTATTCATCACTTAACCTTACCCAGCCTTTGTATTTAGCTCTGGGGTTGTTTAATTACCTCCAATTCACAAAGCTGTACTTCAGGTGAGTATGTTCTAACAGTCTCATTACCATTCATATAGAGAAAGTATTCATTGCATGCAACTGGGCAAATATCATTGATGCTCTCTTCAAATACACTGATTTTACAAGTGTAGAACAGTTAAATCCAATTTACAGCTCAAATGTCAATTCTATTGATCGAGGGTATCATCATGATATTTCTTCCAAATATTCTCCCTTTTCTGCTAAAAATGCTGACTGATTCTAGGGTACAGTTGCCACAATTCAGCAGTGCACAAGCCACATAAATGTGACAGGTGGCAGATAATACTTTGGAGGCAGGTAGGTATCAGTCTCATCCTAACCCCACATGATATCCATAACATATACAAACAGTAGCAGCTGGCACAAAAACTGGACTGTAAGGATCTAATCACAAACTCAAATCACATTGTACTGTACACTAAACAGTTATTGTGCTGCCAGCTTTGACCATTAGGGATTCAAAGGGGACAGATGTTATTGGGACAAAAAAGTGAAAATGTTAAAGATGGCAAAAACCTGAAATAAAGGCAGTAAATCCTGAAGACATTCAGCAGGCCAGACATCATCCGCGAAGAGATCAAATACAGTGTTATGCATGCATACTGTTCATTAAAATTGGTAGTTCTGGAGAAGAGTTTGCATATTTGAATATTAACAAATTAACACCCCAAAGGCAAACCAGTGATACATCAGGTACAATCTGGACTTAATTTTTGGGTTTTTAGTAAATTAAAATCCTTGCCTATAAACTGTCGTTGTCTATAACAAATAAATAGTGCAGAAATCTGCATTTCCCTTCTGATTTTAGTTGAAGCTTTAGTACAGATGCCGTTTCAACAAATATTTGTGTAAAATTCCATGATATTCCAGGCATTATTTTTTACTGCCCTCTGACTAGTTGAAAACAGGGTCCAAAAATGTTATATATTAACTTTCAGATTTGAGAATCAAACTTTTTTTTTTTTTACAAAAATTGTTCTTAGGACAGTGACAAAAATGGTAATAACATTCATAGCCCATTGCTAGTGTTTTAAGGCAATACATGTTAGTAAGTTAATATGAGAATGGAGTCATACATAGGTTACAGTGGGTAGGGGGTGAAACATTCCTTTTCTTTAAGGAACATTGATAAATGAGTTAGATTTCTAACAACAAAATCACGGCTATTGTGGTCCTTTTTCCTAACATCAATAAATTTAATTTCTTGAATTTGCAATAATAAGTTGAACTTATGACCAGCTATGTTGCTAATCCAGTACCTCGTTCTAGGTTGCATTACCTTATCAAAACAACAACAACATTGGGCATTTTTATCCAATCAGATCCAAGAGAGGGAGAATTTCCCACATAATACCTCTCCATATTCCTGCCACTTCTAAACAGCAAGAAGTACGGCTCTCTTTGCTCTTCGGTATATTTTTTCTCCTGCTACACCTTGATCAAATAGGTCTACATAGAATACACAGAATCCAACATCATCAGGGTATATTTCACATTTTTATCCCAAGTTAAGGAGATTTATCTGGAAGTTCAGTGCTTTAGAGTTTGTTTATCTGTCAAGGGTATGAAAGTGCAAATTTGAAATATTACCTGCTGATAGTTTCTACATTTTAGCACAAAATGCTCATTACTTTATATCTTCAATTATAACTGCGCTAACTCTTTTCGATTGTAATTGTAGCAAATGGTATAAACAAAGATGCCGCCAAAGCTGCTGTCAGTACCCTTGGGCTTAATCAGCAGCAATGTTCATATGCTGAGATATGCCTGCCGAATGCATTAATGAAAATGCGAACTGACTGAAGTATAGTATATGAGGATGTTGTATTTGACATCTGGGCAGGATATGAGCATGGCATCAAACTTCCTTTATTCAGTTTTAATAAGTCCCATAGGATTACTTTTTCAAAGAATGTATCATTGTATAATGCTGAACCAAAGCATATAATTCAAGGGCACACCCTATGACAGGTATCTTTTAAAAGAGACTCTGGGATAAATATGTGCACAAGTGAATGCTGTTTATGTGTTAGTCGGCAGTTCCAGGATAATCAGTTCCATGCTGCTTTGAAATTGTCAGAACCCAAAAAAAAGTAATCATTTAAAAATCAAGTAGATTTAATGTCACTGTCTAGAGCTATAACTAGATGGTGTAGCATTTGTCTGAAATATTAGATGTTTGTTTCCAAACTTGTTTTCTATTCTGGTAGCATCAAGACATCAATCTTTCCTGAAGTGCATTGTAGGTGCTTAAATGAATATAATAGAAGATATGATCCAAATAATATAATTGATTTGCAAAGTTATAATTTCACTACAGTTGATTAACGTATATTGTTTAAAACTTTCGAAGTATTTTGTTTACATCAAAACTAACATATTAAATTGATCACAATTAATATTTGGAAAAGGTTGATTCTGAGGTATACAAAAGAGATGAGCTTGGCATCTATTTTTCTAAAACTTGTTTGCATTCTATGGTGTCTAAATAAATATTACTCCAGTAATAGAGATTCTCCTGTGTTAAGAGTACATTTGATATTGCAATATTAACCCAAAAAAAACACTAAACTATTTACAATGCAATAAATCTTAGATACTTGTCCAGTCTTCCCTTTTGGCAATTCTTATTTGATCACATTTTACTATTTAACTAAACTTTCTCCCAATTTAACAAATTTCCAAACTTTTTAAAGCTATTTCTATTCCTCTTGACTTAGGATTGATTTTATTGTCCCGTGTACCAAAATACAGTGAAAAGCTTTGTTTACAAGTGGTACAGGCAGATACAGCAAGCAAAGGATGTACAGATCAAAAAGTATTAGAGGCAGACAGGTTACATTATTTGAGGCTAGAGTCCTGGGCAGAGCAGTTGTCATACCAGGCTATTGTGCACCTGGACAGTATGCTTTCAATGGTGCATCTGTAGAAGTTGGTGAGGGGCCTTATGGACATGCCAAATTTCTTCAGCCATCTGAGGAAGAGGTGTTGTTGTGCCTTCTTGACTGTCGCATTTACATGGGAATTCCGGGATAGGACATCGGTTACCATCACTCTGAGGAACTTGATGCTTTTCACCCTCTCAACCTCAGTTCCATTAATGTAGATGAGGATGTGTTCTCATCCTTTCTTTCTGAAGCTGATGGTGAGATGTTTAGTTTTGCCGATGTTGAGAGACAGATTGTTGTTATTGCACCATGTCACCAAGCTCTCGATCTCCCTTCTGTATTTTGACTTGTCGTTATAAGATATCCATCCCAGTACGATGGTGCTGTCAGCGAAATTGTAGATGGTGTTCATTCAGAATTTGGCAACACAGTCGTAGGTGTACAAGGAGTACAGGAGGGGCTAAGGACACATCCTTGGGGGGCTCCAGTGTTGACTGTTATTGTGGAGGAGGTGCAGTTATCCATCCTCACTGATTGCGGTCTGTGGGTCAGAAAGCTGAGGATCCAGTTTTTTTTTTCTTTATTCATTCACAGGATAAGGGCGTCGCTGGCCAGGCAGCATTTGTTGCCCATCATTAATTGCCCAGAGGGCAGTTTAGAGTCAACCACATTGCTGTGGGTCTGGAGTCACATGTAGGCCAGACCAGGTTAGGATGGCAGTTTCCTTCCCTAAAGGACATTAGTGAATCAGGTGGGTTTTTCCGACAATCGAAAATGGATTCATGGTCATCATTAGATTCTTAATTCCAGATAATTATTGAATTCAAATTCCACCATTTGCCATGGTGGGATTTGAACTCGGGTCCTCGGAACATTATCTGGGTCTCTGGATTAACAGTCCACCGATAATACACCGTTGTAGAGGGTGGAGCCGAGACCAACGTCACGCAGTTTTGAGGTCAGTCTGAAGGGGATAATGGTGTTGGAGGTGGAGTGGAGCTGTAGTCAACAAGCAGGAGTCTGACGTAGGTGTCTTTGTTGTCCAGGGATGAATGCAGGGCTAGGGATACAGCATCCTCTGTGGATCTGTTACGTTGGTAGGCAAATTGTAGGGGATCGAGGAAGTTTGGGAGGCTGGAGTTGATGTGAGCCATGACCAGCCTCTCAAAGCACTTCATGATTTATTGAGGTCAGACCCACTGGGCGATAGTCATTAAGGCACACTGCATGTGTTTTCTTGGGTACGGGGGTTGATGGTGGTCTTCGTGAAACAGGTGGGGACTTTGGCCTGTAGGAGGGAGAGGTTGAAGATGTTAGTGAATACCTCCGCCAGTTGGTCCAATAGGATCTAAGTGCTCGGCTGGGGACACCGTCTGGGCCCATCACTTTTCTTGGATTGACTCCCAGGAAGACTGATCCGACTTCTGAAGCGGTGACAGAGGGAAAAGGTGTGTCTGGGGCTGTCGGGGCAGGCATTGCCACGACGGTGGTATTCTGCTCAAACCGAGCATCAAAAGCATTGAGTGTGTCAGGGAGGAATGTGTCATTGTCCGCTATCTTACACTTCCATTTTATATCCTGTAATGTCGTTTAGGCCTTGCCATAGATGGCGGGAGTCTGTTTGGTAGGTTTGGGCCTCTAAATGCGGTCCAGTACTGCCTCTTAGCCTCCCCAATGGCTTTGTGGGGGTCATATCTGGATTTTCTGTATTAGTCTGGGTCACCCGACTTGAATACTGCATGTCTGGTCTTCAGTAGGGAGTGGATTTCCTGGTTCATCCAAGGTTTACAGTTGGGGAACACGCAGATTGATTTCTTTGGTACACAGTCTTCTACATATTTACTAATGAAGTCCGTGACAGTTGCGGCACACTCATCTAGGTTTTCCACTGAACATGAACACGGTCCAGTCCACTGAGTCCAAGCAGACCCAGAGCCGGCCACAATGGATAGGGCCTCGGGGAAGTTTGTGGTGGTGTAAATCTCATCTAGGGCATTCTTCACATCATGTGGGGTGGAATGTAGACTGCTTTCAGGATGGTGGAGGTGAACTCTCGTGGTAGGTAGTAGGGATAGCATTTTACTGTATAAGGTATTCTAGGTCCGGGGAGCAGTGGCCTGCCAGGGTCGCTACGTCTGAGCACCAGGAAGTGTTGATCAGGAAGCATACCCCACCGCCCTTCGCCTTGCCCGAGGACGCCATGCAGTCCATACGGTGTATGAAGAACCCGTCAACTTGTAGGGCTCAGTCGGGAATGGCGGGGTGAGCCAAATCTCCACGAAGCAGGGCACACAACAGTCAGTTCCCTCTGGTAGGTAAATCTAGATCTAAATCCATCCATTTTGTTTTTGATACTTTTGGAGATTTGCTAGGAGAATGCTGGGGAGGGGAGTCTTGAAACCATGCTGTTTCAGTCTCACCTTTGACCAGCACGTTTTCCCTGTTTCCTTGTAGGTTTCCTCCATCCTGATGGTCTGGGGAGTCAGTGCTGCGAGTCTGCTGCTCCTGCAGGCAAGTGAATCGCATCCGGTTGGGCTGGGCATTCCCCGGGGCAGGACAGCACGAGGTCGGAGTTCAGGTTTGAGTCTGGTCTCCTCAGGTCGTGGCGGTAGCGTTTCTGATCCTGGGCAGTCCTGGGTCCTGGTGGAGCGAGACTCCTTTGCTGATAGGTAAGTGAGTTGGGCCTGGTCAGCCGAGCTCCACAGGGTCTGGCTGGGGGTCGGGGGTGGAAATCGGGGATCAGGCCTAGGCTGGTCAGGCCTCCTCGGGGTCACGCTGATGTCAGTCTCAGGTTGGTCAGACCTGACTTATATCATCTTCTCAGAATATGGGAGCAATTTTCAAAAATTTGACTGGAAAATTGATCAACAGACCTCATTTTATTACTTGAAAAAAAATAGACAAGCCTAAGCTGTTTGCATCATCTTTAGTGCACAATACATCATCAAAAGTTCTGTCAGGTGAGCAAACACACAAGACACACAAGAAATTATGAATGATTAGAGAAAAAGTTTTCATAAATCTACTCTCAAGTCTAACTGATATCAGTCGTGAAACTGTGGAAGAATTCTTGCTTCATAGTTGAAAAGGTACACTGTAGATATTTGAGCTCATAATCTGACTTGATACTTCTGTCCATGGTACAGGAAATGTTGCACATCCAGAAGTACAATCTGAAAGAAGCCATGTTATATTGCGGACCTGTATGCTCTCTCAGGTGGATCCAAAATATCACATTAAATTATTGATTATTAGGGCACTTCTCTCATCTCATTGTTGTTTGCGGGACCTTGTTACGTACAGAATTGTGACTATCTTTACCAAAAAGAGGCTACACTTCACAAAAAGTATTTTATTAGCTGTGAAACAATATAGCACATCCTGACATAGTGAAAGATGGATTGTAAATGCAAGTTCTTTCTAATTGATAATGCCACATCTATATTTTGGATTGGTCACTAGCATGGGAAAATCACACCTGGTCTTTTGCATCTACCTTGGAAAAGAAAGATCCTAAATTCAACATGTCATCTCAAAGATGGTCTCCCTGACAGTAACACACTCGTTAGTGTGAATGTATCAACTTTTGGAAACAAAAGGAATTGCCGTTGTAAATACAATGGTTATTTAGCTATGTATTGTAACTAGCCTGTAAACCACGTCAGAATGTGCAGGAATATAACTATTAATGTTACAAGTTTATACTTAGAACTGAAAGCATCGACAAAGCACAAGTCAGGAGTGTGATGGAATACTCCCCACTTGCCTGGACGAGTGCAGCTTCAACAACACTCAAGAAGTTTGACACCATCCAAGACAAAGCAGCCTGCTTATTTGATATGACAATCACAAGCATCAAATCCCTCCACCACCAACACTCTAGCAGCAGTGAGTACTACTTACAAGATGCACTGCAGAATTCACCAAAGATCCTAAGACAGCACCTTCCAAACCCAAGGGCCACTTTCATCTAGAAGGACAAGGGCAGCAGATAGATGCAAACACCACCATCTACAAGTTCCCCTTGAAGCCAGTCACCAACCTTACTTGGAAGTATATTGCTGTTCCTGGGTTAAAGTCCTGGAATTCCCTCCTTAATGGGTCTATCTACAGCATATGGACTGCAGAGGTTCGAGGTGGCAGCTCACCATCACCTTCTCAGGAGCAACTAGGGACAGGCAATAAATGCCAGAAAGCCAGTGATGCATACGTCCCACAAGTGAATTTTAAAAAAAGGATATTAACTTCTTCCACATTCGGACATTAAAAATAAAATCCAACCTATATAAATCTGCATATACCAGGATATCAAAAAGACACTGGTCAGAATTTTACTGCAAGGTCATGCTGTTGGGACTAAATGGGGGTGCTAAGCCCATGTGTGCGACTGGCAAGATCACTTTAAGGATTTTTATCAGCAGCAGCAAATGAAGAGGCCATCATCTAGACTGTGATCTCATTAGGGACAGGAGCCTGCCTCCCCAAACTTCTGGCCCAATTAAATAATCAAGAGCTCAACAGTGCCACCGACAGAGCTGAGGCTGCAGGGATGACGAGGGGCAATATTAGACACAAAGAAAGCATTAGAATGCTCATTGATTTTTCTTTTTTTTTTATTCTTTTATTAACTTTTAATTGTGAGCTGGAAGTGACTTGTGAACTTTGGGTCTGCTTGTGCTAAAAGAGAACAGACCATACAAGCTTTCATTGTTTGTGATGTCAGTACTTGGGAATTGGTTCCGGCAAGTCTGGAAGTGACGTATGTTCAAGCAGATGATTGTGGTTGAACGATATTGAGATCTCGGGAAGACTCAAACAGTCTATCAAGGCGGAATCAAAAGTAAAATTGTTTTTTTGAACTATGTTTTCCAAGAGATTATTCTGGGCCGCTGCTAAGACAGCATGAAGATTTGAAAGATCCCTGCCTCATCTGCTCGTAAGCTTCCAAAGAGAGGAAACCCGAGTTAGAAGTATTGCTGCCTTTGCCTGGCTGATCCAAGGTGGTGACCTTAATCAAGGTTTCAGAAAAGCAACAAGGAGTTGCTTGATCAGCTTCCTGTTGTTTAATTTTCTCTCTGCGAAAGTTAC
This sequence comes from Rhincodon typus, assembly GCF_021869965.1. Taxonomy (NCBI): domain Eukaryota; kingdom Metazoa; phylum Chordata; class Chondrichthyes; order Orectolobiformes; family Rhincodontidae; genus Rhincodon; species Rhincodon typus. Next base: position 21,942,977 of record NC_063359.1, on the reverse strand, counting down.
TGTGAATCAAATAAATAGTTAACTCTTTTGTTTAAGATAAAAAAAAGTGTCTAGAAATTAATTATTCACAAAGTCTAGGACTGGTTATTCAAACATCTGATTAGAAACAACTGATGTGACAATTTAGGGGTTATCGGCAGTTTAATTTTACTGTGTTACGAATACCAAGGTAGAAAGGCTGATTTGGTTCGACTGTCTGTCTCTGTGTCAGAACAAAAGGGTGTTGAGAATTTTTTAAAAAGTGCCAGGGCCTGCACCCTGGTGAGAACATCAGCAGCACAGTTGGAGTGTGGGGTCAGCTACTGACATGAAGGAGCCCCTCCATGTGCAATCAGGCACAATTAAAGGAAGACCCCTTGGGAAGTCACTGGGCGACTGCCTGAAGAACCAGGCAGTCTAGCAATGCAGCAAGAGGAGCAATTCTGACATCTTTAATCCAGAAGAGGTGCAAGATGGCCATTAATTGGCCAGTTATTTACCTTAATCTGTCTCCAGTGAGTCAATGAATAGCTCAGTTTCTGCCAGTGGCAGCAGGAATAAGCAGGGCTTTGCTCCCAATATTTTTGATTGTAAACTTAAACTTCCCTTCCACTTCCTCCCCATTTCCAGGACTCAGAAGATTCCAGTCACAGTCTCACCGATGATTAGCATAGTATTTGCTTAAAACCCTTTTACTTTGCTCTGCTCTGCGGTTGTAAAATCACTTACTGGTATCATTTCACCAAAGCAATGATTATTCTTCGCTAATTGTCTGCTTAAAAACGAGCTATGCTCTTTGGAAAAGTAATTATTGCAATTTTGGATTCCATGTTACATCATGACTGTAAAACAAAAATCTAAATATTAAATCTCCTACTATTACCAGTCTATTATCCCTGAAGTCTACTGTTCTCACATTCACAAGTTTAGCGCTTTGTTCCGTGGTATCAAAATCTATGTCTGGACTGCTCTTCCCTGGTTGACTGCTTGATACCAGTGACATTGAGTCCACTGACCTAAGAAATACAATTTCCATGTTCTCGTTTTTACTTTATTCCTGTGCCCTTCTTCCTTGGTCCGATGTAGTATCCAGATGAATATTTACAATCATCAAGTTCTTGTAGAAATCAAACTCCCTCATTTCACTTAAGTATGATGTAGTGACCAGAAAAACAAGATGCTGAATTCCCTTTCAGGAAAAGCTCATTCGTCTACCATTTCATAAGCCACCGGATTCCTGCAGTTACAGATCATCTTCAAACACTGCACATCCATACACAATGAAGGTTATACCAATTTAACAGACTATTCTTTTAAATGTTGAAAACAACTTGGAGTACTGAAGCAAAGAACACATTGGTGTTCAAACCAAGGCAATGGCATGGGATCAGAATGTAACCTACTTCAGGTGACTACTGTTTTAGTACAGGTTCATTTGCTCTTTAACTAATCTCTATCTTGAATAAACTGTGCCTTGTAATTCTGGACTAAGCCATAAGAGGAAACATCATTTCCATATCCCACTGTTCAGGATCTATATAATTCAATGATGTCACCCCTCATTCTGCTAAACTCCAGGGAAACAAGTTCAGCCAGCCCCAACTATCTTCATAAGACAACCCATTCAATTAGGTTTATAATCTAGCAAACCTCTTCTGAGCTGCTTCCAATTCATTAACATCGTTCCTTAAATAAGGAGACCAAAACTGTACAGTGTGTTTGAGATGTCATCTCACCAATGCTCTGTCCTCGTTAACCCTACTGATCATGAGCCAAATCTGCAAGTGACTTTATGTGAATAATGAAGAACACCTAAATCCCTCTGCACCTCAGAATACTGCAGTAATTTTCCGTTTAAGTAATACCCTGCTTTTTCATTCTTCCTGCCAAAGTGACCAATTGCACAATTTCCTACATGATACTCCATCTGCCAAAGTTTTACCCACTCACTCAATGGATCCATATCCATCTGCAACTTCATGGTCTTCTTCACTTTCTTATCTTTGTGTTCCTTGCAAATTTAGCCATCATGCCTTCATTGTGCTCATCCAAGTCTCTGATGTAAATTGCAAAGAGCTGGGACCCCAACATAGACTCCTGCAAGACTCTACTTAACACATTCTGACAATAAGAAACATATCCAGTTATGCAACTTCTGTGCATAAGCTTTTATTTTCCGCAATTAACTTTGATCTGGCACCTTATCAAATGCCTTCTGGAAATCCCAGTACAGTATGTCTACAAGCTCCCCTCATACATAGCACATGCAACTGCTTTTAAAGGACTCCAATAAATTTGTTAAATATACCTACTCAGAAAGAACCATGATTTCATCGAAGGAAATTGAGTTTCTTTAAATGCACAGCTATAATCTGTTATCAACTCTAGGATATTCCCTGTCAGACATGTTTTCTGCCTCACTCCCTTCTTGAATAGAGGGCTTATATTTGCTACTTCCCAGTCTAATGGAAACTTTCCTGAATCCAGAGAACTCTAGGAAACTTACAGCGTGGCATAAGGGGCCTCCTGAGGGTATGTGGCAGTCTTTTAGCCTGGCATGGCCTCACTGTGGTCTCCCAGTCTCAAAATGGTTCCATTGCTATCTCCCAGCCTCATGAGCCTATAAGTGAAGCCTGGAACTGTCTGGAGCCAAGGCCCAATGTGGACTGCAGGCTAGGTGTCAGTGTGGTCTGGGCTGGAGGACTGTGTTCTGAACTTGCATTTCCACAATGTTGTACTTTTTATTTCTGTATTTTCTAAGATCTTGTAAGTGAAGAAGCCGTACCTAGGTATCTTTGTACCTAAGATGGCACTGTAAGTGGTGACTTATAAACTTTTCATCGTACTCGTTTGAGTAGTTGACAATAAATCTAATTCAATTCAATTCAAATTCCCACGTGCTTGTAACTTCACTAAGCTTCCTTCTCCCTTCCACCTCCTGATTTACTGATATTATTGGAATATTTTTTGTATCATCTATAACAAAGATAGAAACAAAATACTTATGCCCACCATTCCCTTATAACCTACTACTATTGTCTACTCTCACTTTGTAAAGGGCCAACACTCAATTTACAAATTCATTTCCTTTTTCATTACTTGTAGCAATTCTTGCTATGCAGTTTCATTTTCCTAGCTAGTTTCCTCTTATAACCCAACTCCTTCCTCTGGCATTCCTTTTCGTATTCTCTTAGAGTCATACGGCACATTGAAGGTCAAACTCAATTGGTCGAATGGCTTAGCTACACTAATACCAGCGCATGGCCCATAGCCCTTGAATGTTAAGACATGTCAAGTGTTCATTCATGTACCTTTTAAAGATTGCGAGGTTTCCTGCCTCTACTACTCCCCTAGGCACGTGTATTCCAGATTCCAACCATCCTCTGGGTGAAAACGTATTTCCTTAAATCCCTTTAAAACTCCCCGACCTTCAGCTTAATATTAATGTCCCCTTAGCTATTGACATTTTAAAGTAAGAGGAACAGCTGCTTCCTCTCCAACCTATCCTGCCCCTCATAATCTTACATATCTCAAACAGGTTTCCCCCCTCAGAGCTTTCTCTACTCTAAAAACCTGAGTTTATTCAGCCTCTCTAGGTTGCTAAAATGCTCCATTTTCAGGCCACCTGGTGATTCTCCTGGAAAACTTCTATCAAATTTGTTAGGCATGACTTTTCTCTGACAAAGACATGCTGAATACCAGCTCCCCCACACCCCAATCAAACCTTGTCTCTCCAAATGGGTGAGTAATTCTCTCTTTCAGAATTTTATCCAATAGTTCCCTACCACTGATGTGAGATTCACTAGTCTGTAATTTTTTTTGTTTATCTCTACCACCTTTCTAGAAAGGTGGAACCACATTAACGTCCTCCAGTCCTCCGGCACCTCCACTGTGGCCGGAGAAAAATTAGAAATTTAGATCAGAGCCCTTACAATTTCCTCCCTCGCACAAAACACCGCTTCCCCCACCCCCCATCCCCATCAGATTTGGTTTCAGCAATAGAACAAAAAATTATGTGAAAGAAAGATAAATAGAATTAACCAAGCTATTTATATATAAAACAATTTAAAGATTTCAAAACACACAGTAAAAATGCAATATTCAATCTATACCAATAGCATCCCTTTACAGCATTCAACCAGTGAGAATTCTCTTCTCTACCACATCTTTACGTGACATAATTGTTCCTTTCGATTCCCAGTCTGCAGAGGTAGATAGTCTTTGCCTCGAGTATTCACACAACTGAACTTAGACTTTCTCAGCTTCAAATGACCCCTTCAGAGTTCTAACTAAATAGTTCTGGTCTGGAACTTTCAAACAATGCCTCACACCAAAGTAACCTATTTCCTAACTTTTCTGAATTAACTCTTTTCTCTAGGAAAGACTGTTTCATACATCAAACTTAAACAAGGATGGTGGCAAACTAAAACCAAAAGTCTTCCAAGCTTTTGGTGTTTTCCCTAAGCAAAAAAAAACACTGAATTTTCTAACTAAAAGCAGTCTAAGACAATGTTTACTTTGTCCAAACATAAAGAACTTCCAATGCAAACAAATTTCTATTACCAGACCAGGGAATCCTCTGTCTCATAGGGTGGTGGTACAGGATTGCTTTTCAGACTGGAGGCCTGTGACCTGCGGTGTGCCACAAGGTTCAGTGCTGGATCTACTGCTTGCTGTCATTTATACAAATGATTTGGATGTGAACATAGGAGGTGTCGTTAGTAAGTTTGCAGACGACATCAAAATTGGAGGGATAGTGGACAGCAAACAAGGTTAGCTCAGAGTACAACAGAATTTGATCAGATGGGCCAATGGGCTGAGGAGTGGCAGATGTATTTTAATTTAGATAAATGTGAGGTACTGCATTTTAGTAAAACAAACAAGGGCTTATACACTTAATGGTAAGGTCCTGGAGAGTGTTCCTAAACAAAGAGACGTTGAAGTGCAGGTTCATAGTTTCTTGAAAGTGGAGTCACAGGTAGGTAGGATAGTGAAAAAGGTGTTTGGTATGCTTGACTTTATTGGCCAGTTTATTGAGTATGAGAGTTGGAAGGTCATGTCAGCTGTACAGGACATTGGTTAGGCCACTTTTGGTATACTGCATGCAATTCTGGTCTCCCTGCTGTAGGAAGGAAGTCGTGAAACTTGAAAGGATTCAGAAAAAATTTACAAGGATGTTGTCAGGGATGGAGGGTTTGAGATATAGGGAGATGCTGAATAGGCTGGGGATATTTTCACTAGAGCATTGGAGGCTGAGGAGTGACCTTATAGAGATTTATAAACTTATGAGGGGCATAAATATGGTAAATAGACAAGGTCTTTTCACTGGGGTGGGGGAGTCCAAAACTAGAGGGCATAAGAATAGGGTGAAAGGGGAAATATTTAAAAAGGGACCTAAGGGACAATTTTTTCATGCAGAGGGTGGTGCGTGTATGGAATGAGCTGCCAGAAGAAGTGGTGGAGGCTGGTACAATCACAACATTTAAAAGGCTGGATTTTTAATATGGATGGGTATATGAATAGGAAGAGTTTACAGGGATATGGGCCAAATGTTGGCGAATGGGATTAGATTAATTAAGAATATCTGGTCAGTGTGGCCAAATTGGACCAAAAGGGGTCTGTTTCCAAGCTGTATATCTGTATGACTCTATGTTGGTTTCTATAAAATCACGGCCCCCAGAAATACTGACAAGATAATAATCAACTGGCCTCATACACGCAGACCAAAAACCCATATCGCAACAAAAACAGAAATTGCTGGAAAAGCTCAGCAGGTCCGGCAACATCTGTGGAGACAAATCAAAGTTAATGTTTCAGGTCAAGTGACCCTTCCTCAGAACCATATATTGCTAGTTCCAAATCCAAACTCTAAATTAAATGGTATTAAAATATACAACTCAGACACCTCACATGACACTGGACTGACCTGAACCGCGCTTTCAACAGCTTAAGTAAGAAGTGCAGGATTTGTAATGTCACCCACACCTTATGGTATTGAAAAGACTTGTTGCCTCTAAGTGGCTGCTTCAGTATGAAGACCAACAGGTGCTTGTTAAGAATGTTTCTTTTGCTCGACTACCCTTTGATTGGTTTCAGCCTCTGGCACTCTTGCACAATATATTTGTTAGAAAAGATACTTTGACAAGGTAATACCACTGAACAAGAAGTTGCATTATCAAATAAGTGCTGAATGGTATTACCATTCCTATTCATTGGCACCAAAATGATACCTTGAACTTCTTCGGCTGTATTCTCAAGTTTAAGATGAAGGGATGAGTGAATCTTCAGCAAGTCTGCAAAGTTGGATTCATTTTTTGAAAAGACTTCCATAAGGACTGTGTATAATTAACAATTACCTTTGCAGACTGCACTCCTGGCATTGGAAGATTTTGCATGCATGGAATTTGTTGTGTTCAGATCAAATCTACAGTGGCTGCACATGGTGATATTTCCATTAGCACTGTTTGTCACATGGACATGTATCACCATAGAAAAATTCTGTAGTTGAAAAATTCTGTTTGCCCTGTCTTGAAGAATATCAAAAGAAACTTGATGGACTGCATGAATGACTAGACAGTCAAGTTTCTGCTTGAAATGCAAAACCCGGGCCTGATTGTACTTTCTGGTTCACCAACTTGGTGCGTCTCCTGGCTAGGAGCTTCTAAAGAACTATGCTGCCTCAAGCATGACCAGGGGAAAAGTATCATGAAGCTGATCAAATGTTTGGAAAAGCTGGTGTGGTTTTTCATAAAAGGTCATCCATTCGTCTTTGTATGAAGCTTCAATAGTTTGGAAAAACTGTGCAAATCTTCACCAACGTCATCCAATTTTCTTGGGACAAAATCTCATAATCCTAGGAAAGCAGAGGTAATTCTTCACAGAAGAGAATATACTTTGCATAACATCTTTGCAGTATGGAGTGTACTGTACTGGTTTGGAGTGTCTTATGCTAGTTGTAAAAGACTTAGCTGCACACAAGCTTGCCAACTCATTGCCTGACATTTGTATGGCACAACTGTTACCATCTCAAGACTGGATATTCCTCAGGTCTTGCTGTAAACAGACCTGGACTGCTTCAATATGAAGAGTCGCAAGTGGTGCTAAACGTTGTACAATCATCAAAAAATATCCCCATTTCTGATGTTATGATGGAGGGAAGGTCATTGATGAAGCAATTGAAGTTGGTAAGGCCTAGGTCACGATCCTGAGGAACACCTGCAATAATGTCTGGAGCTGAGATAACTGACTTCCAACAATCACAACCACCTTGCTTTGGGCTAGAAATTACTCCAACCAGTGTAGATTTCACACCTCCCCACCCCTGCTCAATTCCCATTGACTAATTTTGCTAGCGCTCCTTGATGTCATATTTGATTGAATGATGCCTTGAGGTCAAGGGAAGCCACTCTTGCATTATCTCTGGAGTTCAACCCTTTTGTACAAGAAAGAAAAAACACCACATACAACCTTCAGCATATAAAACTCGATTCCTTCATTCACGTCTGTAAACTATATAGTTTGAGGATAAGGTCTCAGTACTGTTCCCAGAGGATGACATCAAATCACGTGATCAGAGTACATTCCATTGATTACTGCTGTCTCTCTTTCCTACCACCAACCTTTTCTTTTTGTTAATGATCTTTTATGCAAAATATTAACAAATGTTTTTGTGGAAATCTATATGAACAGTACCCATAGATACTTCCTAATCTACCAAATTGGTGCTTGCCTCAAGACATTCAACTGGGTTACTCAGACATGACCTGGCTTTCACAAATCGATGTTGACTCTGTTTAAATCAGACTGCTTGGCACTCTGTCACGAATGCTGCATTCTAGTAACCTTCCCACATCAGACATTAAACTGATGTGCCCGTAGTTTCCTGTTTTTTTTTCCCACCCTACCATTCTAAAATGCACTAAGAAACAAAATAAGCAGATGTCTGAACACACCATATCCAAAGCTGCAAGTTATACGTTTTTCAGTTAAAATTCTTAAATAATAAACTATATTTATTCATGAAAATAATACAAAGTAACTATTTTGGAGTAGAGTATCTGTCATCATCCAACAGTATGATCCAGTGTTAAAACAAATTAGTTCCATAACAACCAGACGCTTTTACTGTGCAAATCATTATTTGATAGGGTACATTACCTGTGTATAATTAGAGATCATATTTCTGTACATGGTAGACAAAATGCAGATACGTACAGAAATACATCGTAGTTACAGGTAAACCTGTCTACATCGACATTTACTCTTCAGGTGAGTAAACAGTCCTAATCACATGCACCACATTGTTCACATATCTCTTCACCCTATTTTGCAACATCCATGTTGACAGCTTACATTTCAACAATTAACTCTGGATATAAATGCTACAACCTCAAAATATTCTGCATGATGACATTTCTCTTTTTATTGTCCACAATGCCTTAAATTAATTTTGTACCTATGACCCTCATTCTAGAATTGCATCACTTTTTATTGTTGAAATAGAAATGTTACCATTACATAAAAAATTAACAGAACTAACTTGCATAGTTTAACAATTAATCCACAAAATAATATGTGACAGATTTTCAAACCTGTACAATAAGCCCAAGACTTACAAAGGACAATTCCAGGGAATATCTACCAGTTGAAAGCAGAAGGGATGGTTTAAGAATTGTAAATGATGATAAGAATGGATTTTAGAATGACCCAGCTAACTTCAGGTTGGTTTGTCCAGTGGCATTTGTAGACAATCATTGTATAACTTTTCTTTGCAGTGCTTTACTGTTACTAAGTGGTAATTTGAAATCAGAGGAAACATTGCAGTTTCATGACTTGTCTTTTTATGATTGTAAGAAAGACAAGGCTGTTGAGCAACCGGATAGGTTTTACGCGCTTGATTTATGAAGTTAAAAGCCAATTTAGATTTAATCCAAATTATTAGCTGCAGGAGTAGCTGTTTTTCCAACCTTTTATAGAATTACTGCCAAAACCTTTTGCCTGTAGAATGGAAGGCACAGAATCCATTGGTCACTGCCTACAGAAAACGTCTTACTATAGTTATTACAAATATTGTTATAGTTGATACGATAACATAGTCCTAACTGATGAAGTTTGCAAATTGTAAGCTATGTCTGAATGGTGCGATGAAATTTAAACTTTCCTCTTTCCCAACAATAGTACAACATATGATTATGTGGAGGTTAAACCTTTAAGGATATGGAAAGAAAGGGCAGATAAAGAAGAAAATTCCAGGCCTAATTTTAGTTGATTTAAACTTTGTAAAAGCCAATGATTAAAAGGGAGAGAAGAAAGTGCTTGTAGTTGAAAACTTACTTAAGGCGCTTCAACGGAGAAATAACTCATTTCGATGACAAATGAGTCAGTCATTTTATCAATAACCTTTTAGTACTATAATAAAAAGGTGACCTTTTATTTGGAGACTGTAGCTAATAAAGTATCCATACATGTCTCATTTAAATGTACATCTCAATTATACATTTATATTAGCAAACTACTTCCTGAAGTAGTGTTTCTGTATTACTGTTGCGAGAAAATCTGTCACAACCAACAGTAAACAAATCACATTGTTACTTGCAAATAGGGAGGTTTCAATTGACTGGATTTAATACTGGACACCAAAGTGAATATTTTGTAGTTGTTGCCACTCAAACATTGAGTGCCAAATACAACATTATAAAAAATGTGAAAAAACCTAACAATGACATATTGACATATATTTCCATTGTTCAGCCACATGAAAATTAGGTACATTGAAAGCAGAGCAGAAAATAAACTACAAGGTAAAAATAACAGAACTTCCTGGCCTGGTCTAACTCTGGCAATCAGAGCCAATATAACTAAATTAAAAAACGAAACTTGGTAGTTAACCATCAATCATCATGAACCCGCCATGGTAATGCAACTACCAATCAGCATTCTCCTCTTATACAGTAGAATTTTGATCCCCCTATACTTTGGTATTTCATACAAACTGTCCTAATGAATGCAAGATGAAGAGCTTTGACAAAATGTGCATTTATTCAGTAATACACAGGTTGTGTCCAAAGAAACGACTACTTTTTCTGTTGTGCTCTGTAGATCATCCCCTTTTGTGCTTCAAAGGGAGAAAAAAATATATACTTATGCAGTGACATTAACACTGTAATATACCTCAGGTCATTAAATAGCAGTGCTTTTTAAGAATAAGAAAGCAGTAGGAAATAGATGAAAAACTGTTTACTGCACATACTAAAAAGCAAAAGTTAGAAAACAAAATTGATGTTTATTTGGACATTGCTGGTTCAGCTAGTGTTTATTGGCCATCCCTAATTGCCCTGGATAAGATAATGATAAGCTGTCTTCATAAATTACTGCAGTCCTTGGGAATGTAAGGACAGCCATAGTGCTGTTAGGAAAGAATTTAAATTTAGCATGGCAAAATTTGACCTTTGAAAATTGAACAAAGAGACATCCATTGTCCTTAGGCTTGAGCCCTATTTTACCTGCCAACCTCACAGAAATAAACTCTTCATTCTTTGAGGAAACCAACTGCGAGTGTCACCTTGGTTGGGAAACTAATCCCGGCCCTTCCAATTTGTAATGCAGTACTCTAACAACTGTGCTACTGGGTTCCCTGAGCAGTAAGTTCACTCAAAATCCATTTTGTTTTCACATTTTAAAATTATCTCTCTACAATGAAGTTTTAAAATGGTGATTAATTTATTCTGCATGGAGGTACATCCTAATATCGAATTTAACCAGACCTCTGCAATTTTAAAATTAAAAAAAAATTATAAAAAATAATAATTAAAGGTGTTTATAGATTTAGCTGTAAATGTCAGGTTGTGTAATCATTTTTCTTGTTTCTTATTTGCAAAACCCTTTCGTTTAATCCCCTGAGCTACCTTGTGCTACTGGAACTTCGGTCGCTGAAAGGATTAAGTTATGTCCACTGAAATAGAACAGTTGTTACAGTGTAATTAATTTTTTTTTCCCAATTGCAGTGCCAAATTGTAGGGCACAATGAGTGCACAATAAAGCCTATGGGGAGAATTTTTGTGCGAAATATGTACTTTCATGTCTGTAAATGTCAAATTGCTTTTACTGCAGTAAACTCAAAATGCTGACAGCATTGAGGGCGCGTACTCAAAGCAGGACAATACTTCAAACAGATGGTAAGCTTGGTTGCAAAATAAAGATGCTGGATGCAACACAATAACTAGTTACACATCTAACATCTCAATGCCACATCGAGCAATGATGTGAGCAATGTCACCTTTTAAGAAAACACAAAAGAACTGGACTGTGTAGCAGTGTATGCCATTCTCATTTATCTGCTGTACTTTTAAAGTCAGCATCCTACATCAAAAGGGACATTTTCTTCAGTTAGACCTTTAAATAACACCCTAAATCTATTCTTCCCTTTATAAAACTTAAAAATCATAGCATTACGTAAAACGTAAAAAGACATCAGAACATCGATCACAGAGGATTGAAAAGAAATTGAGATTCTTTTTCTTTCTGGAACAACTTTGTTTAGATCAAAGTACACTGCTGTCTTCTCTTGAACTGACACAATTTACCACCTCTGCCTTGCCTCTTTGATCTATTAATTAAGAGTACTCCAGTAGCAGGTGGCATTGAGACAGTGCAAGGCAAATTGGACACATCTCTTTCTTGCCAAGCGCAAACCATTTAGCAAGCAATATCGTTCCATTTTTTTATAAAATAAATAGAATTGGAGGGGGAAAAAAGCAGGGCACAGGCACAAAGCAGTAAACGCAAAGACTACAGCAGCAAATAAGGTAATGAATAATTTTTGTCAAAACAAGAACATAAATGGATTTTAAAAGAAAGAAATCAAATTGTTCTATTATGCCCCTCCAGAAAGAGAGCATTTTAAATGCAGGCCGTAAAAGGAAAATGAGGTGCAGTGAAATGTGAGGACTGTTAGTAAAGTACCAGACTACTTTCATGCAATCCTGCCCCTTACTTTAGGAAAACAAAACACTTTAGAGACTAGCTAGTGTTGTCAAGCAGACATGAAACAGAGTAATGGAGAGAGGAAGCTTCAAAACAAATTGCTATATTAAATTTTGAGTTCAGTAATAAAAGTACACAGAAATGAGAGCTAGGTCATACTAACCACATCATTAGGAAGGCTTTGAAGATCATCAAATGGTGTTTCCAGTGTATTGTTGTCCACATTTAGTAACACAACATCTTCTAAGGCCATGTTCCTCACTTTCTGTTGTAGAAAAAATGAAATGGCTTTGTTGACATTTTAAGGAAACATATCAACACACCAGTTTTTAAAAATGTAATTTGAAATCTAAAATCATCAACAAAAACTAGGCTTCATATGCTTGGGTGCAAAACCAATTTACTCTTATTATGTTAAAAGATCTCAGAAAAAAAGTTACAACATGCAATGGAAGCTAGTTAAGAAGAGCCTCATTTTAGGATGCAAACATTTCAATTAAATCAGACCGTAGTCTGTAGTATGCCTTTTTGAAAGTTTATCTATTGTACTAGCTTCAAGCTTTAAATCTGTAATGATTTAATATTAACAGTACACAAGATCTGAAAACAATTTGTAAATTCATCCTTTTACATACATGTCATTTCCACGTATTATTATCAGAATCAAACTATGGGCAGTTCATTACAAATAGCAATTGGAATATAATTAAATAAACCATGGTTTCTGTCAGTTGGTCCAAATTTCAACAGATATGTGTTCATTTAAATCCCCATACTGATGGAAACTGAACTCTGCATTATTAGTATTATGAATGACACAGTCCATGCCATCAAGAGGTTCAGAAATCCATCTTAGCAACTGCTGAGAACTTTGTTTATTACATCTATAAATGTAGCTTACCAAGAATTACAGACTTAATCAGTATGGGCTGTTTTCTTAGTGCAAACAGTGCTTTGAATTTTCTAAATGACATCAACACAGTTAAAATGCATCAACTTTTCAAACAAACTACAGGGGGCCTTATTCACCAGTCTATTAAATAGAAAGTAGTTAGTACTATTTGTCTTGATGATATGTCTTTTTAAACCCTCCCTCAAGATATAACTTAACCACACTCTGTCACTTGCTATCATTTTCTCAGGGTGGCGGAATGCAATTTCAGACAATTAAAAATATACAGAAGTGTTCTCTAAACTCTTGGAATAAGATAAGACTTCAACGTCAAATACCACAAAAGAAAGCTGATCTTTTTGCTCCCACAGCTGGAATAATCTCAAATGAATTATACAAAATATTCTAAATCAACGTTTAGCTTTGGTATCTTTCAGTACTTTAACTTTTTAACAGAGCTTTGACTCTAAAATGATTTCAGGGATTGTGGTGAGAATATACTTCGTTTCCAAGAAGACATAAACCTGTCTTTTTTATGGACACCAATATGTCAATCTGGCTGCCAGAAGCAGGAAAAGCTGATGATATAAAATTTTATGATTTCATGCCCCAGCAGCAGACAGAACGACTTAATGAAATCCTCGTCAGATTTACAATCTGAAGCAGCTATTCAACAGAAAGATATGGTTAAGCGAGACATGTCCTTTGACCTTTAATCTCTTTGATCCTTGCACAGCGTGTGGGCTACTAACCCCTTCTGTGCATTTTCCACTTTCCTGTTCCAAGAGTCCTCAGCAGCACTGATCCTAAACAGGTGATTTTAGGTTATAGTATCATAAACAGCTGTGACAAACTGGCTGTCGAAGATCTGCAACTAACTATACGAACTTGAAGAAATTTTCCCTTTGTTAAATCGAATAGAGCATTTTCTGTTGTGTATTTTAGTATGCCCAGAAGTATCATTATGCCTATTAATGTGATATAATTAAATATTATATATTGTTCATGCAAGAGACTGTCCTAGGTACAAACAAAGTAGGCATCTGGAATTATTAGCATTCACAGAGATGGCAAATAGGACTATCTTAAAAAGATGCATCACAAATCCACTATTTTGCAATTCTCTCTCATACTTTCTACGGTGTAAGTAGCCCTTTCTGCTGTTTCAGTGTACTCACTCAACATATACAAACATTAAAAAAAAAAGCAGACTATTCAGCCCTTCAAACCTGTTTCAACATTCAATAAGATAACGGCTGATATGCTGTGTTTGGAATTTCACACTCCCATCTACCCCCAGTAAACCTGAATTCCCCTGCCTAACAAGAATCTATTCACATTTGTCTTCTAAATAATCAAAAATCGCACCTTGACTTCTTTTGATGCAGAGTATTCCAGAGTTGCACAACACTCAGAAAATGTTTTCCTTATCTCAGTTCTAAAAGGATGATCCCCAATGTTAAACAGTACCCCCAAGTTCTGGATTCAGCCATTAGAACATCCTTTCAACACCTATCTTGTGGATGGCCTTGACTTCAATCAAGTCACCCCCTCATTCTTCTAAACGCTAGTGAAACAAGCCCAGCCTGTCCAAACTATCCTCATAAAACAACTTCCCACTCCAGGTATCAATCTAGTAAATCTCTTCTGAACTGCTTCCAATGCATTTAAATTCTTCTTTAAATCAAGATGCCAAAATTAACAAGATGGTGTTCGAGGTCTGGTTTCACCAATGTCCTGTATAGCTAAAGCATAATATCTTTACTTTTAAGTTTAATACCACTCGTAATTAAGACATGCATATATCAGCCTTCCTAATTACGTGTGGTATCTGCATATTAACTTTTTGTGATTCATGTACCAGAACAGCCAAATCCCTCGCACCTCAGGATTCTGCAGACATTCTCCTTTTAAATAGTACTGTTTTCTAGCCAAAGTGATTAACTTCATATTTTCCAACATTATACTTCATTGGTGAGATTTTTGTTTATTCACTCCACTTATTAATATCCATCTGCAACTTCCTTTAGGTACCAAACCTTTCCCTCACGTAAGCCATTGATGTAAAATATTAATTAAATGATATATTTACTGAATGTTAATCCATCTTATTTACCAGTTTGGAAAATATTTCCCTTGTCAATCTAAATATCATCCTATTTTGTAAATATGGAACTTACGTAACTGCCCAATATTTCAATTGGTTACTGATGACATGCATTTGTGTAGTACCTAATATACTTTTGAGTATAGCTACAAATGATAGAATATTCAACCTACTAACCAAGTAGACAAGTGGATTGTACAGCTTAAATGTTTCTGTGACAGCGTGTTTATCAATTCTTTTGACATTAAAACAGCAATGATAATAGGTACTGGCTTTATTACAAAAGCCCAAAAAGGCAATTCTAATACTTCTTTTGTCTGACTATATGCAATCAGGTACAGAGTCATCAAATTAGAAGTAAAGAAAAATTCTTTTAAAAGAAAATAAATGGAACATTAGAATTTAAGTTAGCCCATTTTGACTGTTTATTCACAGAATTGCCCAATACCCAAACTGATTAAGGCATTCATAAATCAACAGATTCATGTATCAAAATGAATATACAAGATCCTCTGATGTAGATTTATACAGAATAAATTCCATTCTTCATTTAATCTGAATGAAGTTAACCTACTGTAACTTTACTTCACTATTCAGAGCATACTGTAAAAGTTATTCAGCCGTGGATGCTCTCTTTAGCTTTTGATATTGTTCCAGTTCAACAAAACATGCAAAAGTACATATAAAGACAAACTAGGTGATGAGAGGAAAACTAGAGCACTAGTTAATATTTCATTCTGTAATATCTTTCAACTCACCTCCTTTACTCCTAGACCTGAAAATAGCTGAGTGTTTACAACTTGAATTTTTTTCTGGTCAAAACAAATTTTCGAAACCTCTAGTAAAAAAAGTCATCAAACATCATATATAAACCTAATGCCTTAATTTAAGTTTATACAACATTATGCAATAATCAATTTGTGAATATTGGACTTGTTTTTGTTCAATCAGAAACTTCACAGGATTTTCACTTAGCTTTTAGAATTTAACGTCTAAATAGTTTTCCTATGTGTTTCCAGATTGTTCATAGAATCCCTACAGTATGGAAACAGACTCATCGGCCCAACAAGTCCACACCAACCCTCAGAGTATCCCACCCAGACCAATCCTCTGGGCAAGTTAGTATGGCCAATCCACCTAGCCTGCACATCTTTGGATTGTGGGAGGAAACCGGAGCACCCAGAGGAAACCCACGCAGACACGGGGAGAATGTGCAAACTCCACACAGACAGTCACCCGAGGGTGGATTGCAAAAACAAAAATTCAACCAACAATTAACTAATCAGCTGGCTAGTCTTAACTATGCATTTTTGAAAGTTTGTTTAAAAAAAATGAAAATGTTGTAAATTGGACCATTGCATTATTGAAAGTAGATACTGAAATCTGATACACTAATTTGTTTGAAGCAATCTCTAACTGAAAGAAGACATAATTAGTTCAGTGTTAAGATTTATCTTCAAAGTGTCTCACTCACATCCTATGTATAAAAGCATAATTGAGGTGCACAAGATAGCCCAGCTCCAGGAAGATAGCTAACTGGAGAGTAGGTTTGCCACGACCACAGTCTTCGTTACCTTTTATCTCCCACAGCAGGACTGTAATAGGATCGCTTTTTGAACTCTGGTGGCCCTGAAAACCTTTTACCCAATAAAGTTAGATTTGTGAAGGCCATTGTGATGATAGTCCTATAAGCTCCAAACGGGGGACAGAATCTTTTACTTTTTGTGGTGGTAAACGAAAAGATTGGAAGGGAATTTTGTTCGGTGGGATAGTTGCATACTCAAAACCTGCAGTTCTCCTCCCTCCGCCAGAATTACTTTCTGGCTGGGAGGACCCATGGTTAACCAGTGTTTGGCAGTGATTAAGGTCATTAACTGGTAAATAAGAGCCACAGCCCACTGCACAGGGATTGCCCCGCTGTGGAATGATCTGTTACTATAGGTGTTCACAAAAGCTGTAACCCGTTTGTCATTTGATCTGATAGGTGCTTTAACAAAAGGAATTCAGCACCTGATCAAGGAACTAGGCATTGTGCAGGGAAGTGCTTGCTGGGAGACATTCTACTGCACTTGCTTCTGATTCCCTTCTTCTCTGCCCACCACCATTACTGAGGCTCACAACCCAAAAAAACCCAACACTTTTGATCCTGGGAATCCAGGTGTGCTCTTCTGTCAGCAACCATAGACTCCTCTGTAATGTTGCTAAGCATAAGAACTGTGGTTCCAAAGACCCAACAACTCTTGCTGGACAGGACTTCTATCACCATATCTTGATTCCAAGTGAAGACACTGCCTGATGGGCGTGTAAGGTTCAGTGGGCCTTTCCTGAAAGGGATAACATGGGTCTCTTGTTGGCACTCAAGCCAGCAGACGAGACCCCTGCATCTCAAAAAGATTTAGCTTTGGCTTAACAATTGACCAGAATCCTACATTCGGAGGCATTGTGAACCGTATGTGTCAATCAAGGAATATATTTTTGCGCACAGATAGTCTTTGCTATTTTATCTGTACCTAGGAAAGGGATCATCTATCATCTATCCTAAATCTTGCTTAAGATGTTCAAGTTGATCAATAAAGGACATCAAATACCATTAGCAAGATCTCCTACTGATAGTATCCACATATCTGTATATTATACTCAAACTACCAAGTAACTAACTTCAATGTCTGTCTTCCCTTATGGATAATGGTAGCTTAATCTTAGCTCAGACAGCCACTGTCTTTATGCAATAGAATGTAAAATGTTAAATGATTCTTATATTCACACCCACAATTTCACAGAATTGGTAAATCTGATATGGTCACTTAGAAAATTAAAAGATAGTGAATATCATTTTCAAAAGCTGCAACTGCTGGAGCAGAATATATTCATTGACAATACTGGTATCTGCCCTGCAATCATCAGTACAGTGCGCGAGTCTTGTGGCACCATGCATATTTATAATGTGTACAGGATGAATATTTTGGACAGACATCATCTCTAATCAGTGACATCTATATGGTACAGCAGCAGATTCAAGCTCAGAAAACTCTTAATTTTGTACCAAACTGTTGATGCTTAGGTAGATTCCTGGCCCATTCACCTTCATTGATTAAGGTGATAGATATTGCCTGACCATCCATTCCTGATATCTCTGTAGGTAGGAATGAATCAAGGCTTTTAGGAAAGAAACTTTGGAAATTGGCAATGACAAAGTAAGTTATGGGTTAGTACATTTTCAAACTGGTGTTTTTCCATTTTAGAATGAAAGCTAGATATCAAAGTGAAAAGGCTAATGCTAATTAAATGCATAATAGGGCCAAGATAGCACAATTTCTAACTTTGGCCTAATAGTCAGTCTTTCAGTTTGTCTAATGTGACAATTTTCACTTCAAATTGGATGAGTGTGAGCTGAAAGCCTAAAAGCACTTGGAATAAAATTCTAGCACATAACTGGATATCTTGCAGTAGGGGCAAATATATTCCTCAATATTTCTTTAAATTGTAAATATTTATAAAGGCACTTGGTACAGAAAGCAATCCCCACCTTTTGTTATGATTCTTAAGAAATGCTTATCAAAAAGGTAAATTTTACATTTTTGTAACGAAATGTTGAAGTGAATGGACCAATGTCTATGCAGGGATCAAATCTTCTTGTTCAAGTCAACGAATGATCAAGAAATTTGTATTTACAATCTTAGCCATGTCATACTGGATGAATGTCAAATGGATGCCAGGATCAAAGATGCTGCCATATAAGAAGCTGTGAAGTACTAGCCACATTAACCGGAGTTCCTAAGTCTGCATCCATGCAACTGGTATAGCTGGCAAACAGCTGGGAGATGGTTTGTCAGCTAACTGTCTGCTAGTCTTGCCACGAGACCAACAAAAGGATATCAATGAGAAAAAGTCACAACTAGTGTTAAAAATTGGTTTTTGCCAACTTTAAATCTCACTGTACAGAAACTAAAGCATCAATCTGTAGTCAAAATCATTATACATAATGAAGAGATGAGCTTAACTATGTAACAGACAAACATATCTGGCTAATCCAGAAAGATACCAGAACAGTACCATTTGACTTCACAGCAAATGGCTGATTAAATTTTTCTTCCTTGTTAGTGGTAAAACTAAGATAAAATAGCATACAGCTTAAAAGCATTGGGGGGGGGGGGGGCGCGGGGTGGTGGGGGAGTGGGGAGTAGATGAAAACTCAGGGCTATGATTTCAGATCCATGAAAATATAACTTTAAGAAAGCTGTGAGATGTACTCCATCTTCCTTACTAAAGTGTAGGCACAATATAGTTGTGAACTGAATTTTTGCAAAGCAAAAAGCAAAGCAGTTATAATGTATTGCTGGGAAATTGTTATAAATCATAATTAAGGAAGTAATAACAGGATATTTGTAAAGTTAAAATCCATCAGAGTTAGCATGGTTTAATAAACGGTAAATTGTGATGGACTAATTTGTGTAAGGGGAGTGTGAGGTTATCTATTTTGGTGGAAGAATAAAATAAATGGAGAGAAACTTCACAGTGCTGCAGTGCAGAGGGATTTGGGTGTCCTTATGCATGAACTACAGAAAACTAGTTTGTAGGCACAGTAGGCAATAAGGAAGGCAAATGGAATTTTAGCATTTATTGCTCAAGGAATAGAGCATAACAGTAGCAAAGTGTTGCTGAAACAGTACAAGGCTTTAGTGAGACTGCACATGCAGTATTGCACACAGTTTTGGTCCCTTTATTTGTGGAGGGATGCAGTTGCATTGGAGGCAGTTCACAGGAAATTCACGAGATTGATTCCAGAGATGTTTCATGGAGATTTTGAGCAGCTTAAGCCTATATTCTTTACAGTTTACATGAATGAGGGGAAATCTAATTGAGGGATATAAAACACTAAAAGGCTTTACAAAGTACACAGAGAGAGGGTGTGGGGAATCTAGAATGAGAGGTCATTGTTTTAGGATAAGGGGTAGGAGATTTAAAACAGATGAGGAGGAATTACTTCTCTCAAAGGGTCACAAATCCGTGGAACCAGTGCCCCAGAGTGCAGTGGAAGCTGGGACATTGAATATATATGAGATAGACAGATTTTTAATTAGCAACAAGTTAAAGGGTTATGGAGAGTTAGCAGAAAAGTGGGGTTGAGACTGAGATGAGATTAGCCATGATCATATTGAATGGTGGAGGAGGCTCGAGGGAGTGAATTACCTACTCCTGCTCCTAGTTTTTATGTTCTTGTGTTCTTAAAAGGACTACAGCGTAATAACTCATGAGTGTTGCCTTATATGACAATGTTTAAAACTTAATATTTCCTTCAGGTAAAATAAAGTACTGGCGTAAGGGGAATACAATAATTATTTTAAATGCTGACAGAAAGAGAACAAGAAAATACGCACATAAGACATGCATCACAATAAATATCTCGCATTTATTTTGCTAACCTTAAGCATATGGGGGTGGCAGTGGTAATAATCACTGGGCAAGTAATTCAGAACCCCAGGCTGATATTTTGGGGACCTGGGTTTGAAACTCACCATGGCAGATGGTGCAATTTAAATTCAATGAAAAATATGGAATAAACAGCTGGCCTAATTTTAACCATCTAACTGTCATCAATTGTCGTAAAAACCCATCTGGTTTACTAATGTCCTTTAGGGAAGGAAATCTGCTGTCCAAACCTGGTCTGGATTACATGTGACTTCAATCCCCACAGCAATATAGTTAGCTCTTAACTGCGTTTTGGGCAAGTAGGAATGGGTAGTAAATGCTGGCCTGGTAAGTGACACACACATCCCATGAATGAATAAATACATCAAGGGTGAAAAGTGTTGAACTTTCTATTGATTTGATAGATTTTAATAGACCACAGAAAGCTTAGATTTTGGATATGGAATGTTTTCCAGTATCAATTCAAAGACTGAAGTAAGCAAAACAATTTTAGCAACATTTTTAAATACTGATTCTTAATGTTAGCTTTAATAAAAATATTAAGAAACCTTCTAACATACTTAAGCTGATCTGTGTAAGTATACAAGATTTTAAATACAGCTTTGTTGAAGTAATTAGAAAGAATAAATCATCAGATTTTAAAGACATGCAGGAAATATAATTCAATTCCATTGATAAAGCAAGATAAACTTACCTCCATTAAACTAGAATGCACTCCTATGAGGTAGGGCATTGGAGCACTAAAAATAGGAAAGAGAGTCTATATTAATTATTGATGTTAAACCAATTATTAACTCTACAATACTGATGATTAGATGATTTTCGTCTGAGTTAATTTCATAATCGTAAAGGACATTTATTAAAAACTGTCATTTTGGATCCATTTCAGAAGGTTTGCTCCAGCTAGGTGAAATAAGAATGTTCATCCTTTCTCTCAAAACAACCACAAATCTTTACAGCTACAGCTATCCTAATCAGAACATAAAACTGAACAAATAATAACAATATCTTGAAGGTACATGAGGTATACAAGTCACTCAACTAATATTTCATAATAAGATTATGGTCGAAGTCGTTAGAGGTGCAATTCAACTTCTGCAGAAGCATAAAACAGATGATATTGAATCAACAACCTATTGTACACATTGCCACTTTTGCTTATATTTACATTAAAGCTACTGGAGAAGAAAATTATGCAATGTGTAAAACAGGCCATCAATTCATTATTCTCAATTTTGTGCTATTGTCCAACTGAATTTTTTTTAAAATGTCAATACAAATACCATTGTGAGGAGAGACCGATGAATGGAGACTATAGGACACTTGGGGAAAAAGCTTCAGCTGCTAAAACTTAGGAGAATCTTGCCTGTGAGACAGAGTCACATAAACTACCTAATCAAGAGGCGATAAGATCAACGTTGAGATGGGGAGGGGAGATTGAGGGTGGAAGAGGAGACCATGCATTTTTGTGATTAAGGAATGATGACGTCAGAAGGATTAGGTGGAATAAGAGGTAACCAGTCAAGTGGACATTTTGTAACTATATAAATAGCCTACTCAAACATTGTACAGGGAGAACCCCTACAATCATTCTTGACAGTAGGACTCCCTCTTGCATTAAAAAAATGCTAATTTTGAATAGCTCAAGGCATTTTTGTGTAATAGGGAAAGCCCTCTTCCTTGTTTACAACATTTTTCATAGATCCAAAAACATTAAGGTCTAGTTAGTGCAAATTCAATTTTATCCATCACACTGGTTCTGCAGGATCAAACCAGTGTCTTCCAACTGAAAGTCAAAATGCTAACACTGCACTAATGGAAATACAGGGCCTAAAGAATATATTAGTAGTTTAATACCGATTAACTAATAAATGTTAAGATTTAAACTGTTCATAGATTCCCTACAATGTAGAAGTAGGCCATTCCTCCTATCCAGTCCACACCCATCCTCCAAACAGCATCCCACCCAGACCCATCCCACTACCTGACCCCTGCGACCCTGCATTTCCCATGGCCAATCCACCTAACCTACACATCTTTGGACTGTGGGACGAAATCAGAGCACCTGGGGGAAACCAGGGAAGAATGTGGAAATTCTACACAGTCACCCAAGTGTGGAATTGAACCCAGGTCCCTGGTGCTGTGAGGCAGCAGTGCTAACTACTGAGCCACTGTGCTGCCCAGTTAACTGATACAACGTTAATAGTTTCAATGGATACTTTTTAAAACAATATTACACCCATGATTAAAACCTGTATCTGTTTGCGTGTAATAATTTCACAGCAGATCACAAAATCTTCCAGGGATAAATTTAAAAGGTACATATATCCAGCTTTTGTTTTCACAGTCATGGAAACACTTGGCATGTAAAAAAATCTATATTGTTTTATTTTCTCCCAAACTACTCCACAGACATTTACAAAAGAACACAGAACTGCTTAAAAAAGAAAGAACATAATAAACCACAGCAACATGACTACTCACAATGGGAAAAAGTTCACACCAGTCAACAGGTTGAATATGTTCAGCCATCAAAAGAATGAAGCACAAATTATATAAACATTCTCAGACAATAAAGTAGCAATAGATCAAAGACCTACTTCTAGATATATGGTGTATCTATATAAAATACATATTTATATGAGATAATTCATGCGAAGCCTTGATTGAAAGATTATCTTCAATCTTATGCTTCAAATTTAACATCTTATTATTAACCTGCAGTGCAGTATGTATCAAAGATGAGAAGTTTTTTGATGTTTTTTTTCCATAAAATATTCATGAAACTTGTCTTTGAAAGAAAAAGATCAGCCAGAGATTTTCTATAAAGAAACCTGCATTTTACATTAGGAAGTGGATTATCCGAGTTATGACTGGAAAAGCAGTGTCTCCTTTTTTTTTTGCTTATACTTACTTCTTCCTAGTCAAAATGTGAGGTCCAATTTAACAATGCAACATAAAGGTAGTTTGTTGGAAAATGTCCAGAACCAATTGTCCAATGCAGTTCTGTTTTATCTACGTTTTGCCATCCTTTACACTTGAATGCAGCACGAGATTTGCACAGCACACTTACAAACAAACATAATTAGTTTTCTGACACCACAAAAATTCACAGATGCATTGTGGATATAAAGCTTTATTATTTCTTATTCATTCGTGGGATGCGGGCATCATTGGCAGGCCAGTATTTGTCCTTGAAAAGATGGCAGTGAGCTGCCTTCTTGAACTGCTGTAGTTCATGTGGTGTTGGTTGGTTCACAATACCCATTAGGTTATAAAAGACCAGAACTCAGATATATCCAGGAATCATAGGTTTATTAATATAGAGGGAAAGTTTCAGCTGTTCAGCAGTTATAGAAAATTTGTAGAAGTATTTGTAAATAAAAAATGGTTTTTATGTGAAAGAGTCTAAAAGTACACGAATAAGTATTGCATTTTGTACCCAGCATTGTATTTTTGGATCTTGTTTCAAGTTGGTTAAAGTTTGTACACGCAGAAATGCTGCAGTTTCGGTGGACAATTGGATTATTTGCAGAAAAGATAATTTGGCAGTTTGTGACAGTGCAGATTTTTTTTCCCATCTAATATAGAATGAAAGGGGTACAAGAGATTGGCAAGAATGTAAACAAAAACCCAACTCTTGCCTCAAGTACCATGTTCTGCCTAATGGCAGAAAACATGCCAACAGGCATTGAATTTCTTATTCCCATCAAATCCAACCAACAACCCGTAAAAGAAGCTTCTTTTAGATTTTCCACTATTGGAATGAACGTTATTTACTTAATTTTTGACAACCCATTTCAGCTGAGTTTAGTCAGCTAAAATTATACATTGCACATTAACAAATCACTTACCTGACATTCTCTCTACTTGTCCAGTTAGTACCAACCCAAATCAATGGCCAGTACAGTGCAGGGAGGCTGGCAAGTAATCCAACTGAAACACAGGCTGAAAGAATCCCAGGTTGAGGGAAAACTCTGCTTCCATTATGTGCTATCCTACCGAAAAGCAGTGCCAAGTAATTGTAGGGGCATGAATGTTTGGAGATCAGACTCAATAACCTATTTCCCTGATTGTTCAGATAAATGACTAAACTTCTGTAATTTATGTTAGTTAATTGTTTAGTTCTTTAAAACCTATAATACAGGAAAATGGTGGAAAAATAGCCTCACTTTTAGATAATAACAAAAGAACTGCAGATGTTGGAATCCGACGTAAACAAAGGGCAGGCTGGAAGAACACAGCAGACCAGGCAGCATCTGGAGAAAAGGAGCAATCAACATTTCAGGTATTACCCTTCTTCAGGGCAGATAATGAGATATTTAATCGTAGAATTTGGAAACAAGCAGACTTAAGCTTTGTGAGTTAGGTAGATGGAAATCTACCAGCCTGTAAATGTATGAAGCATTTCAAATGTAATACCATCAGATTCTCTGAAGTCATGGGCAAGTTATGTAGGGAATATCCAACCTCACACATCTTGAAAGATGCTTTTGTTGAGAAAGGTTGGGTGTGGAGGTTGGAAGGCCACTTTGGGAATTTGTACAGGTGAGCTGGGAAAATCTGACAGAACAGTTGGAGAGGGGAAGGAGGGGACAGATGTGTGCAGCTGGGTGGCCTAAGGCTACTGAAAAGAGACAATGAGGATGCCAAAGTTATGTCAGAAATGGGTGACAGGAACTAAATTTATTAACTGTTAAATTAAAGTAGCCAAGCCTATTAGAATGTAAATGAATGTCCCTGCAGGGAATATTACCGAGAATAACAGATCTCAAAATCACCATCATGAAGAGGTACTATTTTTGGGAGGATGGAAAGCAACTATTATTATACAGACAAGGAACAGGGGTAGGCCACTCAGCCCTTCAAGTCTGCCATTCAATAACAGCATGGTTGATCTGATTTTAACTTCAACTCTACAATCCTGCATATCCCCAATAATCTTATATTCCCTTGGTAATCAAGAATTATCTGCCCCTGCCTTAAAATATTTTAAGATTCTGTCTCCACTGTACTTTGAAGAAAGAAATTCCAAAGACTCTCACACCTCAGAAAAAAAATGATTCCTCATCTCAGTTTAAATATCAGGGGTCACCCATTTAAGACAATGACCCCTCGTTCTAGCTTCTATGAGATAAAAACAATGATTACTCCAACCATGATAAAACTGTGGCAAGCATGACAGCAAAAGTCTGAGAAAACAGTAACTGGATACTAGTAACAAGAATTTTAGTATATTATTATGGACTGACATTTACTACTTAATGCATTAATTGACAAGAAGTAAAAGAATAAGATTACACAGAATGAGATAAGGCTGCTTGGTCTACCACATGCTACTAGCTTCCATTAACATGTATGGCTGTCGTATGGAAGATCACTCTAAAGTTATGTGATATCCTAAAGGAAATGAAAAAAGTATTCAAACTTTTTTTTTTCCTTTGATGCTTGAAGGTAACCAAACAAAACTGTAGGATTTGCCACAAACTACATATATATTTGCCCTTGAATAGAAGATTATAATTCAATTTGAGTCTCTCTTGAACCTGCTAGCAATTACATTCCATTCAAAACGAATCCTCTTAGTTTGATATGATTGCAATTGTTGAACTGAATTAAAGCCTTGTCAGTCACCACAATTTTTTTATTGCTATCAATGTACTTTACTGGCGAGCATGGTTTCGTAGTCATGAATGACAACATCAGAAGTGAGATGTACAAGTTATTCTCAGCAATGAATGACAGTTAGCTGATAG
Organism: Rhincodon typus; assembly: GCF_021869965.1. Taxonomy (NCBI): domain Eukaryota; kingdom Metazoa; phylum Chordata; class Chondrichthyes; order Orectolobiformes; family Rhincodontidae; genus Rhincodon; species Rhincodon typus. The sequence goes on along the minus strand of NC_063359.1, from coordinate 21,916,831 downwards.
GAACTAATCTTACCCTTAGCGGCATTAAATATTTCTCAAGAACTGAAGCACTCAAAAGTCCTGACTGTATTGTTGCACATATAGCACGTAGCTATGTCAAACTTCAGAAATGGATTTTTTACATATATATGTAAGATTAGGTACAGAAGGGTCAGAAAATGCCTTAAATAAAGAGTGTACAATTTCTAATTGGGGTACAGACGGTTCTTGTAAATATGTGAGCAGACCTCCACTGTCAGTTTGAAAGCATGCTGAAATCCCCAGGTCTATGTAGTAGAATTAACTTAATTAACCAATTACAAAGAAAATGTCTTTTATGCATGCTCTAGAAAACTAATGAAAATTCCCTTTGAATTGGGAAACCTGGGAACTTGCTATCACGGAACGAAGGAAGAAATAAAAACAGAAAATGCTAGATAAATTCAGCAGGTCAGGCATCATCCATGGAGAGAAAAATAGAATTTAAAGGTAAAATTCTATTGGGGCATTGTTGGATTGGATTATGTTTCAGTAAATCAAGCAAGTGAAGATTTTAATTTTTTTTTTAATGTGGTTAGTCGTTAAACAGTTTTAGTAAGAAAGACAATCATATGGCCTAGGCCAAAAGTAAGTTCATTGGTTATGGATTTATTGATGTTTGGTGTCTCAAGTGAATACAAATTTAGGTTAACAGGTGAGAATGCTTTCAGGCAAAAAAGTATTTTAGTTGGGACACTGGTTCTATGTATTTTAAAATGGTTTTATTTTGTAACTAAGTATGCAACCTTGGCCTATGGGGATATTCCTACACACATGTATAATATGTGGGAAATGGTTCTGCAGTCTTTACAGTTGTTTTGATCTTTGTAGAATTATCAATTGGGACAATAGTTAATTACTATGAGGTGACACCACATACTTTAAGCAGACGAATGACTGCATTAGTTCCACCATGTGTTGGTAAAAAAAAACTATGGGTTTAGTAAGCTAAGAGGGACAAACTGTTATAAAATGGATAATGTAATGAAAGTGAATTACAAGAAATTTGGAAGTATTGTCAGTAAAGTGACCATTAGTTCTAAAGAAATCAGTCAGGAATTGGAAACATATTTCATTGTCAATTTAGATTGGCCAGACAACATGAAGGCGACATTCAATTACAAATAAGCTAATTAGAGATCAGAAGAACTTCAGTCAATAGAATACAACAGGAGTCCTATGCCCAGTCAAACAGTGTTGTGAACTGATATCCCAAACTAGATGAACATGAAAAATCACCATCTTCACTAAGGATTATTCTTCTTATATCTTCTTTGATAACTGAACAAATTCTGTAAAAGCTTTGAAAACATCTGTACTTTTGACCGATCTTGAAATAAATCAAGGTTACTAAAATTTCAGACTGATACTCTCAAACTCAGACTTTTGTAGAAATCAATTTAGCTTTTACAATTAAAAGTTAAATCACATCCCAAAATCTGACAGAGACAGGAGTTTCCCTGCTAGCTGGAAAGCTGATAAGAGAGACTCGCTGCTTCTTTGTGGAAAGGCAGTGGCAAGGCATGCTGCTGGCCTTCCCTGGATTCAAAATCCTGGTCAAGGTGGAGGGGTTCGGGGAAGCCGTGGCCTGCCTAATTAATACCCTTCCTGCCTCGAAGCTTACTATCAGAAAAAGCAGGTTATGTCCAAGGTTTCAAGTCTATGATCACTCAGAGTGATGCTGAAGTTATGGCAATATTCTGAAGAAGACACACAGACTTAAAATATTAACTCTGTATTCCCCCCACGAAAGCTGCCTGACCTGCTGAGCATTTCAAGGATTTTCTGTTTGTATTTCAGATTTCCAGCAGTGGCTTGGTTTCTGAATAAGAGATTTATCTCAAAACAGTATACATTTGAGAGAACCTCAGTTTAATCTGTTAAGACTCAGGATCTCAAGCAGGAAGTTGGAAGCTTGCGCCTCTGGGCTATTAGTTAGCTAAATTCAATACTCAATTCAGTTGAGCTAATAAAGGTTCTCATCTGGGCGTTCCTATGGTATAATTAACTAAGCAAAGCAACTAACTTGTACTGGTGGTCAAAACTAATATTTAATGTTATTGACTTGATCTGTGCTCCTCTAGGCCAGCTCTCTCATCCTGCCAACCGGAAGACAAAAATGTCGTTGACTTCTGGATTGTGCACGGGTAAAAAGCAACAGCTCCTTTATAAAACTGAAAAGTATCAGTCTTCCTAAGCACTGGGAAGAGCATGAACCAAATTTTCTCTAACCTATAAAAGATTATGAGATGGACTTAATTTTACTGCTGTGTTTTATGACAGAACTGGGTTTCGAAGAGAAACAAAAGGGAAGAAAAGCATACAGAAACTTCCGATTCCAGTAAGCAGCATTCCCATAATTGGAAAAAAAATTATTGCACTTCTGTTTGCAGAGGCCAGTAACGAGTCTGGAACTTGTCTTCACCGTGGTACCCCTAAAAGATATTGAACAAAAGTAGCTGTACACGTATTGTTAAATCAGCGATAAGAGGGATAAGAGAGAGTTTGGTACTTGCCTACTATTTATTTATATACCTGACGACTACATAACTATCAATCTACAAACACTGCAAACATTAAAAAAAGATAACCAGCTGTCCAAAGTTCAAATCTGTTTATCTGACAGGATTTGAATGGTTGGAACCATAACCCTCTGGTTTGGACCCTGTTTTGTGGGGGAGGATCCAACTTTGTAAGTGAGAGATATGAAGTATATGTGTTAGCCACCAATATGCTGGTAACTAGTGCATTAGAAGATTGATCTACAAACATTTCTAACAGTTTGGAGTGATTTACCTGATGGCTGTTGTCATCAATCCCAAGATGCACAAACAATAATGTGCTTTTATTACCAACTCTACACAAACAAAAAACAATCCTGAGTGAGTGACTGGGAAACTTCCCACTGATGAAGATGAAAGTACCCTCTAAATGTATGACAAGTAGCTTTTATAAAAGACGAGTGCTTCACCAACTACTCCTGGGATTTCTTTCAATTCAGAACACTTTTTCTTCAGATGGGAGCAAAGACAAAGACAAAGACAAAGACATTCCAAAGGGAATTCAGTGAAAGTACAGACACTATCATAGAAAAATAATAAAAAATGCCAAACATAGTGGAAATACAATGCAGCATCTTCTTCACAATTTTGTACCACTTTAAATTAAGGTTGTAACAATGTTCTTACATTTGGATTAAAAACACACCCAATCATTTTTCAGACCAACCACAATATTGGGATTTTTTTCAATACGGCTAGTCTGCTCCTGATATTGATTTTCTTCCTTGTTAAAAGATTTTGGATTAATGTGAATTAAATGGTTATTAAGTAGCAAGGTAGAATTTAATGCTTAAAAGGCATGATTATGAAATCATTTGAAATAACGATTCTGAGTTAAGATTAGATTTTAGTATCTTGTTCTGTCCCAGTAACTGGCTTAATTGATGAGCTTTGGAAGATAACGCCAAAGATAAAACTTACATATTTCAATACAGTCCCAAAAATTCTAACTTTCCACTTCATTGACAGCAAAACACAATTTCACATCTGACATGCAAAATAATAAAAGGACAACAGCTCTGATTTGTCGAGAATACAACCAAAGTACTTAGAAGTATCACATTATGGTACTTGACATCAAGCACTTCACTTTGGTACATAAATAAGATTTCATGCATGTGCTTTAGCTACTATCCACAGGAATGTTCACACATCACTGAGAGAAAGGTTTTACAGTCTAAACCCTTTCCAGATGACATGTAGTGAACATGTTTTTAATTAAGTATATTCAGGAAAATGACAGCTCGATGTCAGAAGAGCAAGGCCTTGACCGCAGCAGGAAGTCTAGAGACTGCAAACGTCTTGTCTACTGGAACCCTGGTCACTGAACTGTAGAGAAACAGGAAGGTCACTCCATCCAAGAAAACTGGTAATTTTTAATATGTTCAGAAGCCAGATAGGAACAAAAACTGTCACACAGCTTATATTGCAAATCTGTAGCTGCAGAGCTTAATTAACAGGATCACATCTTGCTTTCAATCTTCAAAATTACTCTGGTAACTCTGACATAATAATGAAACTTGCAGCTAAGATGTCAGATAAACTCACTTTTAAACATGATGAACAAACTAGCAGAGAAAATTAAATGAACATTCCATATGTACAGGAAAATTGTGAAGACCAGCCAAGTGTGAGCAGAAGTACAAAATGAATTATGAATGGTATTAGAATTCTTCATATAAATTACCACAGCAGGTATAACATATGAAATAGAAATGCAGACATCGTTAGTTTCACTGATTAAAAATATTTAGAAATGTTGAACTATGTTAAAGCTTTTCTTGATCATGTCATTAACTGCATCTTCCTTCCATGTGACTGTCTCCTTTAGTACTGCCGAAAACAGACGTGTATTCCTACTGCATAGAAATACTACATAACAATTAGCTTCAACTGTGGTTCAAACTTTTCAGATATTTTATTTCAAGGTGGACTGGACATTTTTCAGGACCTAAAGGGACAGCCTTGACCCATTTACAAGTTTGCCCGAGGAGTTTACAGCGAGATTACGGTAGCCATTATCCTACAAGATTGCTTTGATGCACTGTATTTCAGCATCAAGCTTGCATGGTAAACTTGAGTTCGATTTACAAGTTTGCCAATGATGGTGAACAGCAGGTGAAGCTAGCTGTTTCATGTTGCTGCTATGCACTATCACCCGACATAATGTTAGCAACTAATAGGATGCTGCTGTCAAGTCAAAAGTTGTTCTGTCACAGAAGTGAGTAATGGGGTTCATGAATTTCAGTCCTGCTGTGATGCTAGATATCTAGGCAATACATCAGATAGCAGATCATTCCAACCCCTTCAGCTGTTTGCAACAAGGTAAGTACCGTACCAGCCATGATTTCAAAAATTCAAAACTGTGCCCAATATGAGATACGATTCCTAGATTAGACAACATATGCTAAGTAATCCTGAGTGTGTTGGAAGTTATGCCGACAACCATTATTTAGGATTATTAGTTGGAATTGAAATGTGGAACATTTGTACACGCAGAAAACTATTTGTATTAATACCCAGGGCCCTGCTCTTTGTAGATAGAAACAACATGTACACTTATTGAACCAGTTTTAAACCAACAAAAACAGTGACAGCAATTTACTGTTTTGTTTCTCAGGAGAATTCTTTGACCAATTATAGTCAATATCCTTTACTGCTTTAATTCAGAGTCAAAATTTAAAGAAAGCTTGATAGTTAATAGTCAGTTATCATCTAAGTAATTCATTCTCCAGAATAATATCACTGTTTGGCAAATACAGTCCATTTGTCAAACAATGAGCATTCTTTTCTCAAATAGTATGGGTCATTTTCTTTTTATACTGGCATTGCTTTTGAATTGTTCAGATAAGTACAAGATGAAAAGCTTTGACAAACTGTTTTTTAAAGCAATACTCAAGCTCATACTACCAAATGCTTATTTGTATAGTTTCCTTTATTAGTCAAGGTACAGAGATAAAAACATTGAGGTTTTGCAGAAATGTTGGTAACACTAGTTAGACTGCAGCTAGATACTGCAGAAGGTCTATTTACTGCCACACAGGAAGAATGCAGATGCACTACAAAGTAGCAGAGGAGATCTAGCACATTGCCAGGACTGGTCAGTTTTAGGAAAGTCTGGGATGGAAGGGGTTGTTTATTCTGTAACTGAGGATGTCAATAAGAAGAATTAATTAAAGTGCCTGAAATTAGGAGGAGCCTAGATTGAACGGATAGGAAAGATTTAATCCCTTCAACTGAGAGCTTAATAAGCAGGTAACAGATTAAAACTAATTGCTGGAAAAATTAGAGGATTTGAGAAGGTCTGGAACTCACTCTTTGAAAGCATGCTGCAAGTAGAAATTTGCATACCAGTTAAAATGTATTTGGATATGCACTTGAAATGCCATAAATCAAAGAAATGGATCAATAACCAGATAGTGTGGGTGTGCAGTATAGCTTGGTTACAGCTGGCACAGGCACAGGCCAAATAATGCCCTATGCTGATTCTCACTGAAGCCTTTCCATAAAACATATGACACAATTCACACTTTAAAGATTTGTTAAAGCTGAACATATGTAACCACGGGTTTTTAATATGAATATTTTAAGATGTTTATATTGTTCTTCGGAAAGTTGTTTTAAAACATGCATAATAACTAGTGGAGTTTATATTTATATGCAGGCTGCAGGATAATTAATTTTAGCTCAAGTTATGACATATCTTTTTAAAGAATTCTTTTCTTCAGAAGAAAAAAACTCTTCATAATGAGGTATATATGACAAACCTGGATCACTTATGCATGACGCCTTTGATGCACATTTGCATTCAGTTTTAGAATATATTTATTTTAGCGAATTGCCAAAATATTGGATACACCAATAACTAACAAAAAGCAAATGAAATAGATACCACATCCAATTGTTTTTAATGGGGACTGGAGAAAGAACATTAGAGGATACCAAGAAAAATCTCTGTTCTTCTTTGAATAGTGTCATGGAAAACCTAAGCAGACAGATATGGTTTAGCATTTTATTCAAAGTAGTACCTCTTCGCAACTCATTATGGAACTGAAGGGCCAATCTATTTTGTTTCACTTTGCAAGTAGGTATCTGATAATCTCAAAAGATGGTAAGTGTAGGAAAAGTTAACCCAAATATTACTAAAATTATTGGAAGTAGAACTAGGAGTGTAAGTTCAAATTAATAGAAGGTAGTGATGGAACTGAGAAATACACAGTAGCTGACACTTGGAATAAACAACTGAGTGCAGCAGTAAAGGCAAAACTCGATTTGCATGACACAAAGTGGAGACATTAAGATGTCATTGGATAGATAAACTAAACTTGTCCAAATGCCTTCCCTTGTCTGTAATTATTTCTTGATATTGCAAAATGTAATCAGCTACATAAATACAGCTATTCAGTGCTAACTGCATAAATGGGATGGAAGGATTTTGCATTTATATAACACCTTGCGCACTCTTGTGACATTGACCTAAGCATGGCCACTAAACAAATTATGAACAGGTAAAAACATAGAAATTCAAACACATTAAAATTGCTTATTTTTGATAGAGCTGCATTCAGGCTTAACTAAATATCTGCAATTCAATACTGCCTCAGGTCAGATTCCTCACTCTCTGTGAAAGTCCCAGAGAAAAAAAACCAAATCATCTTTAATTACAACGTAAACATTTAGCACAACGAATTTCTACTTCATTATCCAATTGACTATCTAGAATTTACTGCACAATAACACAAAGCGGGTTGAGATTTGTTACGTCGACCCCATGAGTTTGTATAAATGATTATTTTCCATCCGCACAACCATCTGCCAATGGGCAACAGAGGATCAGGTTACTCTCAGTGCCACATGATGACTGCCCCTTCCACATCACGTGCAGAATTTGCTTCCAGTTGACCATAGCACTAATGGGACCACAGGTGATTAAATGTTATGTGAATTTATTTGAATTTATTAATAGTGCCTGAATATCAAGCAGCCACTAAAATGTTCCTTATCCATGTCATGTTACCAGCTGGCCAGAGGCAATCTGAAGACATTCATTTAAATGGCATCATAAGGCTCCATTCCAGTGGCATCGGGAATGACCATAATGGGCTGTAGCAAACACTATGGTCCACAAAACTATTCCACAGCTTCACATGGTTGCATTAGTGAGAGTTCTAGACAAAAATAGTTGATCCCCAGCAAAAGCACAGCTCCAATGGAAATGGACAGACACCATTTGTAACATTTCACAAAATGACATATTACATTTCCCCTTTAAATGGGGTCAGAATGTCTTCCCGCATGACCAAATTGCTCCCAGATCATTCTGAATATGGTTTGAACTTTGTAATATTAAAATAAAATGGCAAGTGACAAGAAATGTATAACTTTTCTCATGCATTAAATATTCATGAAAGTTGAAGCCTTGCAAACAGCTGGCATCTACGCAAGTTCTGTAATAAGTGACGAACATCCACCTATCCTTACTTTGTTTTTTAAAAAAGCATTAGTCTTAACCTAAATTTTGTTCAGATCACCATTTGCAGCTACACAAACTGTTCAAAATTAACAAAATTAATTGCATACAAAAATCTTCTTCATTTAAATGAGCACATTTCATTCTTTGCACAAGAATTTGTCACAAACGAATCTTAATTAAAGCCACACTTGTACAAAGGAAGGCTTCCCTAGGATGTTTTTGAAAGTCAGTTCTTTAAAGGTCACACTTTTAGCTCTCATTCTATGTGCTAGTGGGTGGTAAAAATATAAATTCACATTTGAACAGATTACCTTATTAAATAAATCTAATTAACGACAGTAACAGGGCATTGGGCTTAGGGGTAAAATCTGCTCCGTTAGTTTATAGAAGTGCAAAAATGCAGAATCTTGTTTATAGAGAAACAGCAAAGCAGCTGTGGTTTATTTTTAGAAACTACATAGGTGATAAAATTGCTGCTAAATTAATTTATTCAGACAAACATAGTCTGTGCCTTATAAATTCTAAACGGGGTCATGCCAGACTGAATAAATCAGTCAGCGTTTATTAATCTGGAATAAGTGCATTCTTAAAAATTACTAGTTATATGGCAAGTTACTCTAAATAAACAAACTGACATGTCACTTATATGCTATACCTTAAGTTAAAAATTCTGAAATCAATCCTACCACTTGGTTCTCTGGAGAGGACCAACAGTTTTATTTAGTCCATCCACACCTGCACTCTCAGCAGCAGGACTGAATGTTTTACCGCTTAAAATTCCTTTATCAAAAAATCATTGAATGTATAAGCTACAGCTCCAAAGAAAAAGCTCTTGTGGTTTGTACCAGTGTCCCTAGAACACTTACCAGCATGCACCTGAAAGAAAACTGGCAGCCACAACCCTTATGTGTTAATTACACATATGAAGCCTATTATGCAAAGAAAGGGCACCTGCTGGCAGTGAAAATGAATAGAACCTGCCCTTCCTGTGCAGTGAGTAAATTGAAGGTTCATTTCAACAGGAGATAATAGTTTTCAGATTACATTCCATGTAATCCTGAGACGGCTGTGTATTTAACATTTAAATCATCCACAGGGAACAGTCTCCTTCTATTTAAATGTTTCAAGCCCCTATCACTTCAGTTTAAACTCTAGTTATCCCTGCTGGCAACTGGTTTAATGACTTTTTGATGTTGCCAGAGTAAATATGGGACTATATACCATATTATCATACCTTTGTAACAAGGGTCCAAATGGGATAAGTAGCATCAGAGTCAGTAGCCCTCAGTAAGGTTTTTCAGTGGAATTATCATTGTCACCTTATCGCTTACCTAACAGCAAAGACTACTAACAAACCATAAATGGGTGATCCTGTCACAAATTCACATACTCTTTTTGAAAAAAAACCTGCAAAATCAACATGCATACCTGCACAACTGAAATCCAATGGTTGAAGTCTTGGTGTAATCAATAATAGAGCACCATTAATAGTTGAGGCAGAAAATTCTGTTTGGGAAGGGATGGTGATCCCATAAAACTTCTACCTGGAGACAGGGCCATGTGATCTGGTTGTCATGGGGAAAAAAAACTAAACCAATATCTATTGAAAATCAAGCAACAGTTTTCACACCTTGACAAAGAAAAGGACAGTTGCTTTTTGGATGTAGAGACACAAAGGGAGATAACTTTGCTGCTGCTGAGAATGGCAGTAAGACTGTATTTGTGTAAGCAGCCAAGGAGGACACTGGTAAAAGCTAGTTCCACGTTTCAGGAGACACACAGAAGGAGCTTTTGGTGATTTAAGTTAGGAGATTCTGTCTGAGCAGACAAACTTGTAAAGGATTCTGGAAGATCCAACCTTGCATGACAGGGAGAAGTAAGACTGCTGGAAAACTGGGAATATACTTCAACTGTACCTTGTGAATGCTATGTATCTGGCAGAAGTGCAATGCAAAGTGAAAGGAGTTGGTGGACATATCTCAATCATGTTAGGTAATATTAAAGCACATTCTCTTCAGTGCATTAGTTGACTGATCGTAGCATTTGATTTAGATTGATTGATTGTTACAGTAAAAGTCTTAAAATATGAAATCCTGGTCTTTGGTTATTTCCATTGGTCAACTCGCAAATTCACCTCTTTTAAACAGTTTACTGAAGGATGAAATCAGGAGGGCGAAAAGGAGGCACGAGATAGCTTTAGCTGAGAAGATTAGGGTGAATCCAAAGAGATTTTTTTAAGTATATCAAAGAAAAAAGAATAACTAGAGAGAGAGTAGGACCACTCAAGGACCAAAGTGGACATGTATGTGTGGAAACCCAGGAAATGAGCGAGGTCCTTAATGAATATTTCTCCTCTGTGTTTACCATAGAGAAAGACAAGATGACTTGGGAACTTGGGGAAGCTGGTGGCAATATCTTGGGAACAGCCCATATCACAGTAGAGGTGGTGTTGGAAGTATTAGAATTTATGAAGGTGGATAAATCTCCTGGTCCTGATCAGATATATCCAAGAACACTGCAAGAGGCTAGAGAAGAAATTGCGGGTACCCTGGCTAACATATTTGCATCAGGATTTCAGTAAGGCCTTGGTTCCACGTGATAAGGCTGTCCTGGAAGTCTATATTATATGGAATCCAGGGAGAGCTGGCAGATTAGATACACAAGTGGCTTGACTGTAGGAAGCAGAGAGTAATAGTGGAAGGATGCTTGTCAGACTGGAGGCCTGTGACTAGTGGTGTGCCTCAGGGGTCGGTGCTGGGCCCATTGCTGTTCGTTATCCATATCAAAGATTTGGATGAGAATGTACAAGGCATGATTAGTAAGTTTGTGGATGACACGAAAATAGGCAATATCATGGACTGTAAGGAAGGCTATCAGAAACTGCAGCAGGATCTTGATCGGTTGGGGAACTGGGCCAAGAAATGGCAAATGGAGTTTAATATAGATAAGTGTGAGGTGTAGCATTTTGGAAAGTCAAATCAAGGTAGGAGTTTCATGGTGAATGGTAGGGCCTTAAGGAGTGTATGGAACAGAGGGACCTTGGAATTCAGGTGCACATTTCTCTGAAAGTGGAGTCACAGGTAGACAGGGCAGTGAAGACGACTTTTGGCACACTGGCCTTCATCAGTCAAGGCATGGAGTATAGAAATTGGGAAGTTATGTTGCAGTTTTACAGGACGTGGTGAGGTTGCACTCGGAGCATTGTGTTCAGTTTTGGTCACCTTGCTATAAGAAAGATGTTATTAAACTGGAAAGAGTGCAGAGAAGATTTACAAGGATTTTGCCAGACTCAAGGGACTGAGTTATAGGCCTTTTTACTTTACAGCATAGGAGACTGAGGGGGGATCTCATAGAAGTGTATAAAATCATTAAAGGCATGGATAAGGTGAATGCATTCATTCTTTTTCCCAGGGTCACGGAGTTGAGGACTAGAGGGCATCAGTTTAAGGTAAGAGGGGAAAGAATACACAGAGGGTTGAATGCGTTTGGATTGAGCTGCCAGCAGGAGTGGTTGAGGCAGGTACATTAACAACATTTAAAAAGCATTTGGACAAATACATGGATAGGAAAGGTTTAGAAGGATATGGGCCAAGTGCAGGGAAATGGGTTAGCATGGATGGACATTTTGATCAGCATGGACTAGTTTGGGCCGAAGGGTCTATCTCCGTGCTGTAGGACTCTATGACTCTATACTGGTCTATATGCCGACCATAACAATTGTTCAACTTGAAACTCAGTCATGGGAGGACACTTCCAGCAGGGCGACAGAAATACACTTTAGGGATGTCTTTAAGCATACCTTCAACTCTAGAAAGAGCCTAATTTGTGACTGAATATAACAGAGAAGGTTAATTCAGAAAGGCAGCAAACACA
>NC_063359.1:21890441-21904406 GCF_021869965.1 Rhincodon typus | reverse complement strand
CTGCTTGGCCTGCTGTGTTCATCCAGCTCTACACCTTGTTATCTCATGTAAGTTCCCTTTTTTTTTTGGTTAGCAGTATTTTCACCAAAAAAAATTAACTAACCAAAAAATTGACTACTTGATCGACCATTTCTTGGAATTCTTTTTCCCCCTCTTTTTAAAAAGTTACATTTAGTTTCATACCAGTAAATTTGGGCCAGGTTGTTATTTTTCTGTCGGGACATTTATTTAGTGTCCAGCAAATATGTCCTAAGGTTGGATGTTTGAGTTTCTGACTCACTGTCAAAGGGTTATTTCACTCCTGTTGATTGGTGCATGACTCTATGGCATAAGTCAATAAATGTCACCCTCTAACCAGCCAATTGTGGTTAATTTTTATCTTTGAAGAACTAGAAAAATAAAGCAATTCACTGGCTGTAGATAGGGCTTCTGATGTGTTAGTCATTAGTTAGACTTGCCTTTGCTTGTTTAGATTTTTAACTTCTTTGTGTGACATTAATGAAAGTAAGAACTGATAACACATGAACAAACTAGGGCATCTTAGTGAATAGAATAAGCAACTGTATATCTGCTTAACCAGAACTGAGCAAGATATGTCAATTAGAATACTAGGATTCAATGCTAAATAAGGCGCTGAAATAGAAATAAATAGAGAGAAAGAAAAACTGGATTCGGAGAAAGATGTAATTTAAAATCAATTTAAATTCTGTATCTTCAAAATGTCTAACAATTAAAATGTGAAGGAATGAGACTTTACACTTTATAACGTGAATTTTTCTTGCCAGGAAAGTTATTTTGGCAGTAATCAATACCTAGCCTAGCAAATGTAGTTCGTATTTACTGTTCAAATGCCAGAAACTTTATGCATTTCACTGGTGAGGCAGGCAGATCCTGTTTTTGGAAAGCTCGAAAGCAATGTTCAGATATTTGAGTTTAAGCCCACGTGTACCTGTCCCCTGAAGTTGCTGTACCATTGGCATATAAATAGCTGTGAATACAGTTAATCCCAGTTATTTTGATGAACAAGTGACCTTTACTAAACTGTATATCTTTGAGCAAGGATCTGCTCACAGAACTTGTTTTGTGCATAAAAATTGGGCAGGTTTACGCTGACTTCTTAAAGGGACAATATATATGTTTGATTCTTTTGTGGGTGTTTATATACTGTTTGTTGCATGTTGCAACCACCTTGCCTTGTTGGGTTTTCTTTTGCATTTCAGGGATGTTTCCCCATCAGTACTTCATTATTTTCAGTTTGGCACACAAACATACAGGAAATAGAGGGAAAAAAAACTATTGAATCCTAACTGCATAATCTCCTAGGAGTGGAAAAGAACCGGAGGGAAAAAAAATACTGCTAACTCAGGAAATATACTGGAAAATTCCTCCAGCTCCTACGGCAATCAAGCAAAGTGGCAGGAGACAATAGCCTATTACTCCTTATAGCCTCTGTTAACAGTGCTTGCCTTCAATAATTCAAAATGCCTTCCTCACTTAGGAGCCTGTGACGTTTCTCCTTGAAAATCATACTGTATGAAGAAGTGAGCACTGGGTGGTTTTGAACTCACTGAATAATTGAAATGAGGGATGACAGTTTCTGAGACTATGGGAGCTACACCTACTGAGACATTTTGGTCATGCCAGTCAATACACAGGGACATCCATTCGCAAGGTCTCTCCACGTGTGTCTTGGACAAGTTCGAGGAGATCCGTTTTCAGCACCTTTGGTTTAAGTGCGAACTTGCCTTGGGGTGTCTCCTACAGCCAAACTTCTAAATTTTCAATATGGAGAAACATTGTTGCCCATTTCTATTGTGCCCTTTGAGCAATTGTACCATTTTCTGCCACTGTCATGTCTTAGCTTTTATGGCAACCTGCAGTCCTTTAAGAGCTGCCACTTCATCAGATTTTGAGTGATTGGCTTCGCACTCTGAGCAAACATCTCCTGTACCAGTAGTTCATTAAGACCATAAGAAATAGCAACAGGAGTAGGCCATTCAGATCTTCAAACCTGCTCCACAATTCAACAGGGTCACAGCTGGTCCAATTGACATTCCTCACATCCACTTTCCTTCCTTTCCCCATAACCCTTGATTCCCTTACTGATTAAGAATCTATGTATCTATCTCAGCCTTAAGTGCACACAAGTACTCTGCCCCAAAACGTCTCTGTGTCAAGGAGTTCCAAAAACACTCAACTCTCTGAAAGAAGTTTCTCCTCATCTCAGTCTTAAATTGGTACACCTTAATTCTGAGACTGTGCCCTCTTAACCTCCAATAAGCAGAATCCCAATCTTTTTAATCTTTGGTCATAAGGCAATCTCTCTATACTTGGGATCATCCCAGTGAACCTTCTCTGAACTGTCTCCAATGAAGTAATATCTCTTCTTAGGTAAGGGGACTGAAACTGCTCACTGTACTCCAGATGTGATCTCAACGGCACCTTGTACGGTTGTAGTAAAACTTCCCTACTCATACTCCAAACCCCTTGAAATGAGGGGCAACATTAAATTATCATTCCTGATTACCTGCTGCACCTATGTGCTAGTTTTGAGTTCCCTTACCCCCACCCCAAGTCCCTTCATGTTGCAGCTTTCTGCATTTTTACTTCATTTAAATAATACTCAGTTCTTTTGTTCTCTCTTCTGAAATGAACAACTTCACATTTTTCCACATTATACTCCATTTGCCAACTCTTTGCCCAAATACTTAACCTATCAATATCTATCTGTAAATTGTCTCCATCCCTCTGGCAATCTGTCTTTCCACCTATTTTTGTTATCTGCAAATTTGTTTACAGTACATTCACATCCTTCCTCCATCATTAATATATATTGTGAACAGTTGCAATCCTAGCACTGATCCCTATGGAAGCCTACTGGTCACAGGTCACCAAACCTGCAAAAAAACCTTATCTGTGTCGTGCGCATGAGACATTTCCCTATCCATGTCATTCTCTATACTGCCTCCAAATGGGGCTCTTATCTTAAGACTTAACCTTTTGTGAGGTATCTTGTTGAATGCCTTCTGGAAGTCCAACTGGTTCCCTTCTATCCCCTCTGGTTGAGATGTCTTCAAAAATCTCCAATTAATTAGTCAGACATGATTTCCCTTGCATAAAGCCAAGCTGACTCTGCTTCATTAGATTATGATTTTCCAAATGTTCTGCTATACTTTCTTAATAATTGATTCCAATATTTTTCCAATTGTAGATGCCGGGTTAATCGGCCTATAGTTGCCCAGTTTTTGCCTCCCTGTTTGAATAGGAGTGTCACATTGGAGTTTTTCAAATCTCCAGCACTTCTCCAGAATCCAAGGATTTTTGTAGCTACCTCTTTTAAGATCCTAGGGTACAAGTAATCAGGGCCAGTGGACTTGCTGGCTTTGGGCCCATTAGTTTGTTTCATATGACTTCTCTAATGATCGTGGTGGTACTTGGTTCCTCCTCTATATTCTTGAGTATTAATGGGGTGTTTGAAGTATCTTCTACCATTAGATTAATAGATTCCTATTATCAAGTTTGGCATGGCAGACTATCTTTACTACTACCACAATTGCACCAATGCCAGAGGATTTCCAAAACTAGTTTTACAGGAACCTTTTCAGGCTGTGTATTGCAAAGTAAATCTGTGTAATGGTTAAGAGAATACACATGTCATTTAGTAGCCAACGTTTAAATTTCAAATGAATGCCAGGCATTTTCCCATGGAGTGAGGGGAAAGTTAGAGGCAGATCCATGTTCGACATTTGTTTTGCATTTCTACAAGAGCAGATTGCAGAAGGTTAATCATAGAGAGCTGTAAGTTACTTGTATTCCATGAAGAGGCATTGGCTAGAAGCAGAAGAGATGCATTGAATGGGCCAAAGACCTCAGACATAAGAAAAAAATATAAAGGAACTATTCAATGTAACATAGATAACTATTCTCCTCTAGCATCGCTTCTCATAAGCATTTCTTAAAATATAAATCAGTTTCTGTGTAAATCACGAAGTCTGTTTATAGTGAATATAAGCTCTATGTCCACATTGATATCTATGTATGTATTATTTGTTGTAATTCCTCGATATCTTAGTAGTTCTGTACTCCTAAACAAATAATAGACATTTCTAAACAAATTAAGCTTCAAGTCTAAACTTATTTTGAAGGTTGCACTGATGGGCATAATGGAGTAAAAACCAAGGCAGATCTGTAACATAGAGCTGAATTTAATTTCCATTGTTCTAGAAGCCTGAATAATCTGAAATACAGTCTTGACTTTTGTTTTATTATTATACACTTCACTGAATCTCTTTGCTATTAGGGTTATTTGGCACTACTGCAGTGACCGTGATGCATAGGCTGAGGCAGATTACTAATAAACCCTTTCAAGCATCACTAAGAATAGACTTTTTCTTTCTTCAGGTTTTATTGGTAAGCTGCTTATTGTAACAATTAATTAAAATGTTGCTTGAAATGTATGACATGGTATCATTTCTGTCACGTAAATGAAATAAATGATTCTTTGCATATTCCTAATACTGAGTTTATAAACCAGAAAAAAATGCCTACAGAAGCACAGAGCCTCAGGTCATTTGAAAAGACGGAACTAAGGAAAAATTCTTATTAGCAATTTTATATCCAAAATATAGCCTTGTCCTCGAAGGATTTTATTAAATCCAGATGAAATCTGACCCTGTGCAGTTTGTGGATGAAGTCCCAAAGCATTGCTGGGGGGATAATAAATCTCAAACCATTCTTCCAGTAAACTTATGCTTCATTTCCTGTTTTAAGCTAAATGATTGTGTGAAAATTGTATTTCCACCTGTTTATATTCAAAACTCTCTGGATTGCTTTCTAGCAGAGGAGGTTACTAATATTTGGAAGCAGTGAAGGACACCATATCCTTCGGGAAATTTAAAACTGCACATTCTCAGGAAAAAAGGTCTTATCCTTTCCCTAAGTTAATCATTTGTTCTTCAGATCATCTTGGATAATTACATTGGCAATCTATTTTTTGGTTATTTTTAAAATCAATTTTGATTTTTTTTTCAACCTTAAATCATTTGTTTTTAATCAGTTATTTGGAAAAGGCATTGGGTTAAAGAATTTTCTTTTAAAATAAACATGTTTTAGCCCAATGAATGATCATTATATTCGGAAAATGTACACTTGATCATGAGTTGGAATTTAATGATCTCTTATTGTGATGTGTTTGTTGTGATCGCTTATATTTCATTGATATTATTTTTAAAGTTTCCAATAGCAAGCTTTTATTCGCCTTGGTATGGCAATCATATTTGCATTTCAAACACAGTAACTTCAAGCAAACTACTTAATTAATGACTCTATCTTTAATGACTTAAAATCTGTCTCAACCTTGAAAATACTCTATGATAAAACGCTGAGGCATGTCAACAGGATCACATTTTATGGGAAGACTACATTTTTCCAAAGGAAAACTTTCTGCTTGCCCCCAAAAGAATGGTCAGCTAATGCAAACATGCTGTCTAATGGTCTGGCCAACCTTGATTAAACTCATAAATGAGGAAACGGAACATATTATAGTTAAAGTACCTTTAAGGAGAGCTTTTCAATTTTGTTAATTTTAATAAGGAAAGCCAACATGTTCTATTATTGTGCCAAGTTTCCCCCGTTTGAATATTGAATGTCATCTCCAGCATAGTGACATTACAATTGACAAACCAGGCTATGAGTATCATAGAGAAAGAACAAAATCCAAATAAATTCAGTTCATGAAAGTTTCAGTCTTTGTTCGCACAGAACTAAATGGATTTAAGTCATAATGTCTGCCAGAGCTACTTAATTTGAGTACTGTACTCGTGATTTGAATAAAAATAATTGTGAAGCTCTGCAGCGTTACATGGAAGTGACATGTCTTACAAAATTATGTATATGTATGTAAGAATTTTCACTGTGGGTTTTGACTGTTAGGTTCTTTACTCTTTTCTCTTGCTCCATAATTAAAAATAATGCCTTTCTGAAAGTTGGTACGGGATAAATTATTTAAAAATATGTAAAAGTTTGTTATAGCCGAGCCCATTGTGTCAGATCAAGTTCTTGATATGAACGCACATATCTGGGATAATGAACTCACAACATGTGCAAATATCTATGCTTGTATTATTTTATAAGTTGCTTGCTATGTTTGTTTTTATTTTAATTGAATTGAAGGATGCTTCTGTTCTGATGTTTAAGTTTCCACTTTAATACAGCCAGAGAGAGTCCCTCCACCTCGCCCACCACCTCCAAAGACAAACAGTGCTACTTTGCCCGTGAGTAGACAGAAGCTGTGTGTCTCCTTAATTGCATTTAACACCATCTAAGTTGCTTTGCTGACTACTTACCCTTTTCTTCAGTTGTGCTATATGGTCCTGTAGCAAAGGATTGGATCTTTGCTCAATTTTCTCTTGGACAGGTGTGAAACTCTGCTTATTTCTTCATCTAGTTCCTAATTCTTCTTATGTATGGTGAATTAGTTATGATTGGCATTCGATTAAAACTGTGGCAATAATGTTGCTCATTTGCATTTTCATAGGAATCCTGGGTAACACCACTAGAACGCTAATGTCTGGATACAAGTTTTTAACCTCAACTGCATGCTTGAATTTGGCAGTTTGTATTAGTACACAGAAAACATGCATGTAGTACAACTCAGAGGTGGCCTAACCTTTTCACTAAGTACATATTTGTTCTATAACCTACAATATTTGTACAGTGTGCAGTGTTCTCAAATGGCTCCGCTGCATTATGCATGTGGCTCATTTCACGGGGCATTTTGTGGGCATTTTTTTGCAAGTTTTTGGGATGTTTTCAGATTTCTCAATGTTCAGAATTTTGGAAAGCTAATTCTGTAACCTGACCAATGCACTATAGAAGTAAGTAGTGCAACCTTAGATGAACTGCATTGAAAATTTGCACTTGATGTGTTGAAGTAGTATGTGACTATTCAAACAAAATGCATCGTTTCAGAATGCCATGACAAATATTGACAGCTGTGATTCTTCCATTCAAAGAGCTCCCTATCCCAGTATTGTTGGAGAGTGGAGGTTAAATTATTCCTCACAGAAAGAACGGAATGTCATGTTAGTACAAAATGGTGTAATTAAAGGTGTGCGAGCAGGTCATCTGTCAGTTTCTCAATTGTAGACTGGCACACAACCAAGTAAGTAAGAAATATAGAAATAGCTTGACCCCAAAAAAGTGGGTATTGACAGTTACTGGGGATTGTAAATGGGAAACTTGTGTACCATTTAACAACTCAAATGATGCTCACAACAGGTAAACTTAAGCAAACACTGTTCATTTCAATACTTCCTCTTAATTGTCTTCATGCATGTTTTATGGTTTATTTTTTGGATTCCAAAAATCAGCATTACTGAAATGTCATTCCTAAGTCATTTGAGCCAATTCAGATGTATAGCCAAAAGCTAGTATTCTGTGGAGTTAAAAAAAAAGACAATCGTATCAAAAATGTATCAGCATTTTCAAAATTGATTTTACATTTCATGTAATAAGCTGCTTTAGAATAATACTGTCTTTGAGAATCATTTAAGAAGTGTGTGATACTCAGCTCGGAAGTCACAAGCAGTGAGCACAATTTCTGCAGACCCATTAGCTGTAGCAATAGGGAACCAAGCGTAATAGCTGACTGGGATGGGGACATGTTTGACCTTCTGCCCTGGACCCTGCAGTTTGCTATTAATCCAAAGGACCAAAAGGATGGTTGCACAAATATTAGCTGAGATTTGATTTGAAAGAAAAGTTAAACCAAATAGTATCAATTAAGGAAGAGAAATTAATGGATTCTGTCCTTAGTATAAGAGGCATCATTATCATTGTTCTTTTTTACTGTTTGCTCTAGCACCTCAGACAGTATTGTATTCTTCACAATCTGCCACCCCTAATCCTCACATCGCAGCAAAACAAAGGCTATGCTTCTGCTTTGCCAGTGCATCACGCAAGAAACATTATAGGTATTAAGTATGATATGAGGGTTGGAATCCATGGCCCCAACACACACACAGTACCATTTGTGCCAAGGTTGGTTTTCAGGAGGTATACAATTCTATCTTTGTGAGTTATATCAGAAGGTCTGAAAATTGAAAATATATACAAGTTTGATAGGCCTCTGACTTACGGTGAGAAGAATGCAAACTTTATTTTATTTAATACATTCAAATCCATAATTAAATGTAACAGATTATCTCTTGGTAGTACCACCAGAAATAACTGACTATCTCACTGTACCAGATCTTGCCTTTTTTTTACTTCTGTTTCAGCGTTTGTCTGCATGTCATGTCTCTGATTAATAACAGCTCTTTCACATGTACTTTTACCAAATGCTATAGAGGAGAGATACTAAGTGTAGTTATAAACTTAAACAAGATGCGAGGTTTAGACAGACAAGGGAAAGAGTTTGTATTTCAAGATCTGAACACAGTCCACATTGATGTGAGCGTTACATTCACTTTTCCTTCAGCTTGGCTGCTGTGAGCATCAAGCCACTGCAGTTAATCAGTTATGCCTATAAATCTGTAATTCATCAGATATGGCTGATTTGGAATATAATTTACCTGTTGGTAAAAACACTTAAAATTCACTTTGCTTTGTCAAAGTGAGTACAGGATGTAGAAATTTAATGCCAGTTACGGTTGTTAATTAATTATAAAGCTATCATTCAACACTTAATACTATGCATGCAGCAACCCTCCAGTGACATTTCAGGAGCAGTTAAAGAGCAGGTTCTCTTCCACTTTAGCTCCATCCAGGTTTTACTAATATGTCTCCTTCTTATAAGTAAAATTCACTTTTTTTTTAATTTAAAAGAACCTCCTATTGTATCTTATCACCATTTAAAGAGTCCACAGAATATATTAAATCCCAGCGGATCATGGTGTATTACTTAGTTTATGTTACTTGTCAGAAAGGACTCATTGTTCATTGATGCTGCCAGCACTTTTCATTTACAGGACTTGCATAATCTTGACATAAACCAGTGAGGTATAGTGCTACACTATATAGTGCAATGCCCTGCACAAGCTAAACAATTAACATCACATTTTAACATGCTATATTTATCATATTTTTAGATAAAAGGGTCGGTACCTTGTGATTATGTATTTAGTAATTGTGCAGCTGTAGTTAATCAAACTATTTTACTCTTCATAAGTACAAATTCATTTTGTAAAAGTGGCACATTGTTACGTTGCTGTATGCATTGCAGACAGAGCTGCTGTTTTGAACATAAGCTTGAATTTTATGTTTAATGATTAAATGTGAGCAGTTGGGTCTAAAGCAAATTCAGCTTTGCCCAGTTGGATTTGTCAGGTTCAGAACACTGTAGGGAATCTGCTTTTTTTTCTGACTTTCCACTGAAGTCCCTTTAGGCTATGGCTCCAATTCTTTTCTGCATTTCTCCCCAGATATATCTAGTGTTGCTGAC
Source organism: Rhincodon typus (assembly GCF_021869965.1). NCBI lineage: Eukaryota > Metazoa > Chordata > Chondrichthyes > Orectolobiformes > Rhincodontidae > Rhincodon > Rhincodon typus. The sequence continues at coordinate 21,894,964 of NC_063359.1, read as the reverse complement.
ACTAGTGGGGTAATCGCTGGCTTTTCAAAGCTCTGGCGGAAAGGTGAAAGTATTAGCAGCACGATGACAGGCAAGCTTCACGCATCACCTTCCAGCTCGAGCTTAATTAAACAGCCTCTTTTCTTTTTTCCCTTCTTCGTTCTATCATCCCTAATGAAGCAGTCTTTTCCATCGATCCTGCTGATTGCCAGGCCTCTCCTTTTGTTTGTTGGCACTGAGCCATTCAGCTGCGGTCTGACAGCTCAGCTCTGCTAATTAGCTCTGTTGTTCTTTTCCCCCATGTTTCTCCCTGTTGCAAGTTCAGGCAAACTTGCCACAAACTTAATCCTTCTGTTCCTACCAATGGGTTCACATGCTTAAGCTGTCTCCATTGTGTGGAAGGGCAGCTTTGTCTGGGGCCTGGCCCCCTCCTCAGCAAGTTCACAGACTGACCTTTCCTGACCTCTTTCTTCAGTATCACTGGCTACACTGAGGTCATGGTTTGAACACCAACCCCCTCGCTGCTAAACTTTTGTTGTATTCTACACAGAGTTAAACCCATGAATGCTTCATTTAATTTCTTTTGTTGTTTCTTTTTAAATTGGGGAACATCAGTGTAGAATTGGACTTTTTCCATAAATTCACTGAATATTGCTCACAGATTTTTTGCATTAAAATGAATATTAAAAATGCTATTGTAAACATCCCAAACATATTGCTTGATGAAGTTCATAACTTCATAGATTGTTTATGATCTTACATTTCTAGCCCTGAATGGAAATGGTCAATATAGCCAACTTACAGATTAGTAAATTTGAAAATTGGACTTCTGGTCCCTGGCACTTACACTGAAACATTTCCCAGGTTTCTAGTACAGCAATTCCCACAAAGTAACGTCTGTGGAATCTTTACTGTTACTTCTTCACGTTGAGCCCATTAATCAGAAATTGCTCTTTAATGGTTTTAAACCAGCTGCAATAGGTTATATAAAAGAAACTTAAGTGAAACTACTAAATATATTTAAAAACTGACATTACATTCTATTTTGTATCTGTGTCTGTAATTGGTAACCCCTCTCATTATCTGTTTTACTTTCCTAAACAAAAATTAGTTAAAAGGCATCTGGTAGACAAAACAGCAAGGGAACAAAATGACCCACAAAAGAAGCCAGCAACGCAGCATCTTCACACCACTGTGGTTGTGAAATCGTGTTCCAACAACGCTCATAAGTGGGAGGTACCACCTTGGAGGGGGAGGGATAAAAGCAATGCGTACCCCTTTGAATTGTGCAGTGCCACTGGTTTGAGACATTGTAAAAAAAAAAGCAGCTGGTTGAATCCTGGATATTTGAACATTTTATGTGAAAGGACTGAAACACATGGGGTGGTGGGGGTGAGATGTGGGGGGTAGGAGGAATGGGCAAAAAGGTAAGAATAAAAGAGGCATGCTCTTGTGACAACATTTTCAGAAGTACTTTAATCATAATTTAAAGTATATGATATGCATTTTCTAATAAACTATAATACTAAACATTGTTTGGCTAACAGCAATTTTTTGCAGTGTTTGTACATTTTTGGCAATTTGGATGATATTCCTGAATGTGTTTTAGCCCAGCAGCAGCACATGCTACTTATTAGTTTACTTAATTGCCTTTAAATAGCAACTGTATTAGGTGATAACATCCGATAATATTGGTTCTAAGAATTTTATGCTATGATATCACCAGTTTAAAGCTACTCTGTGTTTCAGCTGAGTCTAAATTATCTGTTTTGTGGCACTGTTAGCCCTTGCATATGTTTCTGCTCATTGAGAAATAAGGCTTTGCACTGATAGACTACAATGAGTGTATATATTTATTATTTCAAAATACAGATGACTATAAATGTAGCGTTTGCTTTTTAGTAATAGATTCCATTCCCCCAGTGCAACATCAACTTTTTTTTCCAAATGTGAAGCCCTTTTCTGTCACGTGCTGAAAAAAATAGCTATTTTTGGTAGTCAGAATGAGGGCTTGTTTGGGGATGAACATGTGGCACCTTTCCACATGTGATTGTTCGGTTGCTGAGAGGCAGCTCTTCCCCTCTATTTCAGTTTCCTGTGTATAGCTCTCACTCTTGATTCTGGCATTTCCTGATTGGATGCCTCTTGAAACACAGAGGAATGGAAATGGAGAGTAGAGAGAATCACATTGAGAGGGATGACAGGGGATAAGAAAAGATAGCCAATGGGCAACCTGAACCAGGCCGAAGCAAACAACTGAATCAAATCTATGCAGAACCTCAGTGCCTTTCCTTTTATTGCGTAATATTATGCTCTCATTTAAGAATTTGAGTTCAAGACAGACTAGTCAAGGAGAAGGCGAGGTCAAAAACTGTGTTCAGACTTATGTAATAAACAATTCTAAAGAAGCCTATCGATACCAACTGCTATAATACACGGTAATTAGAGATATACCAAGCTGTAATCTTACCATTAGATTCTTGAAAAACTATTCTCTACATGTGCGTTTGTCAATCTCTGTCACACATTGAACTACCACCTAGACACTGTGCTATTTATGCCCACTAGGGGAGCAGCTCTAACACATCACAAGCTTGCTACAGGGTCCCCAAGCCCTTTCACAAAAATATCCTACTCACACATTTTCAAATATCATCTGTTGTAGAACTTATCAGCCACATGTGATTAGGGGCATTAAGACAACTATACTGTGAATCTGAAGTTACATGCAGGCCAGACCAAACAGAAATGCTAGGTCCCTCAAATAAAACCAAGAACTGCAGATGCTGGAGATCTGAAACATACAAAAACAGAAAGTGCTGGATAAACTCAGCAGGCCTGGTAGCATCTATGGAGAGAAAACAGTTAACGTTTCGTGTGCAGTGACCTTTCTTCAGAACATTACAGTTCTAAAGAAGCCAATTCAGAAGCCTAAATAAAACATTAAATTTTATTTAACAGAAAAGTTCAACATAGTTTGCAGTGAACATAGCAGCAAACACACCAGTACGCAAGCATGTAAACTGCTGTTATTGGAGTGCTAAGAACTCTCAACCCTCACGATTTCTATAACACTACCAACAGAAGCTGTTTGGCGTGGAAAGTTTTACTAAACCCTGTGCCTGGTAGTAATACAGAATATAAGTTCAGGTGTGAAACAGACATTTTTGGTGTAATGAGGTATTGTATTGATTCTGTAATTATTGTCTCAATGTCTACAATGACTAACTCTATACTGAACTATGAAAAATATTTTTCATATGTGATGCTAGATTCTTCAATATTGATGTCTCATGGGATGATTTGAGAATCCATGAGTACTTCCACTGACAACTGAGAATCCATTACAGTAAAGGTATATGTGGGTTGAGAGAATCAATGTTTAATCCAACCTCAGACTTCAGGTGTTACACAAACTATGACATCAGCCAAACCTGTTGCTCATGTTTCAGCTTCAGAATCATTCCCCACTATCTGCTCATTAATTTTGAGCTTCTAAATGTGCAGTTTTTGAGCATTCTCACAGCATGGTGAGCTTTTCACAAATTGACTGCTTTAATTCTTTCTGTTCTGAATGCTCACAGATTTCGCTTAACGTGGTTGCACTACAAACTACATAAAACATACTTGTTGCTCTATGTTTCCAAGCATCTTGCTTTTGTTTCACATTTGTGTCCTTGAATCTGTCTTAATTTAATGATCTATTAAGTTCAAGATGTAGGTTTCTCATGCAATGTACAGTGCATTTCATATAAATAAGCATCTGGCTGGTTTCTTTCTTTAGGGACATGTTTAATGAACAATGTTAGGAGAAGGCCTTATTCAGCTATGGATGGTATCCTTGCTGAGTAGTTGATAGTGATTGAACAATGCTTTCATGAACTCTATTGATTATTTCAAGACAGACATTTGATGACCTAATAATAGCTATTGTTTGGACCAGGTTTCCAAAGCTTAAGTAAGATTTTTTTTAAGGACGATGTGAAACAGAATTTTTTTTCAATTAAGGTTACAGCAGTGTTATTGTTACACTTCACCTGGGTAGACATAGATTCATCCCTCATGATTAAAACACAGAATCTCTACTTGGTTGACCAGGGTGTACTTTATAATTAACGGCAAGTTTGACTCATAGGATGTTGACAAACTAAATCTGAAGTGATGACAAGCTCTCTGCTTGGGTTTCTTCCATAACTGCTTGGCCTGTTCTGCATACGTATGTTTTAACTATTACATGAAAATTCTAGTCTGCGCATTTCATTCTTCAACTTCTGGATAGCTGGAATTGATTTTTTTCGAGACAATGTCTGCGATTGTGTTTTAATACTGACGAGTTTTGTTCTAATACAAATCTGTGTATTTCAGGCACGTCCTCCAAGACCACCAGTTAAGAAACCAAGAGGTAATGCACTGCCAGTAGAGTCTCGAATATCCTCCATTTCAAGTCCAGAGCAGTAAGTATTGGCTAAGATAAAAGGTGTAGAGCTGGATGAACACAGCAGGCCAAGCAGCATCATAGGAGCAGGAAGGCTGACGTTTCGGGC
>NC_063359.1:21875820-21889941 GCF_021869965.1 Rhincodon typus | reverse complement strand
GGTATCTGGGATGTTACCTGTAAGGTATGACTCTGTGAGTGTGACTATGTCAGGCTGTTGCTTGACTAGTCTGAGACAGCTCTCCCAATTTTGGCACTAACCCCCAGATGTTAGTGAGGAGGACTTTGCAGGGTCGACAGGGCTGTTTCTGCTGTTGTCTTTTCCAGTGCCTGGCTTGATGTCAGGTGATCCATTCGGTTTCATTTCTTTGAGTCTTGGTAGTGATTTGTACAACTGAATGGCTTACTAGGCCATTTCAGAGAACAATTGAAAGTCATATGTAGGCCAGACCAGGAGAGGGTGGCAGATTTCCTTCCCTTAAGGACAACCTGCTATGGTAGGATTCAAGCTCAGGTCCCCAGAACGTTACTTGAGTCTTTAGCGATAATACCACTAGGCTTTCGTCTTCCCTAATGTTTAGATACTTACAAAAACTCTTTGCTGTCTATTTCTTGCTTGCTTCCTCTTGTACGAATTTTCGTCCTGATTAACCTTTTAGTCAATCTCTGACCTGCCACTCAAATGTGTACTGTTATGTGCTTCATCCTTAAGTTTTACCCTCTCAACTTGTTTTGTTAAACATGCATGGTGGGTCGTCCCATTACAGTTTTTCCTCAATAGGAATGTACTCATTGAGTATTCTGAAATATTACTTTAAATGTTTGCCACAGGTCTTCTACTGCCCTTTCTGCTAGCCTAATAACCTAGTTCATTTCAGCTCATTCAACTTCATGCCCATATAGTTGTTCTTATTCAGTTTTAAAATGCTAGTCTTAGATCCACTCTTCTCTCTTTCAAACTGCAAATAAAAGTCAATCATATTATGACCACTGCGAAATCGAGATGCTGTTACTCTGAGGTCATTCATTAATCCTGTAAATTGCACAATACCCAGTCTGGTATAGCCGACTGTCTGGTCAGTTCAAGAACCTGCTGCTCTAAGAGACTACCTCAAAAGCATTCCATAAACTCTTCATCTGGAACTACTGTTACCAATCTGATTTTTCTAGTTTGTGTACAGATTACTCTCCCTTTATCGCAGGCATTCACTATTTCTTCTTGCAAAACTCACCCCACATTATGGTCACTGTACTGGCAGCCTGTTGTTCACTCCCACAAGTTTCTCTTTCCCCTACTATTCTTCATTTGCACTCAAACCGATTCTACAGTTTGACCTAAAGCAACACTATCTTTAATTATTGCACAATACCATCTTGGTTAGGAGAGCTACTATTCCACCTTTTATCTCACTTCCTATTCTTCTTGAATGTCATGTACCCCTAAATAATCAGAACCTGATTGTTGTCATCCTGAAGTCATGGCTCTGTAATGGCTGTCAGATAATATTTATTAATTTGATTAACTTTATTTTGAATGCTACATGCATTCAGATCTGGATCTTCTGGATTTCCTTTTGTTATCTTTCTAGCTTCCAGTCTTGACTACTGTAGTTGCTTATGTTTTTTTTTGCCTCTTTGTTCCTTCCGGCCTTCTCTGACCTTCATTTCCCGCATGAGTATTTTGTTCTCCTGCCTCAACTCCACCCTTGATTCCACTCTTTTGTACATGTGTTTCTCCACTCAAAAATTACAATGGGTCTCCCCACCATCTACCCTCAGGCTTTGCCTTTGCCTCTGTCAAAAGTATGTTAAAAAAATTCCAACACTTTCAGTCCTGAAGAGAAGTAATACTGGATTCAAAACATGAACCATCTTTCTCTCTCTTCACAGCTGCTGCCAGTTTGCTCGAGAAATTCAGGCAATCTGTGTTTGTGGCAATAAATTAATCCATTTTCCACAAAATTCTTCTTGTAGTTTAAAAAAATTAAGCTATCCTGAAATCTGTAATTAATAAAGATTACAATAATGAAAAACCAACAATAAGCTTTGACCATAATTATATATTTTCTGCATTTGTCAGTATAGTAGTATATTCTGAGAGTGACCATTGTCTAAAATTTTCTTTAACTTCAATAAATTTCCTGCAACATGTTAGAGTCATGAAACTCAGAGCCCAATCATCTTTTATATCACTTCATGTCTGGTCTTATTTCCTTTTCAGTTGCTATTTTTTAAAAATTATCCCAGTGTTTGATTACGGTTTAAAAAAAATGTCCTGCATTTGTGGGAGGAAAATCTACTTTTGCCGAAAGCGAATACATTATTTATGTTTTGTTTTTTTAAATATGGTAATGCATTGTGAACTCTCACTGTTTCACATTCACTGTATTGTCCTATGACATAGCCCTATTAACAAAGAATGGGAGTCTCGCAGCGGGAAAATTGCATCTAGCCTCAGGCAAGGTGGTGTTTGCAGGCATACACGTGCTTCCACTGTTTTAAACAAGAGATGAAAGTACTGCCACAAGGCTCATGACCACTTGACAATTTTTGAGATGCAATGGCTATGGGGAGTGGGAAATGCTGCAGGTAGGATGATCATGTATTACCCAATGGACAGATTGCAGCATGACCTTGATTTTAAGTCCTGATTAGTACATTCATTCCCAGGGCATTATATGCTTCATATGATAATTTTCTCTGGTTCTAATGTTTGACAAATTTTTATTTTCTGGTAGTTTTATATCTGTCTTCTACCCTATCTGTATAACTCATTTCAAAATGTCAAAATTCATTCTTAATGGTGCAGTAATAAACCAAATAACCTGACAAGGCTAGAGACCAATATCTGCTGGAAGCAAACAATGCCAGCAGACCTTAGTGACACTACATGCTTCAATCCAACATAAAACATTTTTGTATCGATTCAAATCTGTAAGTAAACTGTTTTTGACTTTTTCCATTCATGTAGACAACAGCTCCAAGTAGATAGCTTTTGTAGTTAGTGATGTATTAATTACTAAGACAACATCATCTGAATTCCTTTAGCCTGTTACTATTCTGTCAAGCAATTGAATTACATCTGCAAAGCATATGAAATGCCACCAAGTATTCCACATGCTTTTAAGTTATCTATCAGCTGCTTTTTCCTGCTGACTTTATTGCCCTGAATTGTGTTTCAATCAAAGACACTTGCAGCTAACAAGAAATGCCATTTTTCAAAATCACCAGCAATTGCATCCTTTCCAGTCTTCACAACCTTAATTATTATTTTCTTTGAAATTAATTAACATTTCTAACTCTCACATAAAATGGAAAAAAGTTATAGAGTAAAATATATGACTTAAGCATCTCATTACTAACAGATATAATTGGAATACTGTCAGTAGCAAGAGTGAGTTTTAAATTCACTGAACCAACTTTCACATTTACAGACTTTTTGGGACGTTTGCCTGGATTTATGTGCTTTACTTCCGGTGTTTTATAAATTGTGTTGAAGCTTGTAAGAGTCATTCTTCTTTATGTTGTTTGATTTTACATTCATCCTTAATGTTGTCTGATGATGTGTAATTTTTGCAAGGATGTCAGTTAAATGTTTACCACTGTTGAAGCTTTTCCTATAATTTGCAGTCCAAACAACCTTTTCCTTTAGAGCACAGTTTTAGCTCATAGATGAACTGGTAGAGCTTGCAGTGCATGTTTATGAAAGACATTGCTGCTTCTTCAGAAAATTTATCAGATTGTGCTAGATAATGCAGAAGATTTAAAATGGGAAAATTGAAATGTGTTCAATGTGTTTTCCTTCTCCTTTGTCTCCTTGTATTCCTATGTGGAGAAATTGACACATGAAGCATGAGGAAAATGTGCAGTTTTTCAGGAGAATTGATTCCTAAACTGCAGCTTTGTCGATGAGGTCAGCTTCTGATAATTGCAGGCATGAAACTGATTAATTTGGGTTGTGATCTGACTTTCAAACGTTATTTTGTGAAGTGCCATATCACACAGGCTGTCTTGATTTGGCAACAAAGAAAAATTGATATTGATACTATGAAGATTACTTAATAATATTTCCTGACACCTCAGATACACCTTGCATAATTCTCTGTGCTGGTGTCTGTTCATCTAAGATACTACCGTTGTTAAAATGGAGGAATGTGCATGTCTAGGCAATATCTTGGGTGAAGTTTTCGTTGGCTATATATTGTATCTCCAGCATTCTCCAGAATTGTCAGTATCATTCTCCCCTAGGATAAATGATAGATAAATTGGATGCAAGAACTTAGAATTGGTTAAGGACTTCACAGTATTGTTATTCTGTGTCAAGCCAACTTATTTTCAATGCAGTTGTTGTTACGGACACTGACACTGTGCCTGTGCAGCAAATACTTCTAATGGTGCTGCACAAACAAACACAGCCTGATCACTATTTTACTGTTTGCGATTTCGCTTTCCGCAAGGGGAAAATTCAGTGCCTTTTAAATGCATTATGTCTCAAAATATCTCCTTATTGATGAGAATTCCACATTCAAAGAAACTATTCTCTTGTATATGTTACAGGATTTTAATTCGTTTAACTTTTAATTCCCTTTTTATTCCTTAACCCTGATGAGGCATAACAATATTCACAGGCTCCAGATTGGGATTGCTTAAACAGAATGTTAGTGTACCAGTGCGCCATTGTGGAATTGTAACGTAGCTCAAAGAATGACCTTGTACTTAATGTAATATTTGCTTTGACTGCCCTCAGGGCAAAAGTAGTCTTATGTTTTAATATTAGTTGTACGGCTAGGAATCACTATTTTGATAACAACTTGCATTTATATAGTGTCTATAAACATGATTAAATGACAAACATCACTTCACAAGAACATACCAAATAAAATTGGATAAGAAAATAAAGTTTGGTCATATAATGGGATATTAAATGAAGCTTTGCCAAAGAGATGGACTTTAAAGTGTGTCTTAAAGAACAAACGAAAGGAAGGCAGATTTCGGGACGAATTTGAGAACAGACATTGGGCTGATGAAGACACCATCACCAATAGTGGGGCAGGGGAAATCAGAGATATGCAAGAGGCCACAGTTGGAGGAGTTAAACATCTAAGGTTGTAGAGACATGGTGGTAGGGCCATAGAAGGATTGAACACAAATTGAGAATTTTAAAGTTGAGTTCGTAGTACTGAGAGCCTTTGTTTGTCAGGGAGCATAGGTTGATGAATAAATGGAACTTGGGTTTTGATCATTGTAGTCTATGCAGGGTTAGAGAGAAGAGGCTGATCAAGGCTGTGTTGAAATAGACCTAAAGGTGATCATCTTACTGTTAGAATAATCATAAAACCTTTCAGAGAAATTCCGGGCTTGATGATACTCTGTCTCCAGCAGTAGATAAACCATTATTCTCTTTGTTTGTAAGCAATATGTCTTGTTTTATGTTACTGTTTGCTGTTCAGCAAGCATGTGTGTTAAGAGTGGCTTGAGTCTATTGAATCTCCTATTAACTTAAATTCTGTCTTCACTATCATAAGCTGTGTGACAGTTAATTTTCCCATTGGAATATCCTGTGCCTCGACTTTTCTTTCTGTCACAAATGCTGTCATTTCAATCATCATTTATCCTAACAATCCAAGTATATCTCTATTATGTCCAACCTCAATATTGAAGTAGATTGGTGCATTACAACTTCAAATCTAGTATCAGAAAAGACATGTAATACTTGACACTTTTGCATCCGTTTTCAGTGAGATTTATTTGATCTCGCACAATTTCCTTTTGTATTCCGTACCATCACAAATAGTGCGTCTAATTTCATTCGTATCAGCTACATCAAATTCTGTTTCCTACATGAACCATCTGCTTACTATATTCTGCTTTGAAATTTATTTTAAAATTTATAGATTTTCTTATCCTGAACAGAAAAGAAACTTGATTTGCTGACCCTCAAGGTATTTTAAATAGAGTCAGTGAATCAGTACAGTCAGGTTTTAATCAGTAGTGCTGTGTATTTCAACAGAGAGGTTTGCTTTCTGTTGCTGGGATTATTTTAACATATGCTGTCTGGGAAGTTGTGTATTTTCTAAGAATTGCAGTTTGTCTAACGTGCTTGAGGTCTCACTTGTCCATCATCATTCACTCATTATTCAGATGCAACAGTCATACCTTTGCAAACATAATGCAAAATCACTGCTGCATGAGAGGGTTGTTATATAGTCACTCATTCACTTTGGTTTTTCTTTATTTGTACCAATGTGAATTGCCACCGTTGAACTCCCTTCATTCATTCTAAATATTCTCTGTAACAATGAATTTATTTTGAGAGTCTGCCCAAGTGAAACAATGACTGTATATTGTATTTTATTGCCAAATCAGCCTTTTTTTACCTGGAAGGTGCTGGAAAAGGTATTTTTTTCATACTTCTGACAGAGGCAGAGGAGCAAGAGAATAGACGTTATAAAAGACAACAGGGTTATTAATGGTGACAAGAGAAAGAACGGGATGTAAAAAGGTTGTAAATTATGCTATGAAAAGAAAGAGTAAGCCCTTGCTACTAAGTGCAAAGTAAAAAATATTCAAAAACGACATGGCTGTGAGGGAAGTGGGAGGGGGAAGAAAATGTAAGAAAATATAAGAAAAAGGACAGTGGGTGCCGACTGGTTGACCAGTCTATGGAGCATCTCCATTCTTTCTGTAGGAATGACCCTGACGTCCCATTGCTTGCCATTTCAATAAACCACTTTGCTCTTATGTAAATATTTCTGCCTTGGGCCTGCTGCAATGTTCCAACAAAGCACAATGCAAGCTCAAGGAACAATGCCTAATTTTCCATGTAGGCACTCTACAGCTTTATAGTCTCAACATTGAATTCAATAATTGTTTTATGTCTACCCCCTCTTTCTCTTGTGTTCTCTTCCCTGACCCCTTGCCCTCAGCCAGGTCGAGTTCATATTTTGTATACTTTGCACTTAGTAGTGACGACCCATTCTCTCTTCATTCTGGACCTTCTTTCTCAAATATTAATAACCCCTTTGTATTTTGCATTGGTCTCTCTCATGTCTGTCTTGCTCCTTCTCTTCCTCTGTCAAAAGTATAAAAAAATGTATTTTCAAACATTTTTCCATTCTGAAGCAGTGTCATGCTGGTCTCGAAACATTTACTGTTTCTGTCTCCACAGGTGCTGCCAGACTTGCTGACTTTCTCCAGAGTTCTCTGCAATTGTTTCACATTTCCAGCATCTGCTTTATTTCGTCTTTAAATGATTTTTTATCTATATCACTTGCTATAGTTATTGTTTTAGGTTATACACTGCAGTACAAAACTGTAATGTTGACTTTGGAATATAAATGGTAGAGAATAGAATCATAATGTTACTAAATACATTGCCTGAGAAGTACATCAATTCTTCTTTTATCTCACCTAGTAATATCTGACAAAGTTGAACAACTAGTGTGCATTTTCATACTTCAAGCTTCTATTCATTAAGTATTGAATGTTGGCACATATCCTTTAATTGTTCAAGTGGTTTCTCAGATTATTTTGAAAAAATTCAATATTGTGTGTACACAAAAAATTTTGGAGCTCAAGTTGACGTGGGGTTTTATTTGGATTAGGCTTATTGCAGCTCTCTTTGGATCACAATAACATTGTGGCTTGTTTTGCAGGTGTAATAGGAAAAGCACTGATATCTCTGATTGCCTCAGTTTACGATGTGACTATCAAAGCTAACTTTAATCTTGGGCTTAATTGGAGGAAATTCCATCACCCATATCACCATGAAGTTTGAAGTTTGATGTTTGGTTTATTTTTGATACTTCGGGATACTGATTATCTCTTTTGGTTCCTTATTTTTATTCAAATATACAGTTGTCAGCTCTAAAGAACAGACTTAAGAAAGTATCAACAACCACAGGTGATGGAGTTGCTCGTGCATTTTTAAAGACTCAAGCGGCTCTGTTTGGCAGCTATAGAAATGCTCTGAAGATCGAACCTGTGAGTTATAATCAAGGCATTCTTAATAATAAGCCAGCAGCTCCTGAATGCTGCTGATAAAGTAAAGACCAGTATTTGCATTGTTTCATTTTGAATTGCACATAAATAGATTTTCTATTATAATTATTAATATAGTAGAGCATACATAACATTTACTTTTAATAAATGTAAGTTAATGTATAATACATGAAAAATAAGTTGCATAATTTCTTATTGTGCAATAGGAAGCTATAATGTACATAGAATTAATTAAGTTGCAGTAGGTAAACAAATAATGTCTTATCATATGTAACTATTTCATAAATATTTTTAAGCTTGGAATTTCATTGTTTTAACTCACTCAGTTTTCTTTTATAGTTTCTTAGCTGCTGTTCTCCATCACCACTGTACCATTTTCTGCTACATGAGAGGGTTGGGGAAACTTGTGTCATTTCTGATGTGCTTTGCATAAGAATTTTTCCATATCAGCTATAGGAATGACTGTCATAAAAATTAACATTATGTGAAAATAGATTGATTTATAGTATCTTGCCTGCAGAGCAATTGTTAGATTTGCATTTCGAATGCATTGTCATATTGATTCTGTGTGTGGAAACTAAATACTGAAAGGATGCCATTAAACTGTCATGATTAGTATATATCTTGTTTTGCAAAGAGAAACAAACTATTTTGGGATGATAACTGCTTTATCACACAATTGGTAGTTCAGCTTATTAAGGCACAAGATAACAGGAGCAGTAAATATGGCTCAGCTACTCATTCTCTGACTCCCAGTCTATGCTTCACCAGCTCATCTCCGTGGTGGTGTTGAGAGTTGGTCCCAATGCCAGTGAGCTAATGAGGGAAAAATTTGCTGTGGTTTCTTGTTGATATGCAGTGCCCATAGCTGGAAGTGTATATGTTTAAACAGATTCAGGCTTGACTATCATTCTGTCACCATCTCCAACTCTCCAGCTGAATAAAATTTGTGGTCAGTAGTTAATATTATAATGCAAATATTAGTAAGCTACTAGAAGCAGCTGCTAACAAATAGTGACCAGATTCAAAGCAAGTGATGGGAATGAAATTAATGATCATTAAAAAAAACTTTTTAATGACTTTTTTATTATTATAAATGCTCTGATTCTTATTTTCACACTTGTATGAAATGTAGGCACTGCTGGTCTATATGATCCAAGCGTGGGCCTGAACATCTGAACATAAAGGTGAGACATGTGGAAAGAGCACTGCAAGACTTCTCAGAATGGCGAAGTACAACAGGGCAGACTGTTAGGGAAGGTGACAAAACAACTTTGTCAAAAAGATGGTTCTGCAGGTTTCTAAAAAGAGAGAACTCAATAGTGGAGTTGAGAGTTTTGTTGCCTTTATTCATTCGCAGAATGAGGGAAATGCTGGCTAGACCAGCATTTACTGCCCATCCCTCATTATCCAGAGGACAGTTAAGAGTCAACCAACCACATTGCTGTGGGTCTGGAGTCATACGTAGGCCAAACCAGGTAAGGATGGAAGTTTCCTTCTGTAAAAGGCATTAGTGAACCAGATGATAGGTTTTGCTGATAATCAGCAATGGTTTCATGGTCATCATTGGACTCCTAATTGCAGATTTTTTATTGAATTCAGATTCCACCATCTGCAATGGTGGGATTTGAATCCTGGATCTCTGGATTAACTGTCCAATGATAATACAATTAGGCCATTGTCTCCACTGAAGAATAGAAGGGAAAGAGTGCATTAAAGTTCAGAAGAGGATAGCTGAAGGATCAGTGATACAAATCTAGAGAAATTTGTAAATATGGTTTGGGGAAATGTTGAAAACAAATAACCTACATTTAGTATGTTGAAGAAAAGATGACAAGTACAGATGAACTATAATGGATGTAATTGGCATGTAAGTTAAGATGTTGACAGCTGGATTTTAAACTCATTGGAGTTACCTGAGGTCAAATTCCAGCAAGGAAGATAAGAAATCATATCTAGATGATTGCTGTTCCTGTAAAAGTTTTGGTGACAGTGGAGGTGTAGTGTTAATGGAAAGTAATAGTGAAAGAAATTAGCCTTCTTGGTGTGACAGATACGTGACAGAATAGCTTACTAAGATTTTGCGCGATTTGATTGAATGACCAAAGACAGAGACGGGACAAAATTAACTACGCCAAATGTGGAGTCATGTTCTTCAGGTTGAAACTGCAAAAACAAAAGGGATTAAAATATTCATGTTTTTACCAAACTCTTCTATTTTTCTTACTGTTAATCTAATCTTCCTTTCTACCTCTCTTTCTTTCCATATCTAATTTGAAATTGAATTTGCTCTCTTTAAATTTTGCTTGCTTTTCAGTTCCTCAGCCTTATTTCTCAATGAGATGTATGGTTGATTTCCTTGATTACCTAGGCCTTGGATGCAATGTTGCCATTACCAAATTATGCTTTCAGTATACTCCTAATAGCTAGAGTACCCTGATGATCTAAACTGGTTATTCGGGTCTTTTTTCCTAGCCCCTTTGTGCTTCTCAATCTTTTGAGAGTGAAATGGGCAATCCTTGTTAGGAAAAACCCAAATGGATGATTAAGTTTCTTTATGACTCAAGTTCACGTAAATTGTCATAGTTGAATTTGTACTTGTTTAATTCAGTCAGTACAACTTGCCATACTGATTGTCCTTATAAGTGGGCCTTCTTGCTTGACTGAATTCCCCGCATTTTGAACTTAGTCCTAGTATTTGGAAAGCAATGGCCTAGTGGAATTATTGCTGGATGGTTAATCCAGAGACCCAGAAAATGTTCTGGGGTCCTGGCTTTGATTTCCGCCATGTCACTTGGTGGAATTTGAATTCAATTAATATCTGAAATTAAGAATCTAATGATGGCCATGAAGCCATTGTCAATTGTCAGAAAAACCCATCTGGTTCATTTACGTCCTTTAGGGAAGGAAACTGCCATCCTTACCTGGTCTGGCCTACATGTGACTCCAGACCCACAGCAATGTGGTTGACTCTTAACTGCCCTCTGGGCAATTAGGGATGGTCAATAAATGCTGCCTAGCTAGCCAGTAGGAATTTTTTAAAAATTGCTAAACATGAGTATTGTTGCAACTTTTTATTTTTCAAGGGAAATCTAACACTTTTTATCACCATGTTCTCTATCTGCATTTTTGGAAGTTATCTCTCAATTGCAGTAGGTTGCTGAGGTCTTGTATCCCTATTCAGGTGGACCTTAACTTCTCCTGACTGTGTTAAAGATGATTCCTCCTTGTATCCTGGCCATTACTGCTGTCTCAGCCATCATTACCTAACCAAGATAGCCTGCTTGCTCCCGTAGCACCTTGCTTTATTTAAATAAATGGTTCTGTTTGCATCCTGGGTTTTAAAGGAATTGACTGAAAATATTGTAGCTGTGCACTAATGATTGGAAAATTGCATGTAACAATTTAGGAACAATGAGAAGGGGAAAATGTGGAATTGCAGATCTTTTCATCTAACACTTATTATTACAAAATTAATACAGTTTTCCATGATGACCTGTGTGCTAGGATTTGTGTCTACTGTTAGTACTGATCCTTGAAGATCAAAGTGGGTTGAGGTATATTCTGGAAAAAGGTAAATTGGTGTTCTGATTATAACGTCAATAGGTTTCAAAAAGCGTCTATGCATCCTAAGGTTGCCATCCCTATGAACATAGATGTGAGCACACAAATTAGGACTATGTATAGATGACTTGGCCCCTTGATATGAATCAACTGCTATGAAGCAAAAGCTAAACAGGAAACTAACTGCAATAGGTTTTAGCTAGCTTTATTTTTTGTTTGGCAGTACAGAATACAATGGGCAATCAAGTAAAGAGGAAACAAGCAATATTCTGTTTGAATGGAAGTTTTCTATTTGGCAATGTTCAAACAGTGATGCTGAAGAAGGTCTCTGAGAATGGAGCAGAGGTTGTGTTACTCTGTGCCATAGAGAGCTAAACATACAGACGGCAATGAATTGTGACTTGCACCACAATTGTCAAAGGCACATGTAAAAGACAGTTAAGTACCTGAAAGGGTTAACTGTCATCATGGAAAAAGTTCTGTCCATTAGAATATAAAGGATTGTTTATAGGAGGATTTATCCAGAGTTGTTGTTCTCCAGATGTCTCCACATTGCCCCAGAATATATCAGTAGTAGTAATGTGTACTTACTCTTAAGTGTGGCCTGATGTCCCACAAAAGATTATCATGTATCTCATGTAATGTAAGTATTATTAAGTAACATGTAGGAGAACTATTCTGCCTATGAAGACTGAACTTAACTTCTGCTGAATACTTTGTGTGGGCATCTTTTCCCCATCTGGTATAAATAACTTAGTCTAACACCAAGGAGGAGGATTGGTGGCATTGAATCTAGCCTAGGCTCCCGCAATGGTTCTGGTGGATGACCACATCATTATAAAAGGGCACCAGAGGTGGTCACCTGATGATTTAATTTAGTTATGCAGTTATAAGAGACCAGAACCCATGTTGTTTTTTCAGTGTTGCCAGAGCCCACTAACCATTATAAAGGGGCTAGGGAGGTGAGATTCTGTACTACCAGGGCTGTCATGTCCCTTATCTGAGAACTTCCAATGGAATATGGCTGCTGGTAAATGTGACTCAAGGGTCAAAATGCTTGAATGGGAAATAAGAGATCGAACGTAGTAGAACCTGAACTGGCAAGACCATTAGATTGCATATGGTCACACGTTTATTCAGGATATAATGCAAGTGTTTGTAACTACATGAGGTGAATCTTTGTTGTATCAACTATTTAAAGGAAAATTTATCTTTTTATTTGAAGCATGCTACAGCTGTTAATTATTGTTTGAATAGTGTTCGTTTTAATTTGTTTGTTACAGTGAACATTTTAAGAACTCAGTAATGCCCAGTTTGGGTTCTGCCAGGGCCACTCAGCTCATGACTTCACTACAACATTGGTTCAAACATGGACACAAGAGCTGAATTCCAGAGATGGGTGTTACCATTAACCATAAACTTAACTGGACTCATCACCTAAGCACAGTGGCTACAGGAGCAGGCCAGAGATTAGGAATACTGTGGCAAGTAACTCACCTCCTGACTCCCCAAATCCAGTCAACCATCTACAAGGCCACCAATCCTCTTCCTCGGTGTTAGTCTAAGTTATTTATACCAGATGGGGAAGGATGCCCGCACAAAGTATTTAGCAGAAGGTATGTTCAGTCTTCATAGACAGAATAGTTCTCCTACAAGTCAGAAATATGATGGAATACTTCCCACTTGCCTGGATGGGTGCAGCTCCAACAACACTCAAGAAGCTTGACACCATGCAGGGCAAAGCAGCCTGCTTGATTGGCACTACATCCACAAACATATACTCCCTCCACCACCGAAGCTCAGTAGCAACAGTGTGTTCTATCTACAAGAAACACTGCATAAAATCACCAAAAATCCTTAGACAGCACCTTCCAAACCCATGACCACTTCCATTTTGAAGGAAATTTATCACTGTTCCTTTACTGTCGCTGGGCCAAAATCCTGGAATTTCCTCCAGTGGCATTGTGGGTTAAGCTCCAGCACATGGAATGCAGCAGTTCGAGAAGACAGCTCACGACCACACACTCAAGGGCAACAAGCGATGGGCAATAAAATGCTGGCCAGCCAACAATGGCCACATCCCATGAGTGAATTTAAAAAAAAAAAAACTGAAATCATCTTGTCAATCATTCTTTTCCTGTGGCATTGTGAGGGAATCTTTTGTTTTCTAAAAATTAATAGTCTTTACAGAGATTGAAAGCTGTGATTAAAGATATTCTTGAACACCTTAAATATCCAGCTGGTTAGAAAGGACCAGTATGGATTTGTAAAGGGGGATAGGACATGCCTGATGGGATTGATTACATTGTATTGAAGAGGTGACCAAAGTAATGGACAGGAAAGTATTTGAGGATGTTATTAACGTGGACTTCCAGAACACATCTGAAAACATATTCTGTAAGAACACTATTTAGATAGTGTTGGAGCTCATAGATTGAAGGCATTTTATTTTGTGGCAGATGAAGTTCAATGCAGAGAAGAATGTGACATGACACATTTTGGTAGAAAATAATATGGTGAGACAGCATATCGTAAGGGGCATATACTAGTCTGCAAACGCCTGATCTCATCTGATCTTGGAAGCTAAGTGAATTCTGGACTGGTTAGTATAGTGCCTCACAGCGCCAAGGACCTTGGTTTGATTCCAGCCTCAGGCGACTGTCTGTGTGGAGTTTGCACATTCTCCCCGAGTTTGCACATTCTCCCCGAGTTTGCA
>NC_063359.1:21826531-21875810 GCF_021869965.1 Rhincodon typus | reverse complement strand
GGGTTTCCTCGAGATGCTCCGGTTTCCTCCCACTGTTCAAAAATGTGCAGGGTAACAGAGATAGGGTAGGGGGTGGGTCTGGCTGGGATGCTCTTCGGAGGGTTGGTGTAGACTAGATGGCCTGAATGGCCTGCTTCCACACTGTAGGGATTCTATGATTTGGATTGGAGACCACCTGGGTATACCAGGTGCAGTAGGCTTCTGTGCATTGCTGAAATAGCTCAGTTGGGTGAGCATTAAGCTGAAGATCTAAAGATCCCTGGTTCAATCCAGGGTTTTGATGGTAGTTCCGTTTGTTTTAGAGAGCTCTTGTGCACTGTGGTAGTGTCTCTACCTCTGGGCCAGGAGGTCTGGGTTCAAGTCCTACCTACTTTGGTGTTGTGTAATAACGGGTTGATGAGAAAATATCTAACATAAAGGACACTACTCTAAATAGTGTACATGAACAGAGAGATATCGATGTATATCTGCATAAGCCGCTTAAGATGGCAGGACAGGTGGGGAGAGCTTTATTAATAAGGATGGAGAGAAGAGGAGTAAGGAGATTATGCTAAATTTATCGAAGACACTGGTTAGACCTCAGGAGCATTGTGTACTATTCTGGATGTCATGCTTCACAAAGGTATAAACACATCGGAGAAAGTGTAGAAGCAGTTTATGAGAATTGAACAATGTTGCAGCTAATTTGGGGAAAGTATGAAAGATAGTTTTCTAGAGCAGTGCATTGAGGAACTGAGTAGGGAATGGGCTGTTTAGTTGAGTACTGTGCGATGAAAAAGGGCTAATTAATAATCCTGTTATAAGGGAGGGTTATGAAAGCATGATTATAATGTTGTAGCATTTTTCATGGAACTATATCGCTTTCAAACAAGATATGAAACTAGGATCTTAACTCTAAACAAGAAAACTATGAGGAACAAATTGGCACTGTGGTCCAGTGATGTGGCCTCATGTGGCAGTTGGCTGGAAAGAAGACTGACCTCTTCACCACTACTCTACCCATCTCCAGGTCACTGCCTGCAAAATGGAGAGCAAGCTCTTTCTTTCCTCTGTTCTGAATTTTCAGGTTCGAACACCATAAAATGAAGACCAGTTCTGAGCTTGCAGCGTCTGAAGTGTTGTACGGCTGGGGTTTAAATATGGCACCAGAGATGTGAAAGCCTGAAGTTCCTGGCAGCTCTGAGTTAGGGCAGACAAGGCACCATGAATCTCTCTCCACGAAACACGTTAACTATAAATGGGAAAATTCTCTCCACAGCCTCTGAATGAGGGGGCAGTCAGATTAAACTGAGATAAGAAGGAATTACCTCATTCAGAGGGTGGTGAATCTTTGGAATTCTCTCCCCAGGAGGGCCGTGAAGGCTCAGTTCTGGACTATGTTTAAGACTGAAATCAATTTCTACATCGAGGGATACAATGTAGTGACGAAAAGTGGTGTTGAATTAGAAGCTCAGCCATGATTCCATTGAATGGTAGAGTGAGTACAAAGGGCTGAATGGCCTTATTCTGTCCATGTTTCATATTTCTCATGTGACGTGATCTGTGCAAAAAGAGTACAAAATAAGACACTTTGAATGCACCAACTTCAACATATTACTTTTGGTTTCCTCTTATGGTCAGCCCAAGAGCATAATAAAATAATTATCATCTACAGCTTTTGGTCTGTAAGATAAATTATTGCCTTCAGTTGAAAAACCTACTGCTAGTGTGAAATAATGTCCTTTCACTTCTGCCTTCCATTATAAATCATTCTTGACTCTTTTCTAACCTTTGGTGTAAACAGATGATACAGTCATTTTTTAAGGCAGTTCCATAATTTTAATGGCCTGAAGTGGTTGGATTTAAAATTAAACCCCTTCACACAATGTGTAGTGACGCCCTGTGCTGGCGGACACAGGGTTGTTCTATAGTGCCTCCTGCTTCAATGTACTTCCAGTTTGATGTACTGAGTATGAGCTTTGGTGTCTTGCCCCAAGCTGCAAGCTACCATCGTTGGACAAGTTATTTTCAATTCCTGTCAGCCAGTTCAAAAAGAGCATAGGGAAAGATGAAGACTCGCTTTCTCTCATACTGATCTGTTGTCCAAAGACATTGATATTATATAAGACAGTGTAATTTTTCAAAATATATGGGAAAAATGTAGTTAGTTAATATTTTACTTACCTAACTTCGAATATGGTTTGAGGTTGCAGGACTCTTTCTTAAGATATCAAGCCATACTCCATCACGAAAAGGTTATTAATCATTCAGAGCAGAGACCGAAACTTTGGGGAATTAGTTTCTTTTGCACAGCCCAATTACAAATGTAGTTCTGCATGTTTAAACATAAATATAGCTAGAATGATTCAATTTATATCTATCTAATCTGATCCTCTCCCATTTGTCTTATGCAACTGCAGCTTCAGTGATATTAGTAATCATAATTAGAACTTCATTTATTTCTAATGTTTTCTTAATTGTGCTGTTTGCAAAATGCTCACCAATAATTGTATGCTGTGTATGATCCATCTAACGTAACATCTATTACATATAAGACAATTATGAGTTTGTCAAACCAGAGGCTAATATCAGCACTAAAGTTACAAACAGGACTACAAACCTGTTTGTAACATTGTAGTCCTATGTAATTCTAGTATTGGTTTGACAACACTTAATATAAACGGAAGAGCACAATTTTTTTGTGTAAATGTTTTCTATTCAACCTGTTCAGAGATGTTATTACACACCCAGGTGCGCCTTGAACCTTAGCATCCTGAGTCCGATATAGGGACATTACCACTGCACCACAAGAACGTTAACCTTTTTAGGGAAGGTGTTTCTAATCAACTTATTTAGATGTGTCCCGGGCCCTCTGACATTTTATGGAAGTTATTTTCTAATCAACCTATTAAGAGATTTGTAACACACCTCTGGAGCAAGTGGGACTTGAACCCGGGCCTCCTGCCTCAGAAGTAGGGACATTACCATTGTGTCACAGGAGCCCTCAATAACTTTTAATTTAACGCTTCCAAATGATATATCCATGGAAAACATTAAATACCAGTTAAATTGCAACATTTCAATAGTGCTTAAAAAACAGTCACACATTTGAAAAGCTTCTAAGTCATTAATTGTAGATATTTTGTGTTGTGCTACTATCTGAATATATTTAATCATGTAAAATGTAATATGAGAGCATGTATAATTTATTTTATGATCACAGATTCCCAAAGTTGAATATTGATATTATATTGTTGTTCAATTTTTCACTGAATTAAGTTTAATTATTTTATTTGATACTATATAATTTCAAAGTGATATTCTGTAAAGGAACTGTGCATTATAACCATATAGTGACCCCGATATAAATTATTAAACAATCCTTGAAAGTAACTAATTTGGAATAAAATAAAGATTTTTTGCAGCAACAGGTCAACAGGCAACTGCTAGTAAGACTGGAATTGAAACCTTTTGAACATTTTCCACAAATTTGAACATTTATGATGTATTATCAGGCTTTGAACTATTTGACTGACAATGTGGTATAAATGCGTTGGTTGTCCAGCAATCATTTTATCAGGTTTCTCAACAAACCTGGTGAGTAAGTACCCCACTTAAGCCTGTACTCCCTTGATTCCTATTTTTTTATGCTCGTAAGAATCCAAAGTACTTTTTTATGAATCTGTGACCAAATGCTTCATGTTAGAAATTGGAAATGGAGAAAAATTATTTGGAGATTCTTAGCTGTCAATTTAGTAACTCGGAACTTTGTCCCATGCCTCTGTAACAAAATCTATTTTGTTTTTACATGTGTCTAAATACATAGCAGTTTAGAACTTTACATATATGCTGTTTGCAATTTGTCAGGGAAATGCCCATCGTATTTGGTGGAGATTTATTCAGCAACAAATCTTTAAACTCTGTGGTACTTCCATTGTGCCAAAGAAACAAACTTGGTCCCAGGTATTTCAGATATACTGGCAATTGTGTATTTTGTTTGCTAGTGTTTTCTATTTAGCTGTATCCTAATTAGACAAACTTTTAACTTGTTTAGTTCTAGCAAACCCACATAAAATTGTAAGGCTTTATTAAGGTACGGCTTTCCTTATTTTGCTACCTGAAGGGACTTGAGGATAGCAGTGGAACTGGTTGGGGAGATTAAAATGCAGGATCTAGGATCAGAGCAAGTAGGCTGGAGAAACCACATCAAGTTTATCTATTCCCTAATAAAATTGACTTTGTCGCCAAGATTATCTCTGGAATGCAGTTACACCAGGACTGAATCTGTATCTACCATGTAGGATATGCCTACCAGCTATAAGGTTGAGAGCAAGAGTGAAGTGATTGTGAACCACAGATTTAATGAACAAAATAACTAAGTCAGTAAGTGAAGGAGAGAGTTCAGATTAATAATGAAGAATTGAACAGCATTCATTAAAAATGGCACTTATTGAGCTATCTCGTTAAGTTGGAAAGACTGAATGCTTTGTTTGTGGGAGATGTGTAGTCTTCATGAGCAGAAGTGATCATATACAGATAAAGATTTCAGAGATATTCGGGAATTGATTATCATTTGCATCATAAATTTAAAGGATCTGTTTTGTCAAACTATGCCTACATCTCTTGAATTAATTTTCAACTGAAATAGAATGAGCTTCAGTTATGATTGAGTCAGCCATGGCTCAGCAGTCTCATTCTTGCCTGATAGTAGGTTTGAATCCTGCTTCAGATATGTGAGCACGGAACTTTGACTGACATTCCATTACTGCACTGAATGAGTCTTTGGAATGAGGTTAGATTGAGACTCTATTTCCTCCGTTGGGCATTAAAGAACTTGTGGCATTATTTCAAAAAGAGTTTGGAGCTTTCTCACCTGTGCCCTATCCAGTATTTATTCCTCAGTCATCAAAACTACGACTGATTAATTGGTCATTACCAAAGTGTTGTTTTTGAGACCATACTGTGCACAAATTTCCATGTTTTCAAATTGCAACAGTGATAGAGCATATTGGGCATTCAAAAATGATTTACATCCAGAGATTAGGAAAGGTGAGTCTTTATTTCTTTCTTTGTCTTTTGCTTACTTTTGTACCATTTGGAAAATCATTGAAACTGCTTTATAATGCCACTTTTCGATTGTGATGTTATCTGAGTAGAAATCCTTTTGTTTCCATTGATATTTTACTAGACATGGAATGAGAATAAAATTACAAGCGTCTATGTGTCCTGTTTTAAATTGAACAATAATGTCACCCTCTCCGAAATATATATCTTTGCCATTCTAACACAATGAACTAGTTATCTCTGGTAAATTTAAAATCGTGTGCATTACCAGCAAAAATAAACTTAATGTAATAACCTGTAGTTTTAGAGCACAGTGTTTAAACTTGTCACAAAAATCCAACAAAAGTATCCAACAGTTCCACTTTGTATGGTGTCACAGTTCGGTATCTAAACTTTGAAGAAGTATAAACAAGAGAAAGGAGATATTCATTGATCTTGTTTAATAATTAACTTTCTGTTGCAGGTCTTAATCTGATTGCTTTGCGTTGCCTTCAAACTCAAAACTCTCATCGCTCTTTGCTGAATTTGATCAAATCCCTTTTTATTGTGTCAGTATATACAGCACTAGGTGACCATTAGTCTGTGCTGTAAACATGAAGTCTGAAATCACATTTTTACTTGCAAAATATGCTGTGAATCTCAGGGGATTATTTTATTTTACTCGGTTTTATGCCTATTATTTCTACCGAAAACATCTTTTGGCATAGATGTCTCTGCCCAGTGCACCATCATTAATGTATAGATGACAGCACATGCTGAAGGATCAACAATTCTGATTGTGTTACTGTAGGTTTATTGACGAATAATTTCTGTTGATTACAAAAAATAATAAGGCCAATGGGAAATCATGCATAATATGTGGTCTATGCTGTACTGCTGCCCACAGCTAAACAATATTAGACAGTCAGAAATTTGCGTGCTTCCTGTTGATTGCCTTGCTAAATTAGACTAGGTCACTCTTTATTTCATGAATTTTGTAATGATGCTTCGGCAACGTTTTTAAAAGTTAAATTAATTTTAATTAACGTATTTTTTAGTAATCTATTTGACTTCCTTACATTTTAATATGGTACTTATGCTAAAGTTTACTGAAAGGTATGCTTATCTTCACTTTTTGATTTCCTCAGTAAGATAATGAGTATCGTCATAGGTGATTTTTTTTTACAGAGAGTACCAGCCTGTACAGAGCGGTTTGCTGTCTATCCGAAGTTTGAGCAGCAACAGACTCACTTTAGGCAAGTGTAGACAGAATTGGACAGCAAACTGACACATGGCATGTGTTTTTCAGCACTAGGAAGGTTGTCAACAATAATGTCAAGAAATGTTATATGTGATACTACCCAAATACTACTAGATTGTAGAAAGTATCTTCAATCACTAATACCTAAAACCTTAGCTTGGTAATCTTGTCAGAACCCTGCTGGTACAAATCGAAGACAACTATCATCCTCAGTCAGTAGTATCAGTCTTTTACATGTCTTGCTTGGTAGACAGCTGAGCAAATACCTTGCTTGTTCCCAGAATTTGTATACCCCCAAAATATGAAATAGTTTAGTAGATGAGGGTAATATGCTTTATGTAAGAAACCGTTCGTATCTGTCCTATAGAGACAAAGGCAAACTGTTAGTCCTCATTAGGATACTCATTGAGCCTTTAGTACTGATGTAAGATTTCTATCTTTGTCACCAGGAAACTCAAGATGTTAGAGCTATTTGTTAAAGTTCTGTATCATCACATAATTTCCAGATAAACTGTCAACAATAAATACTTTACATACAGCTTCTGCTGTCTGGAATTTTTGCAGATATAATTGTTTCCCAAAAGCAATAATTTGTAGAAATTCTATAGCTGAGTTAAATATAATATGCCTGTTGAACCAGGTTGTCTAATTAAGACCTTAAGAAATAGTAGGAGTATAGCCTTTGGCGTTTCAAACTTGCTCCACTATTCAGTAAGATCATGATTAATTTACTTCAGCTCCACCTTCCCACAATATCCCAATATCCTTTAATTCCCTTTGAATCCAAAAACACAATGATTTACGATTTCAATATGCTCAATGACTAAATATTCATAGCTCTCCTGGCTACAAGATTTCAACAATACACAACTCTGACAGACAAAATTTCTTCTCGTCCTCCTCTTAAGTGGGTAACCCATTATATCTGAGCCAGTGATTTTTAGTTCAAGGCTCCTTGGTCAGGGGAAATATCCAACATCTACCTTGTCAGTTCCATTAAGTTTAATGACATTTCCTTCTTCCAACCTTTTGGAAATACAGACCCAGTCTACTCAACCTGTGATTACAGACTGACTCCTTTGATGAACGGACTGTCTAGTGAATTGTTAGATTCCTGTAAAACAAGTGTATTGATCATTTCTGAGAGAGATGAAAACTCTGTACCATATAGTGGTCTCACCAAGCCCTGTATAATTATTGTAAGAGTATTAAATTCTAAGCTCTTTGAAATACGTATTCTTTCTTTGTTGTTTGCCATATCTGTTAACTTTCTATTACCATACTCATGTAAAAGGAATGCCTAGGTGTCTCTAAATGCCAACATTTCTAACCATTTAAGAAATATTCCATTTTCAGTTTAGCTTCCAGAGTGGATGACTTCACAGTTCTGTGCATTATATTCCATCCAGCTGTGTTCTTGTATTCTTGCCCATTTGCTTTACTTGCCTGTCCTTTTGCATGCTCCACATAGTTTACTTGCTCACCTAACTTTGTATCGTGAGAAACCTTAAACATATTAAGTTCAGTGCCCTCATCTTGTTTTTTAGATGGTAAATAGCTGAGGCCTGTCCATTAATCAATTCTCAATCCATTCAGTTACAACTAAGGTTGGGGAAGTGCACTATCACTCTAAGACTGCTATTCCATAGGCCACAACATAAAATAAAAAATATATTTTTTAGTTGCTAAGTGACTAGTTAAATACCTTATCTATATCAGGTTTCAAACAAAATATCTATCCATTAAGTTTCTTAATAAACACAATTATGGGTTTGCAATTAAAACAATTTATTTAATAAAGATGCCTAATTGATTAATCTACACAGCCAGGAATGTAAAGTTATAAGCACAATACTATGACATAAAAAACACATAAACAACACACACAATCTTAAGGGAACGAGAAGAAAGAAACAGATTTATTTGCAGAGACTGGCTTACTGGGGCAAAAACACACACTTTGGCCAATGGGTTATTCCTACAGGAAAGAGAATAAAGCGTAAGTGCTCTAGAAGTTATCGTTTTTATGTTCTGGCATGTGAGGTCAAGTCAGTAATCCTACCCAGTTGTCTTTGAGGTCTTGCAGACACAGCTTGCTCAGGAAAAACAATCTTGAAATCATAGAATCCCTACAGTGTGGAAACAGGCCATTTGGCCCAAGAAGTCCACACCACCCCTCCGAAGAGCATCCCACCCAGATCCACTCCCCCACCCCTGCATTTCCCATGTCTAACCCACCTAACCTAAACATCCCTGGGCACTACGGGCAATTTAGCATGGCCAATCCATCTACCCTGCACGTCTTTTGTTCTTTCAATCACTCTTTCAAAAGAACAAATAGGTTTCACCTTGAACTGATGTAGAGGTTCACTTTTCAGAAGTAGGAGAAATCAGCTGAATGCATATTCATATCAAGGTCTCCTCCAACCCTGATTATTCTAAGTAGACATCACTCCAGCTGAATCTGAGAAGAACAAGAACCTCTTCAAGTCGGTCCCTGCTCAAACAGCCTCACCAGGATATACAGCAAACCAAGCTGGTATCACCAGTCAGGTGATTTTTTTAGGAAGCTGTGTTTAAAAAAAACGTCTTCAATGCTCAGTGAGCTTTCAATGACTTCTTTTAAAGAATGCACTCTAGGTATATCACAAAACTTGGAATAAATTTATTTTTCCACGGTTCTTCAAAACACCAAGTCCTCCAAGCAGTATTAAGTATAAAGTATTTTCAATACACCATGCTGATATGTTGTTGTCATCCAATTAACTTTAATTTTGTCAAAGCCTCCTTTTGGCGCTTTATCAAATCTTTAACAATAAAGTGACTATTGTGCCACTGGAAGACTCATTCTCTCCCGTTGTCACCCTATCCAGATTGTGTGACTTTTGGAAGCTTAGCAATCGCCAAGATAAATTTGATAAGCTATTTGTTGCTAGTGCAGTTGCTTTGGATGTACTTTTTTGCATTAATCAGTATTTCAGTAAAAAAAAAATTCAAGTAGAATGCCTAAACCTGTAACTTAAAAATAAAATTGTGTTTTTTAAATAAAGTTAAATATTTCACACTGTGCTATAACTTGTATTCTGAAGGACAATTAAACTCTGTCCTCAAGACCACCAACAACTAAATGTTAAATTATCTTAAGTAAACAGAACCAAAGGTACAATGTCTTAAAGAATCACAGACCTCACCCTAATGGAATTCTAAATGTTGAAGGTTATAGAATAACACTTCTGTATCCTCCTAAAACAACAAATCTTCGTGACTTACTATAGTAACAGCATCAGATTTCATTGGTAGAAATAAGCACGGACTTTGATATTCCTGGATTGGAAGAGGACAGAAAACCTGATTTTTTTTTTTTTAATTTAAACTGGATAGCAGACAGGGTGGTGGGCAGGAGTTACGGAAAGCCTACATTTGCAAAGTTTTGCTTTGCTTGTTTTCTAAATTTTATATGGTGGTGGTGAGGGCTTATATGGCTAAGATCAGGAGATCTGTTGAGGCAGGAATTTCTGTGTTATTGTGTGCAAATGCAGATTCTAGAGGTTGCTGTCACTTTCAATGAAGATGGACAGTTTTACCATCATTGCTCTGCCATTGCTGAAAATGAAAGTCCCCAGCATAAAATATCTTTGTGAGTCATTGAAAATAATTCACTACTAAATTTTTCCCCTATTCTGTGAAATCTCTCAATACAAGAATCCGCATGTGATGTTCGGCAAGTATAATCAACAGATACAATATGAGGACCAAGCAGGAATATAGTTGAGAGACCATATGATTGGAGAATGATTTGAAGAAGATTTGTGCATTTCATACTACTGTCTAATGTCTAAAGCAGCTTGACACTTAATTTTAAATAAGCAATGCTTATTTTGAATTCACCATCCACTGTATTGCCAATCGTTGACCCTCCACAATTGTCTTATTTCCCTTATCCTAATAGTAGCATGCCAGTTCTCTGTCTCTCGGGTTATTTTTTTAAACCACCTCTTGGATGATCTCTTACCAAATTATTTTCGTCCTTACTCCTAGCAACAGCGTAATCTTTGATGCAAAGTGAGCAACTTCGCATTGAATTCAAAACTTTGACACCATAATCGATATCTTAAAAAAAGTCTTGCATTTACGTAACTCATCTCGTGACTTCAGGATATCATAAAGTGTATTGCAGCTAATGAACCACTTCTGAAACATAATCAGTGGAGTTATATACAAAAAATGTTTCTGAACTTGCGCACAGTGAGATCCTTCAAGCAACAATATAATAAACAAGCAGATCATCTGTTTTAAAATGTGTTTGATGATGGATGAAAATCTTGGCCAGCACATCGACAAAACACCCTGTTCTCCTTCAAATAGTGTTGTAGGATATTTTACGTCCACCTGAGAGGGCAGATGGGATTTAGGTTTAACATAACTGACAAATGGCACTCCAACAGTGCATCACTCCCTCGGTACTGAACTGAAATGTTAGTGCTAATTATCTGCTCAAATCTTAAGAGTGAAGCATAAAGTGGAATCTTTGAGCAAATGTTAATAACCTATTTTACCCAATATCTTTGCGTATGCATGTGATATTTGGATATTGGTGTATACCTGTAAACATTTGCAGTCAAATTAGTGAATTAATTTAAATACAGGATTTCTGGTTATTCTTTTAGCAGAGATGTTAACAGAATCAAAATTTCTCACTCTGGCAAAAGCTACAGAAAACTCTATATTTAAAAACTGGCATGAGAACATGAATATAAATTTTGTCAAAGGTTTGGCTTTGTGATTTGTTTCGTGGTTTTGAAAGTCTGAAATGTTGAAAATATGCAAGCCTAGTTGAGAACTTTTTTTTACCTGAGTAGAGAGGCAATAATTCGACTCAGCAACTCCCATTTTTTTTTTTAGAAAGACCATTTTTTTTCCAGTGCGCTTTTAACATTTTGTTGTACAAAAATTTATTGTCAACTAAAATATATTGTTTGCAGCCATTAAAATAAATTTTCTGGACAGATTGATTATTGGCAGACAGCTAGAAAACAAGTATGTTGTACATTCTTACAAGGTCTTCATTATCTGAAGTCTGATCTTAGATGGATTGCTACAAGCCTGTCAGATATTTTGGCTTGCAAGAGGTAATTCCATTCCCTTCATTGAAGTAGTTCAGCTTTGCTATACATTTCACCATTTTTTTGAGTTAGTGTCGAGGCTCTTTTTTTTAGTGATTCCAGTGTTTACGTACTTGCTCTTAGTACAGTGAGTAGCAACAAAAAAAACCTGTACTAAGTAAAGAACAAATAAAACATGAGAGGATCACAAATTGCAATGATATTTGAAGATTTTAGTTTCTCATTGATTTCTAATCATTCATTAATAATTTCTCAAACTTTGTTTAAACTTTGTAATCCAGATCTTTGTAAGCATTATTCACTCTTGCAGCATGCTTATTTTACACTCTACATATCAGGGGAACAAGAAAATGTACAGTTTGTTACATTTTCAACTACTGGGAAAGTAGCTGCAATTTTTCTGGCAATAGATAAATTCCCGTTCCCTGTTCACTCTCTTCAATGAATAATGTATTGTTTCCTAGATAGCACATAGATTAGTCAGTTTCATTTGTTAAGGAATATTTCAGTTTTGACTTGTACCTGTCCTTCATTGCTACATATTGAAATTGTGTATGTAAACTCAGTCTATTACCATAAGCTGTTGTATGTTCACCCAGCAGCTTTGACAGCCTGACATAACCTATTTTGTCATTGACTGTGTAAATTTGACATGTTAGTTCATTTTTGTTTTTTACGCTCGGCAAAAGTTTGCTAATGGCAAAATATGTTTTGAGTAATGAGTCAGACCCTTCAGTATTTCACAGATTTCTGATGCATAGATATCTCTCCTAAACAAAAGTGTAATTTTAGTTTGCTCCAACTACGATTTCTAAACCTCACCCCACAAATTAAACATAAATGTATTTTGTTGAATAATTATCATGTTTGCTGAAGTAAATGAATATAGATTCTGATATGATTTAAAATTTAGGCCAATCAGGAAAGGTTAGAAAATAATGAGGAATTGTTGTGTATTCAACTTCATTTTTGTAAAAGAATTTGAAGTAGTAATCTTCTAGACTGCTGTTGGGTAAGTAGAAAAGCAAATTGTGTCCAAATCAGGCATTTTTCCAATGCCCATCTCAGTTCCTGACTTCATTACAGCCTTGGTGCAAACATGGACAAAAGAGCTGAATTCCAGAGGTGAGCATAGAGTGAGTGCCTTTGACATCAAGACTACTTTCAAGCAGTATGGTATCGAGGAGCCCTAGCAAAACAGAATTCAGTGAGAATCAGGGGGACACTCACCACTGTTTTCAGCCATACTTGGCACAAAGGAAGATGGTTGTGTTTGTTAGAGGTCAGTTATCTCAGCTGTCAGACAACACTGCCGGAGTTCCTCAGGGTAGTGTCCAAGGCCTGACCATCTTCAACTGATTCATCAATGATCTTCCCTTCGTTATAAGGTCTGAAATGAGATTGCTTGCTGAGAATTACAAAACATTCACATTACCTCAGAAGCTGAAGCTGTTCATGTCCAAATGCAACAAGATCTGGATAATGTCCAGGCTTGGACTGAAAATTGGCAAGTAACGTTTGTGCCATACATGTCAGGCACTCCAACAAGAGACAATCTAACCGTCGTCCCTTGATATTACCATCACTGAATATCCCACTATCAACATCCTAGGAGTAAACATTGACTGGATTAGCCACGTAAATACTCTGACTATAAGAGCAGGTCAGAAATAGCGAGTAACTCACCTCCTGACTCCCCAAAGCTTGTCCACCATCCACATGCACAATTCAGGACTATGATGGAATACTTGCCTGGATGAGTACAGTTCTAATAACACTCAAGAAGCTTGACAATATTGTTGAAGTTGATGTAGTTTATATAGATTTCAGCTCAGTCTTTGACAATATCCCACATGGGAGACTGAAAAGAAGGTAAAAGCACCTGGGATCCAGTTTAAGTTGGCAAGTTAGATCCAAAAGTTGCTTAGTGGTGGTAGACGGAAAGTGACAGTAGATGGCTGTGTGACTGGAGGCCAATGTCAGTGGCATATCACAGGGATCCGTGGTGGATCCCTTATTGCTTGTGATTTGTATAAATGATATGAGAATGTTGGGGGCTTGATAAATAAGTTTGTGGATGACACAAAGATTGGCTGACAGTAAAAAAGAATGTCTTCTCTTACAGAAGCATATAAACAGATCGTCCATATAGGCTGATCAGTGGCAAATGGAATTTACCCTTGAAAAGTGAGAGAGATAATCACGTGTTTTTCATAATAGAAGTAATTAAAAGGAATTAAAGTAAGGTTGTTCAGTTGGATAAGTTAGCATATATTTGATTTAACATTTTCTTCCACTCCTTTGTTTGATGTAATTCTTTTATACCATACTAAGTTACTGCTTTTGCTCACGCTGAGCATTAATGCTGCAGAAGTGCCATGCCTTACCCCCTCCATTTAGTGAATAGAATGTGATTTATGTGAAAATCACAAAATTGTGCAAAATGTTTGAATCATTTTGATTGATTGAGGTGTATCAGGTTATGAGGGCGGATGGAAAGCCGCTGTTCCCCTTAGTCGAAGGGTCAATAATGAGGGAGCATAACTTTCAAGTGAAAAGTAGGAGGCTTACAGGTGTTTGAGAAAAGTGTTTTTCACAAGGGAGTTGGAAACCTGGAATGTGCTGTCTGGTAGAGGTGGGAAACCTCACAATCTTTAATAAGTACTAGGATGAGCAATTGTAGGGATATACCATTCAGTGCTATTGACCAAGTGTTAGAAAGTGGGACCAATATAGATTTATGAGTCGTTTTGTCCCTGAAGACTGGATGGGCTGAAGGGCCTCTTCTCCACTATGATTCTGAGACCTTCTAGGACAAAGTAGCCCACCTAATTGGTTCCACACACTCAAACATCCACTTGCTCCACATTAGCACTTAGCAGTAATGTACCATCTACAAGATGCGCTGCAGAAATTCACCAAGGTTTCTTAGCACATCTAACCCCATGACCACTTCCATCTCGAAGGACAAGGGTAGCAGACACGTGGGAATACCATGACCTGCAAGTTCTCCACCAAGTCACTCACCATCCTGACTTGGAATTATTTCTCACCTCTGCTTCAGTGTCACTGGATCAAACTCCTGGAACTCCCTCTCCAATGGCATTGTGGGTCAACCTACAGCACATGGATTGCAGTGGTTCCAGAAGGCTGCTAAACACTATTTTCTTAGGGGCAACAAGGAATGGGCAATAAATGCTGGCCCAAAAATACAAGTTTTGGCACAATTTATGATGTAATTGCGATCTCGTTTAGCCCATTCAGAATTGGTTTTGACTTTTTTTTTATTTATAATGCTTTACACCTGCATGCAGATGGAGCTCAAGAATAGTTGTTTGCTTATTGCCATTGTCAAATGTCATAGAGGTATATAACATAGAAATAGGCCTTTTAGCCCATTGAGTGCACCAGTCAAAAACAAGTACCTAACTATTCGAATACCAATGCTACAATACCTAAAAAAAAAAAAAACACTTAAATGTTCTCAACTTAATAGTTCAGATTTGATTTATATTGTGACGTGCAGCACAATAGGATTCCTTTGATTCTGACTGCATTGTCCCCCTTGTAGCACTATCTTTGATTGACTGACATCTAGTGGTCACAATTAAATCACAACTTACTGCCTTACTGATCCAAGTTGGAAATTTTCTAGAGTTGTTTACTTACTTTATCTACCAATGATGATTGTTACATTTACATTGCCACATAATTTACATTTCATTTCATTTCATTTTGCAGCACTAAAAATTAAGCATCATTCTATGTTTGATTTGTATCAATCAGTCAGCTTTCATTAGCACACTTAGAGTACATTGTGTTGCTGTTCACACATTTTTCTATTAATGTTGGTCATGATTCACTCCATAGTGATCCTTGGATAAATTATAACTGGGCTAGAACCTTGGGGATAACTCACTCACTTTTTTGAGTTTGGATGATATTAATTCGCCTTGAGAATTGCACTTGTATATTATGAAAGTAACTGAACTTTTGAATAATTTACATCCTTTCAATTTATTTAAACTGCATTATCCTGAAGTTGGCTTTCCTACTAATAGAAAATTGTTAATTAACATTTGTGCATATTTCTATTTTGTAATTTAGTTTGAGCTATTATGATGCAGATTCTGGTTTCAGTCCAGTCAATATCAATAAATTTGGATATATAACTAGCACAAATTACAACCATAAATAGCATTTGCCATTCAGATTAACACTTCCAGACCAATAATTTTTAAGTGTTACGAAAGCTCTGGTGGCAGTTTTGACTCTGAATTCAGCAAAATTCTAAAATTAAAAGCTAGACAAATGGAAACAGTGTTGATTGCCGTTTTAAAAAAAACTTATCTGTAATGTCTCTGAGGGAAGGAAATCTTCCGTCATTACCCAGTAGCCCTACATGTGACTTTAGACATGCAGCAACATTGCTGACTCTTAACTAGACTCTGGGCAATTGGGAATGGACAATAAATGCTGGCTTGGGCAGCAACACCACCATCCTATGATCGAATATAAGAAAACGTGTAAATCATCTCTTAGTCTTTTTTAAATTCCAGAAAATATACAGCTTAATTAGGTAATCAGTTCTTGTAGTTTATTCATTGGCTTCCAGATATTGTTCTAATATCCTATTCTGCATTCCTTTCAATGCCTATATATTTCTACTCATGTGTGGTGCCCAGAACAGAACACCATACCCCATGTGTGGTCTTAACAGGGCTTTGTATACCTGTAGCATAACTTTTGAACCAGGTCTTCAAATCCTCTAGATATAAAAGCCAGATTTTTGTTAGCCTTTGTGATTATTTCTTTTTCTGCCATTGACTTTTAAATTGTAGTACGCAGCCCCTAATTCTCCTTGTACCTCCATTGCTTCTAATTTTTCGCTATTTAGAAAGTACTGTGATCATTTTGGGTAGAAATTGGATTACCTAATGTTTAAGAAATTGAAATCAATTTGCCTTGGTTTAGTTCATTCATTTAATCTGTAATTTTATGCTTCCGTCTACGTAGCTTCAATGCTGCCTACCTTTGTATTGTTAGCAAACCCTAAATAAGTGGATCCTGATCCTGTCAGCCAGGTTTTTTTTTTACAAATTGCAGTGAATAGTTGAATCCCCAGCATAGATCCCTGTGAGACACTACTGGTCATATCTGGCCAATCAGAGAACAGCCCTACAGTCCTAGATATGACTTGCCAAGTCTAGAAATTTCCCAATGTCAGTATCTGTCCACCTTGGATCGATCCTTAGCTTTATGCTACTTACTTCTGACTCCTTGTGTAGTATTAATGCACCATAGTGTTGTTACTAGGTGAGGACTTGGTGCTGTTGATCTGACACCCAGTCATAGAAACCAAGTCTTAGCTGTTGAAGCAAATGGTTTTCCCAAAGTGCTTTTCGGGTTGAGTTTTCAGGTCTTACTTGAGCTTACTTCCCCTCTCATTGGGTTTCTGCAGTTCTGTACCAGGCCACTTGATGGAGCATCATTCAGCCGTGGAATGTTTCATCTCGAGAGGAGATGCTGTCAGAACTAATGTTGGGCCAAAATAAACTCGACAAGTTATTTTTTGGGCTGGAGTTTAGGGACAGTTGAGAACAGTACGGGATTGGTAGTCATGAGTATCTGTGTGGTAGGGGGAATATGGTAAAGCATGGCCAGAATGGGGTTCATGCCGGAGGGGGTTTTTTTCACAGTCAGAAGCAGCCTGTTTTCAAGGGCAATGTTTGAACACCCGTCATGGTCACCTCATATACCAGGGGCTTGGGAAGGAGAAAGATGGACAGGCTGGATGGAGATTGGGGGAGGGGCAGAGCCTGTAGGACTGACAGGATGGGCTGTTAGAAGGAGGGTGTGGATGTTCAGGACCTCACTGACATGTTCAGGTGGAGCTGGAAACCACTGGCAAGGGGCATTCGCTGTCACCTTCCATAGTGCTGGAAATCGAAACTCCACAAAGGGAAAGAAAATGGCTGTGAGCACACTTGGGGTGGACGGGGTAAGTGACTTATCCTGTGAGGGAGGGGACAGCAAGCAACCACCAATGACATCATTTTGAAAAGGATGGAGTGGTGTGATCCAATGCCATGTATGCAGATTGTTTGCCTTGCTTCTACATAATGCAGCAAGCTCTCAGCACAGTCAACCATCCATGGAACCTTGACTGTGGCCATGAGTCACTGCCCTGATACTGTCACTAAGCCATTTGAGACTACGCAATGAGACTGAAGACCAGATGAAAGGTTAATGCAGCGAAATTTATACAAGCGCAAAATGTGTGGCAATCCATTGTCACCCCTGTCACAAAAATGCCCTCAATATGTGGCCTTCCTCCTCTCCTTCTCTCTCTATATAACTTTGTGTACTCCCTGATTTCCCAGCTGGGATGGAGGAATTCTGTTCGACAGCGGGCCCCATGGCCCCTGGAGGTTTAGTTGGATGACCCCAGGGTTGCTTGTGTCTAGAAGGGCCTGACATGTTCGGGGTCCTCTAGCCAGAGGTAAGTGGTTGCTCTTTGGCTTGAACTTCAGAGGGTCTGAGGGGGGGAGGCAGGCTGGAGGTGCAGGGTCTGGCCCCCTCTTGGTGTCTCAAGAGGAGACTCCTAACGGGATCTGCACGTGGTTCCTCTTCCAGCTGGGTGCTGTGTGAGGTTGGGGCTGGGGAAGTAGCCTGTAGTTGTTTGTACCTCTCGAGCACATGACTCGCTGCACTTCTGCAGCTTCTGGGTAATGGGGGCCATTCTGGTCCCCATGTCTGTCTACTGCTACT
Organism: Rhincodon typus; assembly: GCF_021869965.1. Classification (NCBI taxonomy): domain Eukaryota; kingdom Metazoa; phylum Chordata; class Chondrichthyes; order Orectolobiformes; family Rhincodontidae; genus Rhincodon; species Rhincodon typus. The sequence continues at coordinate 21,857,633 of NC_063359.1, read as the reverse complement.
GTCCCTTCCCATGTGTGGATGAAATCCATGATTGCTAACACTGAGGGGTTCTCTGCAACCCAGGGTTGAGCAGGAACCTGGTCTCTGCAGTCCTCTGAGTGCCAGCAGCCTGGGGCATTTCTTCATTGGCCAGCTGCAGTGCTGTCACAGTAATGTACTCACCAGCTTGTGCCCCCACAGTTCCTAATGTTCCAGCTGAGGTCTCAATATCTGAGTTGGTGATGGGTGCGGGAGCCTTGCCAGTGTTTCTTCTGAAATTCGGGACATGGCATCTGGGAATCTGGTTATTTCTCTGTGGGGCTCGTTGAGCTGCAGGCTTTATCTGTACAGCACAAGACGGAGGTGTCCAGGCCAGTAGTTAGAAGTGGTGTGCAATGGATAGCACTGACAGCGAAAGATGCAGTGATTGAAGTGTGGTACTTACTTGGTTGGTGGGACATGGATGTTTGTGTATCCTGATAGGAGTGGTCCTGGTGTTCTCCTGCAAGGGACAGGATTCTCCCCTGGTCGGGAGGGAAGAGCCTGATGCCAGGTTTCCCTCCACTCCACTCTGCTCCGATCTGTTATGAGCTCTCTTCTTTAATGAGAGTAAAGGGGGACTGTGTGAGGTGAAAGTGGATGGCTGTTAGTGCTGGTGGTAAAGTGGTGAGGCATTCCAAGGGATTTGAGGAGGCATGCTGAGGCCATCCAGGGTTAATGGTGTGGGAAGTCTGGAGAAGGTGAGAGCAGGTAAGGGAAGAAATGGCAGGCAAGATGAAGGTGGTAGAGCATGAGCTTCATTGGGAGGTAGGTGCAATCGCAGAGAGAGAGAGAGAGAGTGTAATGTGACAGAATGAAGAGTGTGGCTCTTGCCCTGACGCAGTGGAGAAAGTTGTTGTTGACCTTCTTGCAAACCCACGGTCTGTTTCTTCAGACCATGGATATGGCACTGACCTGGGCCCAGGTACTGGGATCTGATGGTGTGGCCTCCTTTGCATATCCTCTGGGAAGAGGATGCTCCTCATTAACACCATCTCCTTGTTCAGGATCCCCAAGTCTATGTTGGAGAATCACGGTGCCAACTTCCCCTTTACCGACATCTTCAGAAATATCCTTGAGCAAACAGAGCAGCTAGTCCAGGTGCACAGGGTCTTTTTAAATGTGGCGCAGCTACATGAGGTACCAGTCTTTTGGTGGCTATTTGTTGAGTGCCCAGTCATTCTGGGAGCAATCTAATCAGCACCCCTTGACATTCGATGGTGTTACCATCACTGAATCCCCCACTATCAATATCCTTGAGGATACCATTAATGAGAAACTAAACTGGACTTGCCATATAAATACAGTAGCAACAAGAGCAGGTGAAAGGCTAGGAATCCTGCAGCAAGTAACTCACCACCTTGCATGCCAAAGCCTTGCCATCATCTACAAGGCATAAGCTTGGACTGTGATGTAATACACCCCACTTACCTGGATGAGTGCAGCTCCAACAGCATTCAAGAAGCTTGATACCATCCAGGACAAAGCAGCCCGCTTGATTGGCACTGAATCTACAAGCATCCACCCTCTCCACCACCGATGCTCAGTAGCAGCAGTGTGTACAATCCACAAGATGCACTGAAGAAATTCGGCAAAAATCCTCAGAACCTTCCAAATCCACAACCACTTCCATCTCTGAGGGCTTGAGCAGCAAGTGCGTGGAAATACCACCATCTTCAAGTTCCCTTCCGAGCCACTCACCATCCTGACTTGGAAATATACCGCCATTTTTTCACTGTTGCTGGGTCAAAATTCTGGAATTCCCTCCCTAGCAACATGTGGGTCAACCCACAGCAGGTGAACAGCAGTGGTTCAAGAGGTAGCTCACCACCACCTTCTCAAGGGCATCTAGGGACAGGCAATATATGCTGGCCTGGCAGCAATACCCACATCCCATGACTGAATTTTTAAAAAAAATGTCATGGGGCAGGGTAGTAGTTAATGAGGCAAGTTTATAGGATACAGTGAGAGAATGACCGTCCACAAAAAACCCAACGCAATTGGAACTTAGCCATAACCTCATAAGATTCAGCCCAATGTCAATGGCCTAACTCTAAATGAGTAATCATCTGAAATCTACTGTGTAGGTAATGTTCTCCTCTTGTGCCAGGCTGGTATATGAGGTGTCAGTAAAACATCTGGAAATAAGAAGAAAATATGTTTTTAAATTTATCTCTAAAAGGTCAGTGTTTACTGATATAATAACAATGTGTGATCAATGTATAATGTTCCTGGGACCCAGGTTCAATTCCTGCCGGAAGGTAGAATTTGAATGCAATAAAAGATCTGGCATTAAGGGTTTGATGGTCACCATGAAACTGTTGGTTGTCTGAAAACACAACTTGTTCACTAATGTCCTTTTGGGAAGAAAACTGCCAACCTTACCTGATCCTATTATGTGACTCCAGACCCGCAGCAACGTGATTGACTCCTAATTGCCCAGGGGCCAATTAAGTATCGGCAAAAAATGTTAGCCCAGACAATGACGCCCACAACTATAAATTTAATTAACAAAGCGATACCCTGTGAATTGCAAATTATAAGTTGCAGGCTGATTTGCAATATTCCATCTTAAAGTTTACAAAATTGTATCGCGTTCTTAAGAGTTTCATGAAGTTGCTGCATTTAAACGTTAAACTCCCTGCAGAAAGCTTGGCCAACAAGAGAGAATCCAACTATTGCCCTAAAATAATCAATGTCATTGCCATTGCTATCAACATTCTGGGAGTTACTATTGACTAGAAACTGAACTGGACCAGCCATACAAATACTGTGGCTGCAAGAGAGGATCAGTGGTTAGGAGTTCTGCAGCAAGTCCTTCAGATCCCATCTCTCCAATGCCTGATTACCATGCACAAGCCACAAGTCAGGAGTGTGAAGGAATGCTCTCCATTTGCCTATATGGGTGCGGGTGCAGCTGCAACAACACTCACGAATCTTGACACCATCCAAATCAAAGCAGCTCACTTGATTAATACCCTGTCCACCACCTTCAACAGTCCCCTGTTTTCACTACCGATATGCAGTCCTGGCAGTATGTACCGTCTACCATGTGCACTGCAGTAACTCAACAAAGTACTTCAGACAGCAACTTCCAAACCCATGACCGATATCCCAAGAAGAACAAGTGCAGCAGATGAATGGAAACACCACCAGTTGCAAGCTCCACTCTAAGCCACTCATCATCCTAACTTAGTTCAAGAATACCTCTTACATTGCCTTCTCTGGGCCAAACGAGTATAGGCAATACTGCTGACCTAGCCTGCAATCTCCACATCATATGAATTTTTGAAAAAGAGTAATTGAGTGTCAGTGCTCTTGATAATGCAAAAACTGAATGACTGAAAGTAAGCTGTTAAAGCTGAATATGAAAGAAAAATGTAACAGCCTTCCGGGTAGATCATAGATCATAGAATCCCTACAGTGTGGAAACAGGCCCTTTGGCCCAACAAGTCCACACTGACCCTTAGAGCATCCCACCCAGACCCATCCCCCTATAACCCACCTAAGTTACACATCCCTGAACACTATGGGCAATCTAGCATGGCCAATCCACGTAGCCTGCACATCTTTGGACTGGGGGAGGAAACTGGAGCACCTGGAGGAACCCACGCAGACACAGGGAGAATGTACAAACTCCACACAGACAGTTGCCTGAGGGTGGAATCGAACCCTGGTCCCTGGCACTGTGAGGCAACAGTGCTAACCACTGAGCAGCACTTTGAGTAGATTTCAGATTTCCAATATTTGTAAAATTGAAACTGTGGAGTCTTATTCCTTTAGATAGTGAATTACTGATGGACATTTAAAGATGTCAGTTTCTTTTCAAAACAGTTTCTTATTTTTGTCTCTTTTTTTTCCTTGTTTCTCTTAATCCAGTCTTTATTTCTCATTCTGCACCTGATCTAACATTAAATTTGCGTACTCTAATTCACCTTGCTCCTCTATTCTTCTCACTTTGGTTTATTTTCCATTTACTTCTCAATTCATAAATCTGATTAAGGTGATGGACTTTTAGTCTCATCATTGAGTGGTGTTCAGGCATGATTATTTTTCTCACTTCAAAAAACTTACAAGGCAAAATATTTTCCAGCTGAAGTGATAAGATAGAGCCTAACTAAGCAGGCACACTTGATGCTCTGCTCCCATAAATTCCGGCCCAAAACCATCGTTTGATGAAAGTGTTAAGCTTCAAAATTTGCTAAAATATCTTTGTGGTACCTGTTTTTCTATGGTGAAGAATAACTCTGCAGTCCAGAAAATGAGAAGATAGGGAACAAATCAGAGGGTAACGTGCAACAAAAGAATTATGCATTTAAAATCTCAGTATATTGTCAAAGAAAATGAATGAGACAGTATCCCAACGTGTAAGGGTGGTAATAAACTCCTAGAAATTATTCCAAAATACTAATTCAGTCAATGTATTCAAATGAAATCCAAAGATGTTCTAGACAACAAGGTGCAGGGCTGGATGAACACAGCAGGCCAAGCAGCATTGTAGGAGCAGAGAGGCTGACGTTTCGGGCCTAGACCCTTCATCAGAAAAAAGATCCAAAGATGTTCTGTTTAACTAAGTGGTGAAATTGAATTATAGTACCTCACTTGGAGAATCAATCCATTTTATGTAATGATGTGCTGGAAAAATTTCAGCAGTATTGTTGTTAAGATGTTAGACTGTTATGTGAAATTTTATAGGGGTCTCAGCAGCATGAGCTATGGTGAGATTTATGGCAGAAAAAGATGAGAAATCTGCCAAGGCCTGTCACAACATTGGGAACATCTCATAGAATATACAATGCTTTTGCTGAGCAGCATGGCAAGTTTCTTGCTAGGCAGCATCAACTTCCCAATGAAGGGGGATTATGGCTTGTGAAATGCCATTATTAACACCTCAACTCACCTCATCAATATTCTGCTTCCTATTTTACCAAACATGCCAAGCAAGCAAGATTTTGAGAGCTCTCAACTTAGAAGTCAGAGCGGGAGCTTGGCAATTTTATCTCGCTGCTGGCTGCCAGGAACCTCCATGTTGTTCAGCACCAAACACTATCTTGGGGCACAATTTATGGGCACCAGCCACACACACCTATGTCCATAGACATTGGCATCTATCACTTGCCAACCCCTCAACCATCACAGCACATCTCTAATCCATTTTCAGCCTGCTCAGAAAGTGCAGACTTGCATGGCAGGATGCACCAGCAACTAGCATTGAAAGGCTGCAGCAAGGACACTCTGTGTGCACAGGCTGGCACCCAACTCGGGAATTGCACCAGGCTGAATCACAGGGCAGCTCGCTTGCTGTCTTAGCACTGGCTTACTTACCACCTTCCTGCATCCTGGCACCATCCGTTCCTTGCCAATTAGTGCAGTCTTGCCTTGCTGGCCAGCAGTCCTCAGACAAAGGCCGTGGGCATCTTGCTGTATGGCAGCGTGCTATGCCATGTGCCAGCAGTTTACACAAACAGGTGCTGTGGCAGCCTTGGCAACCTTTATCCTTTCCACGGAGGCGACAGGACAGTCACCGGATTTGCTGCACTGCTGTAGCTCTTGAGCAATGAACACCATTGCATCCCACTTACCTGTGTGGAAGCAATCAATTTTTTTTTAAACTTTTCTCATTCTTTGGTTTGGAACTGTGAATTGAAGTTAAGAATTGAACTTTGAACAACAGCTTGTTTTAAATGAGTACAAAGACAGAGGTTTTCATGCTAGGAACTGCCTGGAAAGATAATGCATCTTAATTACTAATCTAGGGAGATGAATTGGTATCAAGCTGTTGCTATGCTGTTGCTATGCTCAGAGCTAGCAGCAGGTTGGATATTGAATTGGTCCATCAAGAGAGAACTGGTCCTGATTATGTCTTGGTAGGAGGCAGTGAGAATTTTGGAGACTTCTGGAGACGGTGCTGTTTTGGTTTTGTTCACCCTCTAGCTTCTTACTAATTATCAAATTGTTGAAGGTTCTGAGAAAAAAAAATCCAAGTCTGTAAGAAATGAGTAAATATTTCTAGGTCTGCTGAAACTGTAAGCATTAACTGGTGACTTCAATATTCAAGTAAGATATGCAGTCCCATTTGCCTGTGATGAACCCATTGTCCGTTTATCCCTTAACTATATCTATCTGTATATGCATGGGGGTTGCAATCAAAGAAGATTGCACTTTACACTATAGGTACTAATTAGATCACCTTATTGTTTGTGTGTTCAGCAAAATTACATAATTCATAAATTATTTTTTGTTTACATTATACACATGGTGTCTCTAAAGTCTGGCTCGGAATAATTGAATAGTTTTGGATGGTCATTGAAATTTTAATTTCACTGTGTTAGTGATTTAGTTTAGCTTGTGGTCCCTGTGTTGTAACACCCATCTGCCACTCTGGTTCCTCCCTGTGCATGTCAATGAAGCCCCTGATTGCCGACAACACAGGGTCGACATCTGCCTGGATGTGAGCAGGTACCTTCCCTCTGGTAGGCCTCTGGGTGTCAGTCGCTTGGGGTATTTCTCCCCCTGCCAGCTGTAGAGCTTTCGCAGTGAGGTGTTCCTAAAATTATGCTCCATTAGCTTTCTAAAGCTAATGTTTCCACCTTGGCATTGGTATCTGAGTTGGTGGGTGTGCCGATGCTATACCCTGAGGCTTCCATGTTCAGATCCTCCAGAGGTCAAGGAGATGGCTTCCAGCCAGGGCGCTATTTCTCCACGGAGCTGGTGGACATGTGGTATCTGCAGACAGGAGAGAAAGAATGCAGTACAGCCGGTTATTAGAAGTAGAATTCCATCTATGTTGCTCTAAGATTCCGCACACAGATCAGCTTGATCGGCATGCTGATGTATTGACTTCCAGTTTTGGAAGTTTGCTACTGGACATGCTGCTTGGAGAGCTGTGCACAGAAAAATGTTAGACAGTGTATTGATTAGAAGAAGTGTGCAATGAGTGAACCTGACAGTGCAGTTACTAAGAGAGTTAGAGTGGAGTGAAGAACAGCACTTACTCAGTTGGCAGGACATGGATGTCTCTGCATCCCTGCAGAAGAGGTCTGAGTCTGTCCTTGCAAGAGCCAAGATTCTCTCCTCATTGGGGAGGAACAGTCAAATGACAGGTGCTGCTTCTCTCAGTCTGGCCTTTTGTGCCCTATTGTGGGCTGTCTTTTGGAATAAGAGAAGGGGGAACAATTGGGTGAGGTGAAACTGGGTGGTACAGCTGTTAGTACTGGTACAGGTGGTGAGGTGTTCCCAGGGATAAGTAGGTGTTGCAGAGGGCAGCAGGGTTTGTGGTGTTGAGTTTGGGGTGAATAAGCCCAGCTGAGGGAAGATATTGCAGGCAATGCTGAGAGTGGCAGAGCATGAGCCTTGGCAGAAGGTCAGTACAGTAGCAGAGACAGTGAAAGATAGTGTGACAGTTACACTAGTGGGACAGAGTAGGTCATTGACTTTTTTGCAGCACTGCTGGTCATTCTTTCTCACTGTTGAGATGGTACTTACCTGGGTGGTGAGCTCGGACCAGGCTGCCAGGACCTGGTGACCAGGGTTCAATTCCACCCTCGGGTGACTGTCTGTATGGAGTTTGCACATTCTCCCTGTGTCTGCGTGGGTTTCCTCCGGGTGCTCCGGTTTCCCCCCACAGTCCAAAGATGTGCAGGCTAGATTGCCCATAGCGTTCAGGGATGTGTAGATTAGGGAGGTTAGCCATGGGAAATGCAGGGTGTCAGGGAAGGGGTAGAGGGATGGGTCTGGGTGGGATGCTGTTCGGTGGGTCGGTGTGGACTTATTGGGCTGAATGGCCTGTTTCCACACTGTAGGGATTCTATGCTGGTCTCCTTAGTATCACTCCCCACCCTCGCACCATCTTCTCTAACATGGTCCGATTCTGTCCTTGACTGAGCAGGGCAGCTTCGGAATGCCAGTGCTGGCCCGGGTGCACAGCGGCCTTTTGAAGATGGCATGGGCACCAGGAACACAGACCTTGTAGCAGATATCAAGAGTGTGGCATGTGGTAAAACAGCGGCTAGAATTGAACCTGTGGGATACCAGAATTGGGTAGGTGTTAATGAGGCATATTGCATAAGCTGCAGCGAGAAATCAAGCCTTGTCTCGCAATGAGAATCTATCAGGGAAAAAAAAACTCAACGCAACTCGCACTTAACTAAAACCAATGTAAGATTCAGCCCAATAAGTTGTTGGAGCATGCAAAGGATACGAGGTTCATAACACTACTGAAAGAATTTGGACAAATGTATGTATGATGTACTATTTTCCTTGCTCATTGACTCTAGATAAAGTAATCCATTAATTTCCTTAATACACTTCATATAAGTAAGTAAAATTTTGCATCTAAGAAGTGGGAGTGCCTCCTTACTTTGATTTTCTAACCTTTGTGTTTTATGCTGAAAATCTGTATGTATAATTTCTATAAAAATGAAAGTGCATTTTTTTCTTTACTACAGTATCTTAAAAGCAGATATTATGAATTGAATAAATATGTTTAAATTTAGAACTCCAGAACCTAACTTCAATTTTAACTAATGTTGCAGCTCGTGGAGAATTTCAGCTGCTAATACCTTCAGCTGGTAATTTTTGATTCTCAGAGGAACATTTAAAAATGTTGTTTTGTAAGCTTTTAGTATACATTAGAAAATGCAAAGATTCTTCAACGGCATGTTTCAAAGTGAAACAGTTCATTTTTCTCTCATACAACATGTTGTGCTTATCAAATGAATGATTGTAAAGTAGTTTTATTTAGGAATTTTAACTTCCTGCAAAGGTTCCAATGGTAATGCTTTAACTTGTATTTAATACAAAAAGTTCAGTCTATACAGACAGGAAACCATCTGCAATGGAAACAATAATTAAACACAGTTTAAGTGTAAGCTGTGCTATTTTATGATCCTATTTGATTGCAAACTTTATTTGTTTCTATTAATTTTTGGACAAGTAAATGCTCTTTTGTTTATTTTAGGGATGGAACTTATTGACTTCATGATTTTTGATTTGTTGCTTCCATACATCTGTGCAGTTCCTCAATATTGTTTCTATCTCTATGAGACAAATGCTGCCAAGTTCTTCCACTCCTGGTTTATGAAAATGAAGTTTGCATTCAAGTCTTAACATTTGGAGGAAAAGTGCAAGCTGTCATTTCCTGCAATGGAATGTAACAGAAATATGGTAGGACAGACAGGAGGACTCTATTAGAGGCATAGAGTCATACAGCACGGAAACAGATCCTTTGGTCCAACTCGTCTGTGCTGACCAGATATCCTAAACTGATCTCGTCTCATTTGCCAACATTTGGCCCAAATCCCTCTAAATGTTTCCTATTTATGTACTCATCTAAATGCCTTTTAAATGTTGTTATTGTACCTGCCTCCACTATCTCCACTGGCAGCTCGTTCCATATACAAACCACCTTCTGCATGAAAAAGTTGCCCCTTGTTGCCCCTTATGTCCCTTTTAAATCTTGCCCCTTATGTCCCTTTTAAATCTTGCCCCTCTCACCTTAAACCTATGCCCTCTAGTTTTGGGGACTCCTACCCTGGGAAAAAGATCTTGGCAATTCACCCTATCCCTCATGATTTTATAAACCTCTTTAAGGTCACCCCTCAGCCTCTGCTCCAGGGAAAAATGCCCCAATCTATTCAGCCTCTCCCTATAAGGTCAAACCCTCCATTCTAGACAACATCCTTATAAATCTTTTCTGAACCCTTTCAAGTTTCACAACGTCTTTCCTATAGTAGGGAGACCAGAAATGAAGACGGTATTGTAAAAGTGGCTTCATCAATGTCCTGTACAGCCACAATATGACATCCTAAATCCTATTCTCACTGTACTGGCCAATGAAGCACCTTCACTACCCTGTCTGCCTGTGACTCCACTTTCAAGGAACTATGCATCTGCACCCCTAGACCTCTCTGTTGGCAATACTCCCCAGGACCTTACCATTAACTGTATAAGTCCTGCCCTGGTTTGCCCTACCAAAATGGAAAGCCTCACGTGTATCTAAATTACACTCCATTTGCCACTCTTCGACCCATTGGTCCATTTGATCAAGATCCCATTGCAGTCTGAGATAGCTTTCTTCATTGCCCACAGCACTACCAATTTTGGTGTCATCTGCAAACTTACTAACTAGACCTCCTATATTCACATCCAAATGATTTGTATAATGACCCAAAGTAGTGGACCCAGCACTGATCCTTGCGGTACACTGCTGGTCATTCCAGTCCAAAATGCAAACCTCTACCACCATCCTCTGTCACCTACCTTCAAGCCAATTTTATATCCAATTGACTAGCTCTCCCTGGATTCCATGTGACCTAACCGTGCTAACTAGTCTACCATGCAAAACCTTGTCGAATGCCTAGCCAAAGTCCATATAGACAGTGTCTACGACTCTGCCTTCATCATTGTTCTTTGTCATCTCTTCAGAAAAATTCAATCAATTTTCCATGTTGACTATCCCTAATCAGTCCTTGCCTTTCCGACTGCTTGTAAATCCTATCCCTCAAAATCCCCTCCAAATAACTTACCCACCACTGATGTCACGCTTGTCGATCTATAGTTCCCTGGCTTTTCCTTACTAGCTTTCTTAAATAACAGCACCACATTAGCCAACATCCAGTCTTCTGGCACCATCTCTTTTGGAATCGTAACCCTCCAAGGTATCCATGCTCATCCCATCCTGGCCTGTTGAGTATCCTCAATTTGAATTGCTCCACTATTGATGGCCTTGCATTCAGTTGCCTGAACCCAAAGCTCTGGAATTCCTCCTTCACCTCTCTACCTCACTTTCTGCCTTTAGGATGTTTCATAAAGCCACTTCTTCAACTAAGGTTTTGGTCATTTGTATAAATATTACTTTATGTCACTTGGTTGTCAACTATTGCTCCTATGAAGCCTCTTGGGATCAATTACTGCATTAAAGGCACTATATATAAGTACAAGTTGTTGTTCATCAGTTTTCCTGATTCTTTCTGGGAAGCTTTTATTGCTTACAGATAACTCCAGCCCGTGGTCAGTCGTCTTGAATCACCCAGGACAGTGAACATGAACAGAAGGTCAGTAGTCTCCACGAGAGTCAGATTTTTCAGTGTGCATCACTGGACAGTGACCAGGAGCAGGGGACCTTGGCTGAGTTTATTGTCTCTCCTACCCCATTCCCATCACCTCCATAACTATATGGCTAGATATTCACTTGCATTGCCTCCCCAGGGCTGTGGGCTGACAGCTGAAAAACGGGATTAATGTGGTCAGATCTTTGTTGACTGTCATGGACATGACATACTGACTCACCTTCTTATTTGTTGCAAATGTCTGAGACCCAGACATCAGCTTATCAGCAGCAAATTCATTTCTGGCTCTGTCTTGATTCCTTAAGCAATTGGCATTCAGCTGTTTTTTACTGCTCCTTAGCTGCTTGTGCCCAGGATTTTGACCGAGTCCAGTGTAACCAGTGTTTCTCTGTCAGGGCAGCTCCCATGGTGGTCTGTCCCAATAGGAAAATTGAGGATACTCGAGGCCTAGTTTAAACAAAAATGTATTCCGCTGAAGTAGTTTCTTTTTAGCCGTAATGATTTAGTAAAAGGAGGTAACAAAATAGCTCATGTATGTTCAATTATGTCAAAATATTGGCTGCTATCTTTTAAATTAGTTATTTAAAAAGAAAACTATCCTGGATGTCAGAATTGTATCATCAGACCGCATATCTATCTGCTCTGATTTGAATTACCCGAAACACTATAGCCTAAATTGTTTCTGAATGTATAAGCAGAGATGTTAGCCCATCCATAATTTTCACAGAACTGATAATGAACCTTTGTTATAAAAGAGGTGATATTAGATCATTTTGTGCCACTGTGATACTTCCATAATGCAATATGATATGCAAAACCTGAAAAGTGCTTTGTATTAAAAAATCTTTAATGATGGAAGTGATGGTAATTTGCTAAAATTGGACAGGTGATTAGTAAGGATTTACACAGAGTCCATCTGTGGCGACATAGGTGAGGTCCAGCTTGGATTTAGGAGTTAATGATATAATGAGAATGCCCAGGGGATGTTAGGTCTGCATCTTAATGTCAGGCCAGGTGAGTAGAAGGGTATCATGCAAAACAGGTAATGACTAGCTTTCCATTTCTCACATCTGCTTAACAGCACAAGAAGATTTTGATTATTTCTTTCAATTTGCTAACAATTCAAGATATATTTGATCTATTCTTGCAATGATCAATGTATAGAAATTTTGAAAATGTACCTTGTTTAAGTTTAGAGATTATGAATTACAGCATAATATATAATTTCTTTAAATAATTGCAGTAAAAAGATTGGTATTTATCCATATAGTTTCCAAATAGAAGGAAATTTATCAAAAAAAAGCAAGCTGGAATTCCCCACGAATAAACGCTTTTAAAATTCAATTATTCCTTACAGTATCAACTCTCATTTCCTGCTCCAACTGCAACAAACAGTTACTGTTGAAATTTCCTTTGGAAGTCAGGCAAAATTCATAGAATTGAGGAACTACTGGAGTATCTGAGAGCAGTTTGTGGAATAGTCCTTCAAAATATAGTGGTGCTGAGCTTCATAACTGATGCCCTGCAGCATTCTGTTCCAAATATTTTCTGTCATGTTATCATGCTGAAAAACCCTCTCTTTAAGGTGCTTTCTCTTTCTAATGTGGTCTCCAATGTCCCCTTCCCAGATCAATGTATTTTCTCCATATCTTTCTTTCTTCCTTCCACTGTCCCCCAATCCACAACTATTGTGAAAGTTTTGAAACCATCACAGCCACTATAACTAAGAACTAAAGTTGTTATTTTCACATTCCAATCTGGGGAGGTGGACCAGCACACACTATTCCTGTGAACTGAAGTATTCCAAACCATGAAAATGTTCTCCAGGTATGTTAACAAGATGAACCCAAATTTCCAATGTAGATAGGTTTTTGCTAATTCAGGATCATGAGTGATATGGACAAAGTGGATAAATAGAGTTAAGTACTGATTAGCCATGAGGCTAATTAGATAGTGGAACGTGCTGAGTGAACTATTTTGCTTATGTACTTGTTGCAAAGGATTTTTTTTAGATATCATCTTGTGGCGAGCTATAATTGTAGGTTCCAAGGACATAATTAAATAGTAACTGTGTTAAAAGCACATAAGTTAGATTATTTTCATTATCATTGATTCTGTAATACATAACTGAGAATTTGATTGCGCAAGAATACTTCCTTCTCAGGTTGATTTTATAAGCAGTAAATCCTCATGTGTGCTCAATGAAATAATTTTAATTTAACATTGATCAGTAGTTCAGTCTTTTACCAGCTCTCCAACTTGCAACGTACCTCCTTCTCCTGCTCTAAACCTGTTTTTCCCACTTCTTGCACATCTCCCAAGCCCTCAGGGAACTGAATCAGCAAGTAGGGAGAAGCAGGAGTGCGAGGATTGGCCAGTGCCTGAAAAGGTAGATTGAAGAGTATAACATAAGTGAGAAGTTAAGTGATCAGGAAAGATGAGGAGCATGTGAGGATTGATGAACGGGGGGGGCAATAGGAGTTAAATAGAAAGAGTTAACATATTTCTTTTAAACTTTCTAAATAAAATAAATTATTTGGTTATTTAGCAATTACCTTACAAGATATAATATCTTAAAGTTTCTTTTTCTGAGGAGAAATGTCCTCCAGAGCCCAACTACGTTTTCTCCATTAATTGTAAGAGGAAGATTTGCTTCAGTGTTTCATTTAAACTTGTTTATTTTGGTAGCATATTCTGGGATAAGGTACATCTAATATGCATGTGTTCATAACCAGACATGTTGGGTATTCACTGTGTGTGTGTGTGTGTGAGAGAGAGAGAGAGAGAGAGAGAGAGTTGGATAGTTTGAGTTTGTGTAGCATGAGCTAAAGAAATCTTTGGAACAATTGAACATCCTGGAGGGTTGTAACAATAGTGAGAGATGTGAGCAAAGGTAAGTGTGCAGATGGTCTACATTCATGCAACTAAAGATACAGATACAGAAGAACTGAGAGTACAAGCTCAGATTATAATGACCAAAGAATTTCCTTGAAAAGTAACAAGGGTTGGGGCACTAAGTATTCCTTATTAGCGTGTAACATTTGTGAAGGCGTGTGTTTGTGTGTTTTTCATCCCTTGGACTAATCCATAATAATTCTTTTACGTTCTTCCTCTACGTGTCTATCTATAGAATTATGTTTTCTTTTCTTGGTTCCACCAAATCATTTGGAAGTTATTAAGGTAATACCCTCATGCTTATTTTCTCATATCTATTCACAGATTTGTTTTCAAAGACTTCAGGAATAGTCTCTGTTCAGTTTCAGGATGGTAGATGAGAGCAGTTTAGTTGGCTTGTGATGTGGGTCACATGATCCAGATATGGAATGATTTTCTTGATACACTCAACTTTCTAGGAACATTGACTGCCTGGCTTTATTGAGAATTTGGTTTTTTAATGGCATATTTGCTGTTGAACTTATCTGTAATCCAAGCATAGTGTGATAATAAATAATTGTTGGCCTTTTTTAACGAATAATTCAAGCAGACATTGTTGGCCCCATTCTGTTTCTTGTGGTCAGGTGAATGTTGTTATAAATTTACATTGTTTTTGCTGACGATATCACCCTCATTGAGAAAATAGTGAAGGCTGTCCTCATCATGAGACTGAATTACTACAAATGCAGAGAGAGCTAGTTAGGGAAAGGTCAAATGGTTTGCTGTCAAACACTGGGCAAAGCAAGCCAAATATGGAAACCATTGCTTTATTGCCTGTCCATGTTCTCTCTTTGGTCATTAATGTTCACTTTTGGCTTTATAATCTGAGCTCGTACTCTCAGTTCTTCTGTAACTGTATCTTTGGTCTGCATTCATGCAACTATCTACAGAAGGATCTGAACGCTTACATTTGCTCACATCTCCCACTATTGTTGCAACTCTCCAGGATGCTCAGTTTTTCCAAAGTTTTTTCTTTATTAGCTCATGCTACACAAACTCCAACTATCCTCTACAGTGTACATCACATTTACCACTTGCCCCACCAGTTCCCTCTTGCTCTCCTATCTTACCCCCAATGCCCTTCCACAGCAGAGGGGCACATACTTGCAAATTTCTAGCCCTGTGTTCAAACCTTTACATGCTTCACCTTACCTCTGGAGCCTTCTTTTAGCCCTTTATACAAGCCCCTTAGAAAACCTTATGCATAGATATGTGTGTCTTCCAGGCATTACTGAGACCTGTAATATATATATTTGTTCAGGTATTGACTGGGCTACTAGAGCTGGGTTTCTGAATGTACAGACACAAGCTACGTAGAGCTCATTCGTGTGATTTTATTGAGAACTGTTTACTTGTCCTTCAGATATGTTTACACCAGTGTTGTTTTCTTATTAGTTTGGAGTTTATGCAATGGATAACAATTAAAGGCCACTTCTATTAGCAATTAATGCTAGAAATCCTAACCTCCATTCAGATCAGTGTTTGAACACTGTCTCTAACATTCGTTTTCATACATTTATCGATACACTTTAAAAATGATACTTCATTAATATAAACAGGCATATTAAATTGCAGCCCTAAATCTCTGACAGCTAATTATTACAATGTACATTGATAATAAACAGTTAGAATTCATGTGACAACCCTTACCAATGAACAGTAAGCTATAGCTCATGAGAATAAATGGAAAAGCAGAGCACGAACTGTATTCGCAGACAATGGCCGATGTACTATGGCCTTTTCCCCATGCATCTGAATACAAATGCAATCTTCTAACCCTACTCATGCCTAATTTAAGAGACAAAGTATCTCTTAAGTAAAAATTGTTTTTGAAAAACTTACCACACAGTGGCTGATCTCTTCATCAGACTATCATATTTGGGATATTTTAAAAATGTATAAACTTCACATTTCTACGGTTAGACTCACTTGCCAACACCACCAGCTCGAAACAAACAGCAGTAAGGTTGGGAACTGCAGCCGTGATCTAGAAAAGTAATTGGGTGTTTTTCTTTGTCTATTCTGTAAATGGGTTGAGATGTATTTTGGTGTGCAGTCCTAATGTCTTCATCATTGGCTTGGTGTTTTTTTTGATATAGACAGAAAATGTTAGAAGTACTCAGCAGGCCAGGCAGCATCTGTGGAGAAGGAAACTGAGCTAATATAAGAGAGATATGTAGTTGTGCTTTGTACAGAGGCCTGGGTTAGTTCCATATATGCAGTACGGTGTTCTGTTTGGGCATCACAATTCAGTAAATCCTTGAAGGAGATACAGAACAGATTCCCCAGAATAATAGCTCAATTTAAAGAGTTAAATTATGAGGACATGTTGCATAAAATTGGTCTCCCTTAATTTTAGGTGTTTCAGTGCTGAACTAATTGAAATATTTAACATGATAAAGGAATCGGGTAGATATAGCGAACCTATTTATTCTGGTGGAATAAGGCAGGAGAGATCAATTTTAAATTGGAACCAGGAAATTCAGCCATAAAATCAGGAAACTCATTTTGACGTAAGTAGAATCAGTCTGGAATTTCTCTGCACAAAGAAACAATCTATGGTTCAACTGAAATTTTTAAGACTGGGATCAATGGATGTTTTCAACATAAAGAAGTGTAGCAGAGATGGGGAAGTAAAGTTGAGGTACAGCTAAGCTATGGTACGATTGAATGGTTGACTGGTATGAGAGGCTAATTAGTCTACTGCTGCTCGTACATTGCACAGAGATAGGGTGTGGACTTGCAGATTAGTTGAGATTACTACAAGGGATGAAGAATGTTATGATTGTGCATGAATATTCAAGATAATTGCAAAAAAAATGTCAAATGGTCCTTAATGAAATAAAAATGGAATGATTTGCTCTTGTACAATAATGGGAAACAGAAAATACACCTCCGCTGCACAAGCACAGACTGAATCTGATTTCTGTCGTGGGTTTTGTGGCTTTTGTCTGATTTGAGGTTAGAAAGTTTCAATATATCACTGCGTCCTTGGGTTATGTTGAAATTAAATATGTAATGACAATGCAAAGCATTTTGAAAGAAAGCATTGAGCAGTTTCACTACTTCCCATTTGTCACATGGCCAGTGGCTTGTAGGCTGTAGTTTGCTGATTTCCCTGTTGGTTGTATTTCTGTTGGCTTATTACTTGTTCATTTGTTTCAATGGATTTCTTTTTGTTCAGAAATATTCAAGGTATTTGCCATTACTCAATCAGTGGGGAATTGTTGCTTTTTCATGATTTTAATATTCACAACTTTCAACTGTAAAACTTCGCTTTGGAAAGACCATATTTGAGAATCTCCATTTTAGATTTAACCAGATTAAAGAACTGTCTATATCTAATTTATAGCAATTGCATAAAAGCAAGATTGAGACATGGTTTTTATTAATGAACTTGTAGTTTAATCGAAATAATTTGAAATGTAATTTAAAGGAAAAATTATGTTGCGTTTTAATACAGTTGTAAAATGTTTGATCTGATGTAACTATATTAGATTGAGTCTAAAGGCAATTCACAAAACAACTGTCGTGTAAACAACATGTGTGCAAAGTATAATGTTGGTAGTTTAATTCTTGTGAACGCACTGTAATGTTCAGGTATTCAGGTATTCTTTGTGAACTTTGGATTTAATACTGAATACTTTTTAAAATTTATTTTCCCTCTTAAAATCTCATTCTCATAAGGATCGGTTTTGGAATGGAATAGGGATTTTGCCATTCCTCCTTGTCCCAGTCCAGCTAACTGCAATTTTGCGTTGCAGGTGCCAGATATTTCCACCCCACACTGGTTGGGTTCACCTTAACTGCGTGGATCAGGTTCTGATGATACTGGAACACAATCTGCTATTTTAGTCTGACGTTTGCACAAGGGAATAATGGTGGTTCTTTACCAGGCTAAACCTTTTGGTAGGCTTCTTCTGGCCTGTTATAATACTACTGTTTGCTATGCACCTTGCAAAAATTATCAACACATATTGATCCATGGTAAATAAATCGGGTAATTTAAGTCTTGTAACAAAGTATGGCAATTTTAGTGACAATTTCAGGTACAGCTTATGTGATTGTGCCTATGTTTTATGGAACTTGTAAATCAATGGCCTTGATTATTGTTTGCATGTTTTTAATCTTACCTTTTTAAAGTGTTCGATACGTAGAAGAACTTCAACATTATAGGTAGGTTGAGGCTTGTACTGTTTTAGAAAGAAAAGACTGTACAGTTGGCCAGTTGGTACATGATCTGATGTTAACAGTGAAAGTGACTCATAACAGTAGAAATGGACTGTGGGAATTCTGGAGAAGGGGTTTTTAGGGCTTAGAATATTGAGAGAGGAGTTTATGCTGTGTGATGCCGTGTTGAAAGGTTAAAAATGTGGATAGAGAAATCTACGGAAATTAGAATTCTCGAGGTGGGCTGTTGGGAATTGTTATAGAATGAAAAAGCTGTCTCAAGAATGGGAGCCATGTGAGGAGTGGAGTGGAGTGGAGTGGAGGGGAGAGGAGGGTCAGTAAAATATCAAAGGCTTGGAAGAAATGGAAGGTGGATAGTGGGGCTTGGGTGTCCCAGCAGCATATATACCTAGGACGATAGAAGGGGATATAGAATGATGGTTTGCGAGGATCAAGGACATTGAGAGAAAACGATTTATGGCCTGAGTAAATTCAGGAAGGAGAAGGATTTATGACCTGGTAGACTTTTTGTGGGGGCGGAGAATCTTACCATCAGTAAATGTCCCACAAAAGTGTTATTAGAGTACTTGCAAAGCACTGAGTTGGAAGTTCTATTTAATTATCTAAAATACTTGCTGCACAGTACTATAATTACTGACCATATGTTAGGAATTACGTTACAAGTACTTTAAATAACTAATATACATTCTCTAGCTGAGTACTGGGGAAATTATTCTAGAAACTCATTCCCAAATAAATTTGAGACACCATCCTTGGCCTTGATGTGAAACACGATTGAAATGTTTTCAAGTGTTTATTCTATATTTTCTCTTAGCTTAGATATATCAGGTGCATTTAATTCAAAATTATTTCTACTTTATTATATTTCAGTTCAACTATTTTTAAAAATTGTGTCAAAACAATTTGTAGCCAGTGTGCTTTCATCACACCGCCATGTCATATAGGAAAATGTCACTCTTGAAAGTCTCAAATGCAAATTGTGCGTCTACGTCTGCTTGATCGACTCAGATATATTCTTAAATTACAGTGCTCAGCAAAACACTTGTCATTAAAAATGAGCTTTTATTAAAACAGCTCACTGCTTTCTGAGGCCCTGTTCAGAGTCTTCTCGTTCCTCTCCTGGCCATTGCCCTGAGGAGCTAAATAAAAAAACAAATCCCCTTTCATAAATTTTGATGAGCAGAATAATTTTTAACGATAGGATTAAAATGGATATGTTTCCATAATGACGTTTAGTGAGCTGCTGTTTATCAGAACTAGCACTTGTGTTCGACAACCAAATACTGTAGTATTGATAACCCAGGCGGTAGGCCCTCTTTCAACCTGACAGAATGTGGCGGGGGATAGGTGTATTTGCCAGTTACAAACGCCTGCAGGTATTAAGTTGGTCAATCATTTAAATGGTCCAGTGGAGTCGAACTATACTTA
Source organism: Rhincodon typus (assembly GCF_021869965.1). Classification (NCBI taxonomy): domain Eukaryota; kingdom Metazoa; phylum Chordata; class Chondrichthyes; order Orectolobiformes; family Rhincodontidae; genus Rhincodon; species Rhincodon typus. The sequence goes on along the minus strand of NC_063359.1, from coordinate 21,837,993 downwards.
GAATAAAACCTGTTATTTATTTTAAGAGCATTAAAATTATAATTGTGGTTTAAAAATGACCAGTTGTTTTCCTTTTAGACAACTTTATACGTCTCTACGGTCATGAAATAGACAGAGCTGTGTCAGCCACATTAAGGGAGCTTGCTGGGCCACCCTGTAGAACTCGAATTAGAAATAAGATACCTGTTCAAATTGCTCGTGTTCAGACTCCACCTTCTCTTGACATTCAAACTTGATTCTATGTTGGTATTTTGCACCATTTTGCCATTATACACATTCCATATTCCACCCCCACCCTGCCCCTTCACAACACCCTTCCAGACATGAATCTTCTGACGATCAGCTGAAGTGTAGTAGCAGCAGCAGGTCTGGGAAAACCACAACAGCTATAAAATCTGAAAGAAAGGAGTAGAAAACTACCAGCTTAAGTGAAAACTAGTGTTTGTTTTATGCAGCTTAAAATGCAGTTGAAGTTTGTTATAGAATTAACTTTCTATGAAAACCAAGAAGTAATAATGTCTCTGGGACTGGCTTGTATTTTACGAATAAACCAATAATGATCTGTTATCCTCTTTCAATTTGTGATACCAGCTTCTGTTTCCAAAATTAATTAATTGCATGGACAACCTTTAAGCAATTCACTTCAGTGGTGTTTTTGTCGCTTCTCAAAACTATTCTCATCTGTAGGATTTGAAGTTATAAATTATATAAAAGTTAACATGGCCAGTAACACTATAAGAAATATCTGAAATTATCTACCACTGAAGCTGTTAACGTAGAGTTGGTGTGTGTGTGAGAGAGATGTGCCATTTCCTGGCACATAGCGGAACTTGCACCAGCTGTGAGCGTCTGGTGCCATATCCTTAGGGTGGCTGAAACATTATACCAGCCAGAAAATGTGTGAATATGACTGCTGTACTAAATCTGAATGTCTACCCTGATGTCAAATCATATTCACTGTCCTCTCCACCCTTTACCCTCTCAGTTATTTTAAGCACAGAATTACATCTGCAGAATTTACATGGATTTGATTACTTGTGCTCAGGGTGAAACATGTTACTGAATTTTTCAGTTTGCTTTTTATTCAAAGGTAGATTGACTTTTTGCACTTAACACATTATGTCTTTTTTTTTATAAAACAAAGTGAAATATTTTTAACACACCGTAGCCCGCACCCTGAGTAGGTACAGATAAAGAAATTCTAATGTCCACTCAGTTCTCTATGCTCATGTTAGGGATATTATTAATTACCTAGAGATTAACTAGTTGTGCTAATAATCTACATGAAGTGTCCCGTGCATCAACCTTAATTAAAGAACATCATTTTGTCATTTATGGCTGATAATACAATGAACTCCTTAATGCTACCAGCACTGAGAGAGTTAAGAGGTTTCTGTCTTTTTCAAATGACTTTGTGGTCAGGTGCTCACGTGTCTGAGCCACCCTCAGCGATGTCAGTCACACAGGAGTCAGGTCAGCTGCTGTTATACGGTAGAGATTACACAGTTTAGTCATTAGCTGTGATAAACTGCAGCTGATGCCAGACGCTAACCCTTTACACCTAATTAGCCTCATTAATGAGCTTTCCCACTCTCCAAAGAGTAATTTCTTCTGTGGGACAGGAGGGAAAAAATATATACCTTGGCCAGGTAGATTGCCTTTACTTGGAAATTAATGCATACAGCTGCAAACCCAGTGACTTGCTTTGTTTCAGAGGTGTGTTGGATGGGGGAGGTGAGCATGGCTCATTGTTGGCAGTACCAAACTTTATTACTTTGAAAACAAAAACTGAAATTACTGGAGAAACTCAGCAGGTCTGGTAACATCTGTGCAGAGAAAGCAGAGTTAATGTTTGGTGTCCAGTGACCCTTCTTCAGAATAGTTCTCTGTTTAACCCTGCTTTCTCTCCACAGATGCTGCCGGACCTGCTGAGTTTCTTCAGCAATTTCTATTTTTGCTTCAGATTTCCAGCATTAGCAATTTTTTGTTTTATTACTTGAAATCGCGTGGTCTGTCTTTTTTATTACACTGTGATTATGTGCTCACCTTAACTCGTTAATTACCAAGCAGTCAATTCACAGCGTGTCTTGGTTTCATATTTCTTTTTCCGAGAGCTTTTTAAAAAACGGCACAGACTATAACTGGATACCCAGGAGTGACTTGAAGCAGTAATCTAATGGAGGATAAATCACAAGGGTGAAGCTGAATAGTGATTGTCATCCAATATCTCAGATGAGTGTGCAGCTTTCGGAATCGCTGACCACTTTTTTCTTTATTATTCATTTATGGGACATGGCCATCCCTAGTTGCCCTTGAGAAGGCGGTGGTGAGCTGCCTTCTTGAACCACTGCAGTCCACCTGCTATGGGTTGCTCCACAATGCCATTAGGGAGGGAATTCCAGCATTTTGACCCAGTGACCGTGAAGGAACAGCAATATATTTCCAAGTCAGGATGGTGAGTAGCTTGGAGGGGAACTTGAAGGTGGTGGTGGTGTTCTCATACATCTGCCCTTGTCCTTCTAGATGGAAGTGTTCGTGGGTTTGGAAGGTGCTGTCTGAGGCTCATTAGTGAATTTCTGCAGTGCATCTTGTAGATAGTACACACTGCTGCAACTGAGCGTCAGTGGTGGAGGGAGTGAATGCTTGTGGATGTAGAGCCAATCAAGTGGGTTGCTTTGTCCTGGATGGTGTCAAGCTTCTTGAGTGTTGTTGGGGCTGCACTCATCTAGGCAAGTGGGGAGAATTCCATCACACTCCTGACTTGTAGATGGTGAACAGGCTTTGAGGAGTCAGGAGGTGAGTTACTTGCCACTGTATTCCCAGCTTCACACCTGCTCTTGTAGCCACTGTGATTATGTGGGGAGTCCAGTTGAGTTTCTGGTCAATGGTAACCCCCAGGATGTTGATGGTGGAGGATTCAGTGATGGTAACACCATTGAATGCCATGGGATGGTGGTTAGATTGTCTCTTATTCGTGATGGTCATAGCCTGGCATTTGTGTGGCATAATGTTACTTGCCACTTGTCAACCTAGCCTGGATATTGTTCAGATCTTGTTGCAGTTGAACACGGACTGCTTCAGTATCTGAGGAGTCGCGAATGATGCTGAACATTGTGCAATCATCGGTGAACATCCTCACTTCTGACCTTGATGCCACACCTGGTCGAATGTAGCCTTGAAATCAAGGGCTGTCACACTCACTTCACCTCTTTTCAGCTGTTTTGTCCATGTTTGAACCAAGGCTGCAATGAGCTCAGGAGCTGAGTGGCCCTGGTGGAACCCAAACTGGGTGTCACTGAGCAGGAGCTGCTTGATAGTCACTGTTGATCACACCTTCCATCACTTTACGAATGATCGAGAGGAGACTGATGGGGCAGTAATTGGCGGGGTTGGATTTGACCTGATTTTTATGTATGGGACATACTTGGGCAATTTTCCACATTATCGGGTAGATGCTAGTGTTGTAACTGTACTGGAACAGCTTGGCTAGGGGAGCGGCAAGTTCTGGAGCACAAGTCTTCAGTTCTATTGCCGGAATATTGAGAGGGCCTGTAGCCTTTTGCAATGTCCAGTGTCTCCAACCGTTTCTTGATATCACATGGAGTGAATCGATTTGACTGAAGACTGGTATCTGTAATGCTGGGGACCACTGGAGGAGGCCAAGATGGATCATCTACTCAGCACTTCTGGCTGAAGATTGCTGCAAATGCTTCAGCCTTATCTTTTGCACTGATGTAATGGGCTCTCCCATCATTGAGGATGAGGATATTTGTGGAGTCTCCTCTTCCAGTGAGTCGTTTAATTGTCCACCACCTTTCACAACTGGATGCGGCAGGACTGCAGAACTTAGATCTGATCCGTTGGTTGTGGGATTGCTTAGCTCTGCCTATCATTTGCTGCTTATGCTGTTTGGCGTGCAAGTGGTCCTGTTTGGTGGCTTCACTAGGTTGACACCTCATCTTCAGGTATGCCTGGTGCTGCTCCTGGCATGCCCTCCTGCACTCTCCATTGAACCAGGGTTGATCCCCTGGCCTGATGGTAATGGTTGAGTGGGGCATACACCGGGCCATGAGCTTACAGATTGTGTGCTGGAGTACAATTCTGCTGCTGTTGATGGCCCACAGCGCCTCATGGATGCCCAGTCTTGAGTTGCTAGATCTGTGCAAAGTCTGTCCCATTTAGCACGATGATAGTGCCACACAGTACGATGGAGGTTATTCTCAGTGTGAAGGCGGGACTTCGTCTCCACAAGGACTGTGCGGTGGTCACTCTTACTGATACTGTCGTGGACATATGCATCTGCAGCTGGCAGATTAGTAAGGATGACGTCAAGTATGTTTTTCCCTCTTGCTGGTTCCCTCACTACCTGCTGTAAACCCAGTCTAGCAGCAATGTCCTTTAGGACCCAACCAGCTTGATCAGTAGTACTGATGCTGAGCCACTCTTGGTAGTGGACATTGAAATCCCCCCAGCCAGAGTATATTTTGTGCCTTTGCCATCCTCAGTGCTTCCTCCAAGTGTTTTTCAACATTGAGGAGTACTGATTCATCAGCTAGGGAGGACAGTACATGGTAATCAGCAGGATGTTGCCTTGCCCATGTTTAACCTGAAGCCATGAGACTTCATGGGGTCCAGAGTCAATATTGTGGACTCCTACAGCAACACCCTCCTGACTGTATATCACTGTGCCACCACCTCTGCTGGGTCTGTCCTGCCAGTGGGACAGGACATATCCAGGGATGGTGAGGGTAGTGTCTGGAACATTGTCTGTAAGGTATGATTCAGTGAGTATGACTATGTCAGGTTGTTGCTTACCTAGTCTGTGAGACAGCTCTCCCAATTTTGGCACTAACCCCCAGATGTTATTGAGGAGGACTTTACAGGGTCGACAGGGCTCTTTCTGCCGTTGTCTTTTCCAGTGCCTAGGTCGATGCCAAGTGATCCATTCAGTTTCATTTCTTGGAGTCTTTGTAGCAATTGGTACAACTGAGTGGCTTGCTGGCCATTTCCGAGGGCAATTGAGAGTCAACCACATTGCTGTGGGTCTGGAGTCACATGTAGGCCAGGTGAGGATGGCAGATTTCCTTCTCTGAAGGAAATTAGTGAACCAGATGGATTTTTCTGACAATTGACAATGATTTCATGGCAATTAGTAGACTCTTGATTCCAGAATTTATTTTATTGAGTTCAAATTCAACCATCTGCCGTGGCAGAATTTGAACTGGGGTCCCCAGAACTTTAGCTGAATTTTTGCATTAATAGTCTTACAATAATACCACTAGGCCATTGCCTACCCTTTTCGGAAATGGTTTTGTATATATTAATAACATATGTATGTATTAACTCAATGGATATACACACTGTGAAATCGTAAAACACCTTGATTTCATTTCTGCTCTTTTTCTTTGGAGGGTGCATGCCATTGAAATACACAAGAGGTTAAAGCATTCTTCTAAACATGGGAACAGTAAATGATGCATCAATATAATTGATATCTAGTTATAATATATTCTCATGAAAGAATTCAATAACTGCAATGTAAAAATGAAATGTTTATTGAATATTGAGAAATGTAGAAACCTTCAACTAATGGTTTAGTTGTAACTGTACAGTACAGGTCAGTTCTAATTCGGTTTGTGCTGAGTCAAGCAATCCCAGCTAACTATTAATTAGGCTGACAGATTGGCCTTGATATTCCTGGGTTAAAAATAGTGGAAAGGTGAGCAAGGATTTATGCCCTTTACTGTTATCCAATGACCTTTGCTGCAAAGTGCATGTGTACACACATGGGATGATGGCACACCAGGTCTGTGGTGTGATGGCAAAATACAGAGTTGTAAAATGCCAACACTTGTGTGGGTTCACAAAGAATGATGTTCAATGTGGCTGAGGGTTGCGGAGCAATTGCTCCTGTGCAAGCATTATCCCAGCAGGCGCATCATTGCAACAGAAGTGTACAAAATCGGTCAACATTCTGAAAAAACACTTCTGGTGGTAATTGACCAAATAAAAAATCAGAGAGTGCGCCTTGACCATTTTGATTCAATGCAAAAATGCTGCTGGGAGTTTTAAGCATGGCTGTGAAACAGAATTAGTGTTATCGGAATTCGCCGTAGTCAAATTTTTTTTAAAGTTTTGCACGTACTGATCAGACCAGGCAAAAAGTAACCATGGAAGTTATGTACCTGTATTAACAAGATATTTAACAGTGTTTTTTACAGTTGTAGGTTGAATTTACAAATATACTTCAGTTCAAAGAAGACATTTATTAATAACAAGGATTGGGCAAGTCTATTTCTAATCATTGTTAGATAACAATTTACTATCATTTGAATAACTAAGAAATAGTGACTTAACAGTCAGTACAGTTTCATGTCATTTATTTTGAAGTAACAGTAGTTTGTATATGAGGTTTCTAATCTTAATTTCAGAGCTCAATGTCTTTTTTGACAGCGTAATCTTGACTGCTTTATTTCATTCCAAATCAGGTTTACTGGACTCATGACTGGATTTTTAAAATTTAGTAAAACATTCACTCACCCACATTTAAACAAAATCTAAGAAGGAACAAATAACATGAACCATATGATTGTTGCTGTGTGTATTCCTGCCCCTTTATCTCACACACCATTTGAAAATTTGGTTTCAAATTGAAATGTCTCACATTGGAGTACCTTTACTAAATTTGACCAGGAGCACTGTAAAGATTTATAATACACCAGATGTTAAGCTTTGTACAACTATCATTTATCTCCAGCTCACAGTCCATCACACCTACTGAACGAAGAAAAGAATGTTTTATAAGAACATAAGAAATAGGAGCAGGAGTCGGCTATCTGGCCCGTAGAGCCTGCTGTGCCGTTCGATAAGATCATGGCTGATCTTTTCATGGACTCAGCTCCACTTACCCACCTGCACACACAACCCTTAAATTTTTGAAAAGTAAAGGAGTTATTTTTGCCTTAAAAGTGATTTAACTTTCCTCCACCAATTTCCTTGATATATACGGGCAGTAAGGAGGAAAGAATGTTTCTGGCTTAGAATTGCTGTGTTCTTTCTAAACTTTCTACTGTTCAAATAGTTATTGATATGGTCCCAAAATTAAGGTGTTTCTGAACATTGATTTGTTTCCTTAAGACCTGTCTACAGTCTTTGATATGCTTGATTATAGATTTCTGCTCCAAGACCTCTGCACTTTCATCCAGCTGTGATACTGCACTTAACAGGTCTCATTCTTTATCTATCCAGTCACAACCAAAAAATAGCTTGCAAACCTTCTCATTTTGTTCTTGCACTGTTACCTGTCTTCCCCGTGCCCCCCGCCCCCTCCCTCAGGCTTTATGCTCCTTTCCCCCCTCCCTAGCCACTTACTTCTCATCTGCAAGCTGCCCTAAAACAAGATCATCCAAATGTACAGTGCAGCTTTCCAAATATACGCCAATGACACCAACTATACCTTACCACCATCTGTTTAGACAACTCCACTGTCTGAACTGTAAGATTTGCTTAATAAGAAAAATGAGCATTCCAATTAGAAGAATTGGATCTTGAGCCTGCTCCAGAATTTAATAAATTTTGGTTGACCTTCAACTTAAATTTTGCTGTTCCACCTGCTCAACCCTCACATCCCTTGATTCTCTGAGTGATTTAAATATGTGCAACAAGGGAACATCCACAACCCTCTGGAGTGGAAAGTTCTAAACATTCATAACCCTTTACGTGAAGAAACTTCCCATCCCAGCCGGAAATGATCAATGCCTTATCCTGAGACTGTGCCCCCATTCTAGATTCCTCAGCCGGAGAGTATTTGTCCAATGTACTGACCGAGCAGCAGTTCCAAGTAAATAGTGGGAAAACAGAAACCATCTTCTGTCCTCATCGTTCCCTTGCCACTTACTCCATCTTTCTCCCTGTCAGCCATCTGAAGTTGAAGAAGAATGTGCATAGGTCAGCTTGTATTTGACCTCAAGATGATCTTCCTATCTCACATTTCTATTACTAACAAAACAGATTTTCAACTCTGTATCACTGTCTCATTGCTCCCTGCTCAGCTCATCTGCATTCAGGCCTTTGTTTCTTCAAGAATTTACTATTCCAATCCATTATTGGGTGGCCTCCCTAGTTCTACCCTGTACAAGCTAGAGGTCATTCAAAATGCTGCTTCTGGCATCCTGACTTGCACAAAACACTGCAGACCTAGCTGCACTGTGCACTCTGACCTACTTTGCCTCCCATGGTAAGCGATATCTTGATTTTTAAACTCTCATCCACATTTTCAAATCCCTGCATGGCCTCACCCCTCCTCATTTCTGTGATCCCTTCCAGCCTTGTTAGCTCCTAGGATGTCTGCATTTTGCCAGTACTGGTCTCTCAAACTTTCCTGGTGCTAATTGGTGGTCATGTCTGCACCAGTCAAGACAGTATGATCTGGAATTCACTCCCTAAATCTTTCACTTCTATACCTCTCCCTTTTCCTTTATGACACTTCTTGAAATTTACCCCTTCCACCAAGCTCTTGGTCATCTTCCATAATATTGCCTTATGTGGATTGGTATCAAACTTTGCTTGGTACCTGCTTGTAAAGTGTCTTGGTGCATTACTTGTATTAAGGGTAATATATAAATCAAAGCTGTTATTGTTGTCCCTGTTAATTAAATCTGACCAGCACCCCACACTTCAGATTGTACAGCCCAGGTCAAAACCATCAATCCAAGACTAAAACAGATGCTCCACTACAGTCTCCTTATGTTTTTAAACTATTTTGACCATGTTGCTGTCTAACTTTTGTGATGATAATCAATTAAGTTTTGTAAACTACATAGGCTATACAAAGCTAGCACATGTGCACTGTTCAAAAAGAAACACGGCTGCATGGCATTTGAGTTAATAACTGTTAGTGCAAAATAAAATAATCACAAAATGTAGGTAGGCCTTGAGGGTAACAGAGTTGGCAGTTTCTGGCCTTGTGAAATGCTGCCCATCTGCTCACTGTCAGAGTAAGTTAGTGGTGCATTTGGATTCGTGCCCTAGAGTTTCATCTCTGAGCTAGTCATGTGACAGTCACCACGACAACTCGACAAGACTTGTAAACTGCTGCTTGTAGAGCCAGATGCTCCAGTGCACATGTGGTTTAATTATATGTTGGATTTTTTTTGCAGTTATCAGAAAATTTGCCCTGCTGTTTACATGCGAATGCTTAAAGGTTTTAATGTTGATTTAAATTGTTTCAATAGGCTACCTTTGCCTCGCTCATACAATACTCAAGATAATGGTTTAGACTGTAGCATTACTCGGATTTGGAATGTTACTCATAGAGCGATAACAGTACATCGGAGGCTATTCGATGCATCAAGCCTGTACTGTCTCATTGAAAGTATCTAATTAGTTTCGCCTTCCTGTTCTTCCCCTGTAAATTTATCACCTTCAAGTAATTTGTCCCATTCCTTTTTGAAAATTATTTAATTTGCTTCCACCTCCATTTCAAGCAGTGCATTCCACATCATAACTTGCTATGTGAAAATAATGTCTCCTTGCCTCGCCTTTAACCTGAAATTGTGTCCTCTAATTATTGCCTCCTATGTTACTGGAACAGCTTCTTTATCAAAATGTTTGATAAATAAATTGAAAAGAAGAATGTATTGTATATAATGTGGGGTAAAATGAGCAGCTTTATCCCCAAATTACAGCCAGGTTGACTAATGAAATTGTGTTAATGATATTAAAATAAGTTCCAGTATTGAAGGACAGCAACAACTTGCTTAATATATTAAGCATTCCAAGATCCTTTATAGAGGAGAAAAGGATACTGAGTTGTATTGAGAAAATGACAGCAAATATAGTCGAATGAACATGGTGAAGTGAAGAAATCTAACTAAAAAGGAAGCTTCAGGAAGGGAGTTTGAGAGTATGGCAAGTCAGTTATGAGCCTACCAATAATAATTGATATAGGTGAGGGACTCATAAAAGGGATCCAAATGAAGATCCAATTTGTATCTCCCATAGAAATGAATGAAATTTTAGAAATAGATTGGAAGAATTTGTAAACAGATGCAGTGAAATGGAGGCCTGGGTGCCAGCAAAGTCTGATTGAAGAAGAGTTGCCAGAAGGGAAAAGTATGATGCAGTTTTCACGGAGTTGTTTTTCATGTTTGGTAATGCCCATGATGTCAGTAGGAACAGCATTAGAGAAGTTAAGTAACAAAAGTACAACTGAAGATTTTCGGAGTGGTGGGTTAAAATGGAAACACTTGAGAGGTAGAAATAAGTAATCTTGGTTTTGGATAGGATAAGGGGTTTGAGGAATCCACTAAGATAGAGCTGCAGCAGGTTAAGCAACTGGAAACTTTTGTCAGTTGCTGAATAAACTACGATTTTTACTAACGTTAAATTGGTGAAAGTTCTGGCTCATCCACAATATTATGTCTAACAAGCAATCTGACAACAAGTTAGTGTTTGAGATTGAGGCTAGAAGCAAACAAACTAAACTGTTCACTGATGGTATATTTATGTATAATATACAAATCATGCAATAAACAATGTAGTAAGGTTAAAATCAGTCACACCTCAATCAGACACTGATTTTGCTAATGTGTTGAAGTTAGCAGACTGTGAGGTTTGAAATGTTAACTGTGAAAGGAAACTGATCATATCAGAGGTGAACTGCTTGGAGGTTTATAAATTCCAATGATACTGTTTTTTGGAGCATTATATTGATTAGATATTCTTAGTTAATACTATTACACAGAATAAGTTTGTTAATGACACTGTATATAAATAATGTGGCAATATTTGTGCTGTCTACAGTATTAAAACCAACAGAAAATTGTGTTTGTATATTTCCTATTTAACACAGTCATTTCTGATATATCATTGGCTGTTTTTATAATTCAATTCTCCTTGTAAATAAATAGAAGGTGATAGCATAGGTGAGTCCTGAGATCTAATGGTAAAAGTATGGTTGTCATTTCCTTAATTTTAGTTCTGTACTCATAAGAGAGTGTGAATGCTCACCCACTGAGGTTGCCTATACCCTGCTAGAATGCATAAACATGCACTCCTGCAGGAATTGTTGGACCATTGCTTATTATTCACTTGTGTTGTGCTATATTGTAGAAGTTAACCTAGAATACTGATTTAATGTTTTTTTTTAGAAATTCTCAGTTAACATTCCTTCCGAAACTCAGGATGAGTCATCATGTCAAACATGGTCCAATTATCTTTATTAATAAGATTCCATGGTAATAAACACCACTTCAACCACTCTATCTGTAACTTAAAGATTCAGTTAAAGAACTGCCTGCAATCCAGACTTTTGCTTCATTACAGAAAAGTCTAATAATAAGAATTCATTTTTTTTGGCCATGCTTTGACTAAACCATGAAATATAAATAAAATAGTTATCTCCTCTCTATATTACTTAGACTTCAGCATTCTTACAGACTGGAGGATATCCAATAATGATG
>NC_063359.1:21802909-21826131 GCF_021869965.1 Rhincodon typus | reverse complement strand
GACCCTTCATCAGAAATGAAGGGTCTAGGCCCGAAACGTCAGCCTTCCTGCTCCTATGATGCTGCTTGGCCTGCTGTGTTCATCCAGCTCTACACCTTGTTATCTCAGATTTTCCAGCATCTGCAGTTCCTACTATCTCTCGCATTTACCTAAATATGTCTTTGTATGGCAATCACTATTTCCAGTTTATAAAATTTGAAAGCTGCTGACTTTTCGACTTTGAATTCATATTTTTCTCATTAAAATTACAAATTAGCCTCAACTCTCAAAGAAATATCAAACATCTGAACGTTAGGAGTGTCCCAATCCTACAGTGCATTATTCCGTCTAGTTGCAAGGATATCTGACAGTACCTTAATGCAGTTAGCTGTAATGTGATTAAAGTATATAGTATTGTCTTCACTGAGACCAATAGTTCTTGTCAGCTGAGATGGATGTAGATCTTAACTAGTGGATTGTGCTGTTATTGTGACCAGGTTGGAAACTAGTTGTTACTGCATATTTTAACAGTAATGCCATTCTGAAGCAGGATGATGGGCTGATTAAATCATAGCTGTTAGGTCCATTTTCTTGTGGTTGCAAAGTTAGTTAACAGTGTTGATTCAGTGTGTTTATGGTTTAGAAGTTTGGAACCCAGTTCTGAAGAAGGGTTACTGGACTCGAAACATTAACTCTGCTTTCTCTTCACAGAAGTTGCCAGACCTGCTGAGTTTCTGCAACAGTTTCTGTTTTTGCTTGAATATCTGTTTGGTTTGCCAGTGCTATTTCTGTTTTATTCAATGTACTTTGAAGCCTCAAAAAGAAAGTGGAGAGGAGGAACTATGAGAAAGTTAGACACCCCTAAATGTAATGCGCACTTCAACACAACCAATTTGGTTTTCAAACTTGGAGTCAGATACTAATGGCGATGAATAAAGGGAGGAGGCATAATCCATGCTTCGTGAGGTGTTACAGAAGTGGAAATTGCTTTAAATATTGGAAGGAATGTTGTTCTTGATATTTTCTTGTTCATATGTTGGTATAAATGAAAAGCAACTGAATGTCATGATACCCATTCATAAGGAATGTTTTCAAATTATGCTTCAAAGGCTGAGGAACGTTTGGGTACTTGATTGTTTAGATTATATATTGCAGTGCTGCAAGTAAGCCTGAGGGTGTTGCCTCAGGTAATGATGAGGACGTTGTAGAAATTAAATCCAGAGTCTCCAGCTGAACCTCGCAGAGTGAATTTATTTACATGATAGACATGATATAAGAAACACTATCTGAAAATATGACTTTTTTTTTTGAAATACCCCTGATTTTAAATTCAAGAATGCATCTCCAAAAGTTCATTATAGATAACATGCATAGCTTCTAGCAATCACCCTTTAATTGTAGCTCAAGTGCATCTATTTCTTGATTTCTGTTTAATGGTCCAAGACTCCAGGTTCAAATCCCACCTGCTCCAGAAGTTTGTAATACCATCTCTGAGCAGGTTGATTTTTTTTTTTAAATTAATAAAGTCTACAACTTTACCTTATAATCTTGTCATTGTTTGCAGGAGGAACCTATAACCTTTAATGAAGATGTCTTTGTATCACACCGCTCGAGTGCCATGAGGCAGTTCCTGCAAAATGCGATTCAGCTTCAGCTCTTCAAACAGGTAAGGGGTTAATGTTAAGCTGTTCAGATGGTTGGCAGCTCAATCACCTTTGTTGGACTGAACTGCGAATATGAATAGATTCTCTACTAAGATTGACTGAAATAAGTTAATCTCTATATGAAATTCCAATAGTTAACGTTGGCTTAAAAGCTTGTGATTTCAAATTATCTGTTGCACTACAACCTGGTGTTGTATGACATCTGACTTTGTCCACCCCAGTCCAACACCGGCACCTCCACATCATGATTAAAAGCAATCATTATGAAAGATGCTAAATGTCACACAAGTTATCAAAACAAAATGAAATAGTAAGTGGTGCTTTTAACGAAAGAATTTGACTCTAGTAAAATGTTTGCTTAAATGTCTCATCAGTTCATCACTTCACAAAGTTAGAAGTCACACGACACCAGGTTATAATCGAAAGCTTGCAATCTCAAATAAACCCATTGAACTATAACCTTGTCCACCCCAGTCCAACATCAGCACTAAAAGAAAGGGAGTGGAGTTTATTTGAAAGTTCAATTCTGTATATGTGTTGGAAAATTAGATGTAGCTGTCACTTCTGTTTATGAGCAGTAGTTTTAGTAGTTTCATAAGCTATGTAGGAATTGTCCAGATTTCTTTCTGAAGTACTGACTTCTACTTTGCTGCTCTCATATTGCTCGTAATTTTTTAATATTATCAGCACCTACAGTTTTTGCTTCAGCAATTAAGTTAGATGAGCCCTGTGGTGCTGTGATGGATTGATCATCAATGTTATAGACCAAAAGTTTAACATTTTCTTTGGATGTTACCTCTTCAAATGGAATAAAATTAGTGAATTTCATTCGTTATTGTATACTTAAACAAATTGTTTATACAATATTCAAGTTATAGCAATTGTACAACTTTCCAGCATGTGAATACCTAGACTAGAGTTCCAAACCCTGCAATTTGCTGTCATGGTGGAAAACAATAGACTAATGTTCAACATTTTTTTCACAAGCCTCAGTGGACAGACTGCTTGTGCTTCCCCATTATTCAGCTATATATAAATAATGCCCATCACTATTTTGAAAATTTAGCAGACAGACAGTTATCTTGTATGTCAAACTGCACTCTAATATTTGAAACTTGCAAAATTCTATCAATCTATTCATAAATTCAGTCATGATGTAGAATGTTCAAGTAGATTAAAGTCAATCTAAGATTTCTTTCAGTTTGAAACATGCAAGAATCAGCTTCTAATTGTACTTGGCCTTTCTTGTATATGCCAACTATTTATTATTTAGTGTTCATGTTTCTGATGATATTAGTGACTGCGTATAATGAATGAGAGACTTCTACTTATAAATAAAACCTTTCTAAACTGCATCTTCTCATTCAACCATGTATTCTACACTAAAAACCGAAGTGTAAAGTTGGAATAATTTGTATTCGCTTTTATCTGATTCTTTAAATTTTTTTCCATTAGTCGATCCTTATTAAGTGATTTGACAGCATCGGGAATTGTAAATACTGTGCTTGCTGTGATATTTTTCTTCATGAAGATGTTGCACATTTGACCAGTTGTCTTAAAATAACTTTTCTTTTTTAGTTCATTGATGGTCGACTGGATCTCTTGAATTCTGGGGAAGGATTTAGTGATGTGTTTGAAGAAGAGATAAACAATGGTGAATATGCAGGTATAAGGCTTTACTGAACAGAGTTCACAATTATGAAGCTGGAAAAATAACTTTTCTGCTGATATTTAGAGCTCTCCTTCGATAGCTCAGCTGGTAGAGCGGAGGACTGTAGTGTGTTGTAAATCTGTCATCCTTACGTTGCCGGTTCAATTCCAGCTTGAAGGAGTTCCCACCTTCCTTAACAGGTTGATGTTAGGAAGGAGGGATGTGCTAGAAATTTTGAAAACATGGGGATAGGTAAGTCCCCTTGGCCAGACGGGATATACCCAATGTTTCTACAGGAAGCGAGGGAAGAGATTGCTGTGACTTTGGCAATGATCTTTGCATCCTCACTGTCCACTGGAGTAGTACCAGATGATTGGAGGGTGGCAAACGTCACTCCCTTGTTCAAGAAAGGGAATAGGGATAATCCTGGAAATTACAGACCAGCCAGTCTTTCTTCTGTGGTAGGCAAATTATTGGGGAGGATTCTGAGACAGAGTATCTATGATTATTTGGAAAAGCACAGTTTGATTAGAAATAGTCAGCATGGCTTTGTGAGGGGCGGGTCAAGCCTTACTAAATTCGAACAGTGGATGTGGTGTATATGGATTTTAGCAAGGCATTTGATAAGGTTCCCCATGGTAGGCTCATTCAGAAAGTAAGGAGGCATGGGATTCAGGGAAATTTGGCTGTCTGGATACAAAACTGGCTGTCCAATAGAAGACAGAGGGTGGTAGTAGATGGAAAGTACTCAGCCTGGAGCTCGGTGACCAGTGGTGTTCCGCAGGGATCTGTTCTGGGACCTCTGCTCTTTGTGATCTTTATAAATGACTTGGATGAGGAAGTGGAAGAGTGGGTTAGGAAGTTTGCCGATGACACGAAGGTTGGTGGAGTTGTGGATAGTGTGGACGGCTATTGTAGGTTGCAACGGTACATTGACAAGATGCAGAGCTGGGTAAACAAGTGGCAGATGGAATTCAACCCGGAAAAGTGTGAAGTGATTCATTTTGGAAGGTTGAATTTGAATACAGAATACAGGGTTAATGGCAGGATTCTTGGCAGTGTGGAGGAACAGAGGGATCTTGGGGTCCATGTCCATAGATCCCTCAAAGTTGCTACTCAAGTTGATAGGGTTGTTAAGAAGGCATATGGTGTGTTGGCTTTCATTGGCAGGAGAATTGAGTTTGAAAGCAGCAAGGTTAAGCTGCAGCTCTATAAAACCCTGGTTAGACCACACTTGGAATATTGTGTTCAGTTCTGGTTGCCTCATTATAGGAAGGATGTGGAAGCTTTAGAGAGGGTGCAGAGGAGATTTACCAGGATGCTGCCTGGACTGGAGGGCAGGTCTTATGAGGAAAAGTTGAGGGAGCTAGAGTTTATCTCATTGGAGCGAAGAAGGATAAGAGGTGACTTGATAGAGGTGTACAAGATGATGAGAGGCATAGATAGAGTGGATACCCAGGGCGGATGTGACTATTATGAGGGGGCATAATTTTAAGGTAATTGGAGGAAGGTGTAGGGGAGATGTCAGAGGTAGGTTCTTTTCAGAGAATGGTGGGCATGTGGAATGCGCTGCCAGCAGTGGTAGTGGAGTCAGATACTTTAGGGACATTTAAGTGACTCTTGGATAGGTGCATGGATGATGGTATAATCTAGGGCATGCAAGGTAGTTTGACCTTAGAGTAGGGTAATAGGTTGGCACAACATTGTGGGCTGAAGGGCCTGTAGTGGGCTGTACTGTTCTATGTTCTAAGTTAAAAAACTGACGTGCCTGTAAATTGCCTTTGACTCAGACTGCAAAATTTAGTTTGTAATGTTGCCTCTTTTGCTTTGATTAACTTTCATTGTTCCGTGTAATACAACATATTACAATTTTAAGCTGTTATATTTACGATTCTGAAGACTTTTTGTAACAGTTTATAATCAAGATGAGCTTACTACTGTGGCAATTGTTACAGTAGCTTGAAATAATTTTGTCTCACTCTCTAAAGAACATGCATTGATAGTTTTAAAGTTCTTAAAGTGTGAAGCATTTCTGTACACAGTAATTCCATGCTTCTGTAAGCAAATGCCAGTTTAAACTAAAGTTAAATGTTATCTAATGCAGATCTATATAAAAAAAATTTCAAAGACTTTACTCCTGAACTGTGGAGCTCTATACCTAAACTTTGAGTGGGATGACTTTAACAAAGAAAGTGCTGTGCTAATATGTCTGAAACGCATACGAACTTCAGGCATAAGGGGTTTCTGATTCCTTCCTCTGACCCTTCAAATAGCTAATGGATTTGTTATGCTGTTTTAAGTATGTGTGCCTTATAAAAGCAGATGGCTATTAAAATCTTAACATGTAAGCGATCGTAAATCCAGAAGTAAATAACTTACCAAAAATGTAAATCCAACCTGTCTGTTTTAAAATTTTTCATTATTGTTTTTAAATCAGCCTTCTTTTTTATACTCCCTTCAATCCTTCCAATTGGGTTTTTTTTAAAATTGATGGTATGAGGTTGTCACTGGCTAGGCCAGTATTTAATGCCCATCACTAGTTATCCAGAGGGCAGGTAAGAGTCAACCACATTAGTCTGGAGTCACATGTAGGCTAGACCAGGTAAGGATGACAGTTTCCTTCCTTAAAGGACATTAGTGAACCAGGTGGATTTTTCCTGACAATCAACAATTCATGGTCATCATTAGACTCTCAGTTCCAGATTTTTTTTTATTGAATTCAAATGCCAGCATCTGCCATGGTGGAATTTGAAGCTGGGTTCCCAGAACATTACCTGGATCTCTGGATTAAGAGTCCAGTGATAATACTACTAGGCCGTCATATCCCATTTTGTAATGTTGTGGTGCTCCGTGTATACAGAACTAAATTTTACTTGGGTTACAAAAGTAAATTACTTCTCATAAAACAATAGATTGATTTTTACACTAGCGTTAGAAAAATAGGCTAGAGATAGTGAAATTTCTAACTTTTGGAAATTTATACTGAATGAAAACTCTGGGCTGAATCTTATGATATGTTAGCTGAACTTTCACAGAGAGTTTATCTTCATGAAGATAAAATGGATAGTCGCAGTCTTTTTCCCAGGGTAGAAATGTCAATTACTAAGGAATAAAGGTTTATGGTAAAAGGGGGTAAGTTAAGGAGATGTGAAAGTAAAGCTTTTCACCCAAAGGGTGATAAGTGCCTGGAATGAGCTGCCACAGGAGATGGTGGAGGCAGATACAATAGCACTGTTTTAAGAGGCATCTTGACAGATGTATGCATAGGCAGGGAACAGGGGGCTACATACTGTGTGGAGGCAAAAGGGTTTATGGTTTAGAAAGTCATCATGTGTCAGTGCAGTCTTGGTGTGCCAGAGGGTTTGTCCCTGTGCTGAACTGTTTCTTTGTTCTTTGAAGACTAGTGAGTTTTCTTTCACTATCATCCAAAAATGATCTCATTATGGCTCTATGGTGCCCATCTTGTCCCGTGCTGGCCTGATGCTTCCACTTGCCATAGCCAAAAGTACCACTGCTGGGCTACCTTGGGTTCCCTGACACCATACAATCTTTAAAAGGCTGTTGTGCACTCTGTCAAGCACTGTCAATATGAAGCCCCCCTGCATATTTTATGATGTTTGTCGTGATCATGGAAGACGAGAGGAATTTGGTGCTGTACTTTGCAGACAGGGATCTGGAAGCCTTGCTAAGGTGGGTGATGCAGAGGAGCAATGTCCCTTTTCTCCAGGACGACCAGAGGAAGCCACAACCCTATGTTCTGCCAGTCTGGTCCGATGTTGCCACATGGGTCAGTGTAGTAATGGGCATTTGGAGGAGCACCCAGTGAAATAACTGTACAGAGGCCAGAATCCTGTCACTGAATCACCCTTTATTTACTTGTGCACAGGACTCTGGCCACCCAGCTCAGAGTCAGTCCCAGGAACTGAGGAGATTCTAAATCTCCTGTTACTATTGGTCAGCCAGTGCTTTCCTGATTGACCCAGGTTAACAACCCCAATCAAGGACCTCTTAGTCAATGGTTTCGATCACTATATCCCCCTAGCCCCAAGTCCTAGGATGTAGGCCTGGTCTTTCTCGTGTTGCTTTTCCTGTGATGTTTTTGCCCCAGGTCCAGTTCCTCTGACTCAGACTCTGACATGGGCAGCATGTACGGTACTGTCGCCTCTCTCTTGTGTCCAGAGTGTCTCAGGAGAGTTTCCTCCTCTTCTCCTGGCAGTAACCATATCAAGGCTGCATCCATCTCAGACTGAGGTTTCCTGGACACTACACGGAGGAGGAGAACAACTTACGGTTTCTGACAGGCCTTCTGGCTGTTCTAAGGGGCAGGTAATGTTTTGCTCCTGCCCCGTTTGCGAGGTAACAGCTTTCAGGTGATCCACATGTTTGTTCAGGACTGTATCACCTGCCCGAACTTTGAGAGTCACGGGACCTGACCTTGCATCAACTTTGCCTCGTACCTATACAGGGCCATTTCCACGTTTTTGGCACTAAACGTCACCCCTGAATTAAATTGACTCTCTCGCTTAGAGGCAGTCTGGAAATACCAGGTTTAACCTGATGCGGAGTCTTCTCCCCAACAGCAACTGTGCTGGAGCTATCCCTGTTGCGTGCGGGGTGGTCCTATAAATGAACAGGAACCAGGACAGTTTGGTATCAAGCAACACTGTGAGCTGCTTCTTTAAGCCGGCCTTCAATGTTTGGACTGCTCTTTCTGCTAGACTATTGGACGATGGATGGTATGGAGCTGTCCCTATGTGCTGAATGCCATTTGACTTCAGGAAATTTCCTGTTGGTAAATGACGTCCCGTTATCCGTGACCAATACTTCCAGGAATCCGTGTTTCACAAACGCTGTTTGCAGCTTCACAGTTGTCATCCCTGAGTTTGCCAAACGGACTTCATGCACGTCCAACCACTTTGAATGGGCATCCACAATGACCAGGAACATTGACCCCACAAAAGAACCGGTACAGTTGACATGTAACCGAGTCCAGGGTTTAACCAGCCATTCCCATGAGTGCGGGGCTGCCGCTGCTGGCAATTTTTGTCCTTGTTGGCACTCTGAGCACTGCGCACCAACACAGCTAAGTTGGCTTCCAACCCTGGCCAGCAGTCATTGCTTCTTGCTAGCATCTTCATCTTGGAAACCCCCTGGATGACCCTGATGAAGTTCGGCCAGAATCTGGCTGCGACCTTTACTTAGGACAATCATTCTTGCTCCTCAAAGTAATATGCCATCCTCTACGATGATCTGGTCTCACCGGCTCCAGGAAGGTTTCAGTCCTGGTTGTGATGGCCCTTCTGTCTCCTCCATTACCACCAGCTGGTATAGTTTTGCTAGGACAGGATCTTTTTGTGCCCACAGTCAGATATTGTCTGCGGTGACTGAAAGGGTGTCCAGGAAGTTTAAAACCAAAACAGACTTTTCCAGGGGAGGGACCAGTGGTGGAGTGTCTGCCAGTGGGAGGTAGCTCAGGGCATTGGCATAAGCCACTTGGCTTCCTGGATAGTGTTCTAGCTTGTACTTGTACGCACTGAGAATAAGGGCCCAATGCTGAATTCTACTAGAAGCTATGGGCAGCACCACCTTGCCTTCCTTCAATAGCCCTAACAGGGGTTTGTGATCTGTTACTATTTCAAATTCTTTTCCGTAAAGGTACTGGTGGAATTTCCTCCTACCAAAGATGACTGCCAAACCTTCCTTCCTCGATCTCGGAATATTTACGTTCAGCATCAGCCAAAGTCCGGGAAGCATACGCTATTGGGCCTTCCTCTCTGTCAACGCTTGGACGGTTTTGCGTCGATGCCTCTGGAAAAGTTAAATCCCTTATAACTCAAAATGCTGCAGGTCCGCAAGCAGTCAGAAGGATTACTTGCTGCTTTTCATCTGCCCCAATGTCATTAGCCTGGAAAAAATATCACATTCTTTCCATATACTTGGCCCAGTCTTTGACAGCAGGATCAAACAGGTCAAGCTTTCCAAATAAAAGCATGCTGCCAGAAATGCTTACCCCAACTCCAACATGACTGCTGCAAGCAAATATTCTTCAGGCATGTACAGTTTTCTCCTCCTGTCGCCTCAGAAATAACTGCACAGAGGCCGGTATCCCATCATCGAATCACCCTTTATTTACTTGTGCACAGTACACTGACTGAGGCCATCCAGCTCAGAGCCAGTCCCCTCTATTGAGGAGATTCTAAATCTCCTGTTACTATTGGTCAGCCAGGGCTTTCCTGATTGGCCCAGGTTAACAACCCCAATCAGGCACCTCGAAGTCAACGAGGTTCCCCGTGGTTCCAGTCATGACACCCAGGCATTCAGGAAGGTCAGTGACTTTTATACTGTGCCAGTGTAAGTCCTATCATCATCTTTCTGCTCAGTCCATTTCTGCTACTGCACACACCTTCCACAAGGCTCATGCTTTACCATTCTCACTATTGCATGTGACATCTAGCCTCACTTGCTCTCATCTATCAAATTTTCCCACACTGCACCGCATTGTCGGTGCGCTGCTTACTGACTCACTTGGGACATTTTCCGAGGTTTCCCCCACCTTCGCCACCACTAATAGCTATCCCACCAACTATCATCACGACAGTACAGCAAGATGTACCTCCCTGTCTGATGACTGCTGCACAGCCTGCCCGCTTTTGTGCCTGCGCTGAAATGGAAAGCAGCACAGTAGTCCTGTGAGCCTTTAAGTTGCGATTGAAGGGACAAAGTGCAAAAAGGAAGGAAAGAATGCAGTGAGTGAACACTGAGAGCAAGCTAGCAGCCATGATATGCAGCCTGTTCCAGTCTGAGAGTAGGGTGCCTATCCATTGACACAAAATGTCCTTACAGCAGCATTCCAATGATAGTTGCCAACATGCTCCAAAGTACAGCATTGAAGTGCAAAGGTGTACTGTAAGTGGATTGGAGATGTCACGTGATGGTACAGAGGACATTAGGTATCAGATGCCAACATTTGTGGATTTCAGTTGCGTATGACCAGAGCCATGGAGCATGCACTGAAACCTTGGTTCTGGGTATCCAAGATAGTGACCCTGGAGGTGCAAGAGACAAACAGGAGTTGCCAGTACCGGCTCTGACTTCCATCTCAGGAACTCTCTGCATCTAACTCCTACCTGTCCCATGGTACAATAGGAAACTACATATTAGTGAGTCCAGATTTGCAGCTATTGAAGCTGATAGCAAGCCATAATCCCTGTCACTAAGCATCTCACTACCCCTGAGCGAGAATCTTGACTCGACATCTAGAATTTTGATCAAAGGTGCTACTAATTGTTCCCATCACTGAGATAGGCTGTGCTGGTTCTCTGATGCATTCACCTGGATTTCTCTCCTTAGATCACATCATTCAGGGCCCTGTATGATTCCACCCTTTAAAAATCATGTTGAGATTATCGATCAACCAATGAGGAAGGTAATGGGAGAAACATTAACACTGTGATAGCGGAAAGGAAATTGCTGCGAAGTAAAGCCAGACAGGAATGAGGTGGAAATGATTACATATACTGTAAGTGTAGTTTTTGAACTAGTGTCAACAAAATTAAAATTACAAGAAAAAATTAAAAGTGCAAAACTGAAAGGAGAATGTTCAAGTGCAGAACAAAGATTGAGGCAGCACATTGCTTGTGCGGGAACGAAACCCAATTCAAAATGGGAGGTAAGACCATCTTTTATGATATTATGTGCAAGCTTTAAGATTTAATTTCAATCTCCAATTTTTAGAATCAGTGCATTTTGAAATTATTTTGTTGGAGTTGTGCCAGTGATATTAGTATGTATTGATTTGTTTGAATACGTTTGGTATATGTATTTTTTATTTTTATCCAAAGTGCATCAGTAGATTTTTCTTTTCACTGGCGAGAATATTGGTTTCCACATGACTGTGATTACCTTGTGATCCCTTAGTATAATAAAGGGATGACAGGCACAAAAACAGTAAAAGGAAGATTTGGTAGCAAGGTTCCTATGAAAGTTACAGAAAAGTTGAAAGGGACCCTTTGACAATAAGTTATAGGTGTGAAAGTGACAATAATAACATGGACAGCGACTGACGAAGGTGTGATATGTAAAAGAGGTATTATTACAGCAGGAAAAGAAAGGGGCGAAAAAGGAGAAATGTGAACAGAATCAAGAGAGCATGATGTAATTTTAATTTTGTCTTTCTCTTCTCCTTTTTTTCTTGTGTTTCTCATCATATTTTTTCCTATGTTTCTTCATGGCAATTTAGTATTGTATTCTGAATTCAAGAATTCAGAAGGCGGTCACTTCAAAGGAGGTGGACAGATTGTGCCCATTTACTTTTGTGGATAAATACAGAGATGTTGAATTTATTTATCTGTGGGGATTTAAATGAGGATGCATTTGCTACATGGCTGGTTTGCAATGCGGAGTGATGGCAACATCACAATTCAATTCCCACACTGGCTGAAGTCATGAAAGTCCTGCCTTCTCAACCATGCCCCTCACCATAAGGCATGGTGAATCTTAGGTTAAATCATCACCAGTCATCTCTCTGTCTCTAACAAGACAATAACCCTATGGTACTCCAGGATTATGATGACTTTACCTTTTACCTTCTTGATTGATTAATATTTACATAGTTGTAGAAAGGTTAACTTGTTTCACACTGTACCCTTGGAAAAGCTCACGAAAAGAGATCTTCGCACAAAGGAAGGCAAGAACCATGACAGAAAATTTGAGGAAAATAAAATTAAAAGGAAAATGATCGGTAATGACTTGGGGAAAAGAAAAGATGGAAAAAAGAAGAGATTTTATTAGAGTAGAAGTACAGTAGTAGAGTAGAAGAATGAGATTGTTGCTCGATGTCAACTCATAAATCCACATAATATTTTCTGCCTGTAGAATTTTTTTAGCTAGCTTCTTGTAATCACTCAAACTGCTTGCTTGTTACTATTGTACAAGATTGATTCTAGCAAACTATATCCTGTTTATTTCAACAAACATTAAGTTATTGCCAATATCAAAATCTCAAACAGAGCGCAAATCATATGTATTTTCTTTATTATTTGATATACTTGAAAAGTAAATTGTGTAAGTTTATAGTTCCATGAATCTGTTTAGGCTTTTAATTCTGTTATTACTTTTGCTTTAATACAATTATTGCCATAGTGTTGCCAGCATCCAATGAAAAATGTCTTACATAGCCACAGGCAGCAGCAAAGTGAACTTTCCCAAATTTTGAGATGAAGGCACTAGGAATGCATTTGCAGTACATCAAGGGAAACATTAGACCAGTTTTAAACCAATATAACTGCAGCATTGCTTTCTTCTTTCTTTCTCTTATCTAAGGTTAATTTATTTCTGCTCGCTCCTATCCTAGGTTTAAAAAAAAAGTAGCTGTATGTTATGCCTACAGAAATCTCAAAGAAAAGAAGGCTTGCAACTTTTGCAATATTCGGCAGTTTGCATGAATGGAAATGACCCGTCTAATAAATTTGCCTTTCACAGTCATGGAATTACATTTGCTTCAATTGAACAAAACATCAAGCAGAGCCCAAAGTAGATGGCCAATGCAATACTGCCTGTTGCACTGAGGTTTAAGGAAAATTTCTGTTCTTTGATGTCAGTTAATTCTATATCAATTGCAATTAATTATATGCAGAGCTGGGGCATTAATTGAGATTTTACTTGAGCATGTATAAATGGACACTTATTTCAACTGTGGAGAGTTTGTATTAGCTGTATGTCTGTAATGTTTCACTCTATAAATAAATTTTATACTGAGGAAGAGACAGCACAGTATGGAGCTGGAGGAGCACAGCAGGCCAGGCAGCATCAGAGGAACAGGAAAGTTGACGTTTTGGGTCGGGGCCCTTCTTCAGAAATGGGGAGGGGAGCTCAGAAATAAATTGGGGGGGGGTGGGGGCTGGGGAAAGGTAGGTAGGATGGTGATAGGTGAGTGCAGGTAGGGAGTGGTGGGGATTGGTCAGTGAGGTGGGAGGAGCAGATAGGTGGGAGAGAAAATGGACAGGTTGTGTCAGATCAAGGAGGTGGGGATGAGAGGGAGGGTCGCTCGTGGGATGAGGCTGGGAGTGGGGAGATTTTAATACTGGTAAATTCCATGTTGAAGAAGCCTGAATCCAATACCATCCTTCACGAGCTGATTTTATAGAATTGCACAATGTCCAATTTAAAATTACAACCCATTTTAATTAAAAATGAACAAACTGAATTTGGTATCAAAGCAAGTATTTTTGTCCTAAGATGTTTACATACCCAATGTCACGATCCCAGCTGATTGTTATTCTCAACAAGTTAGATCCCAGAGTGAAACCTGACTTGATAGATATGTCGATAAAATCTCCACCACTGTTTTTTTTTCAGATTACAGCACCTGCAATAGTTTCTTTTAATCTTCTTCAACGATCCCTATTCAGTTGGCATTGCTGTAATTGGCTTATTTTCGGCAAAGTTCTGCATTCACGATCATGGAATCCCTACAGTGTGGAAACAGGCCCTTCGGCCCAACAAGTCCACACTCAAACCTCAGACCCATCCCCCGATAACCCACCGAATCTACACCTCCCTGAACACTACGGGCAATTTAGTATGGCCAATCCACCTAACCTGCACTTCTTTCGACTGTGGGAGGAAACCGGAGCACCCGGAGGAAACCCACGCAGACACAGGAAGAATGTGCGAACTCCACACAGACAGTCGCCCAAGGCTGGAATCGAATCTGGGTCCCTGGCGCTGAGCCAGCAGTGCTTGCCACTGTGCTGCCCCAATGCTGTTTTGCTATTTTCTTTTAGTTAATGTCTCTTCCTGACACCCTGAAATAAGCTATGACCCAGCTCACTTATTATTTAACGTGTTTGAGCCACATAGGACTTCCCTTCAGCCCAGATTGCTGGAGATTCCTATACTAACACCATGCCTTCTGTTAAGGACGTCTCTCTAGACCCACAGACACAGACTGTAACTCATTGCCTTTTTGAATGCTCTGTCTCTGTCTCCCTAGGTCATTGGACACATTATTGCTAGGCAACAACCCTGTTTTTTTTTACTGTTTTGACACATTGAACTGTTAACTCCCAGCTGTTCTCCAAGGCTGTAAATCCTCCGTACAAATGCATGTACGAACAGACCAGACACCAGGTACCACACTCCGAACAACCTAAAATGAAACTAAATTTCATATCTCCCCCTTTCTACCACACAATAATAAAAATATGATTTCAACTTAAATTGTTCTTCCAATTTAGAAACGAAGTTCTCAAAAATAAGGTGTTACAAGCCTTTGTTGCATGTACTAATAGCCAGTTGCACTTTGCTCCTCCAAACTAAAACCAAATATCTTCTTATATTCCTATATCACACAGTACAATTGTGTTTTATCTAAATGAGGTTAAATCTCTCAAAATTAGATTTTTACAATTACTTTGATAAAATAATTATTTCTATATATGTTATATATGTGCACATTGAACAACTGTAATCCTTTGAATTGAACATTGTTCTTAACATAAGCTGACCTTCCGACTAAATCACTTTTCTGCTTTTTGTAGGAAGTGACAAATCTTATCATCAGTGGCTGTTAACAGTGAAGGTGAGTGGAATCTATCATTCTTACCAAAATGCAAACGGAAATAAAAACTAATATTAAATGAAAAAATGGCCAGGAGTAAACTGAATGTAGACTCCCCTTGTGTATACATACTGAAGTGTTCCTTAAAAGTCTGCACATTGAACTGTATTGCTGCATATAAACAGTTTGAAGAATACAGCCAAGGATCCGTAATCTCTAAATGTTAGCCATGTGTTATGATTTGATAATCCTGTACATTACCTTTCTAGCCTTCCCAGGCTTGTATCACAGACTTTTTTTCATCTACTTTCTTGAGCTGATTGCTAGAATGTGCATGATTACATGATTCGGAGAAGTAAACTGGGTGAATTACTTCTCCTGTGTAAATAGCTGCCTGGATCTATGCTTAGTGACTCAACTTTGATAGTGCTGCAAGTTGAACCCCACACAATGGGGATTTGCAGTATTGATCGTTACTTTGTAGCAACGCCAACATTCTAATCATTCTCTATTATTTAGAAGTCATCCTGTTCACTGTCTACTAAATATGTTTTTGTATTTATTTCCAATTATGTTTTATAACAAGTTTACAAAATAATAACTTAGCTGACCTTTATAGTATGTTTCAATTCATTTTCCAATTAAAAATATTAACTTTTCTTGGCATCCCAATTAGTTCCAAGCAACATGAATTGAAAATACCATTACTGATATATGTAGGAACAATTATGCCGTCAGGTTTTTTACCATAATGTACGTAGATGTGAATAAGTTCTTGACTTATCTGAAAGGATATGAATAAGTTGATAAACTCAAATTTCGGTTCTGAAATTACAGTTGAGAGGATATTTTAAGCCTCTCACCTCACGTAACATGAATTGTAAAACACTTTTGTTAATTTTGTGTACTGTCTGGGCAGAGAAAAGTAAAATGTTTCTTAATTGAAAAAGTTTGTAAGTTAACTAAAATTTCTTGTGCACATTTTAACTTGGGTGTAGAATTTCCAGTGCACTACTTGTTGGATGAAAGGGATGTGTTAAGATTTCAAAGCAAACATCTTCAGTTCAAGTAATTTGCCAGCTGCATGACCATGTCCCTGTGTTGCTAAGTTCAATTTTAACTCCTGGTAGGACATTCTTAACTATTGGGCCCTAATTTAACTCAAGACATTCAGCTGCTCAATTGTTTCCAGCACAAAGCAGCATTGGCTGTTGGTGAAGGATGAGAATTGAATGGCCCTGAGACACTGGGTAGCCATGTTATCGAGCTAATGGGCAACGGAGGTCTAGACCTGCCTTGTAGAGTGCACTGGAGCACATTAAATTCCATTGCAGTCCCATGCAGTATGAAATGCTGAGTTGTATTTATTAATTAGATTCCCACTGGAGCCTGCACATTCACCACCAGAACCAACAGTGATAAAGCTGCAGAAAGGTGGGAAATAGAGCTGTTCTATTTTTAAATGCACTGTCACTCGGTTCCTGTTGATAGAAAGCACAATTTGAATGTTCCACTATGTATAGTGCTGCTATCTTAAACATTTCAATACATACATTTACAGGTGAGTTCAGTATTTATGTCATACACTGAACAACTGTCTACAAATAGTTTAAAAATACAACGTTTAGGTTTTAATTGATTTATATTGGTAATAGATGATTATGCATAAGCAATTGAGTTCTTTAAATATTTAGTGCTGGATTCTTTTTCCTTATTTCAGTTCAATATAAATAATATTCTTTGCCTATTAGGCCTAATTACTTTATTAGCACGAGAACAAGAACTAGTCTTGAAAACATAAACTCAAGGGGCATTCCTCTCTGACCTATAAAATTGATTGAAATTAAATAAATGATAATTGTCTCAGTCTTTGAAAAAAACAATAATAAATATATCCATCTTTGTTCAGAAAGATAAAGGTTGATGCATGAATACCTGATGAATCTAGTATTTTGAGTGTTTCTTTTAACAGTGATGACATAGTTAATTCTGAGTATTGTTCAGAATGCAGAAACAATGTGGAGACGAAACCTCCCATTCCACACAATTACTCTCAAGACTAATGCTTCTTCAAATGCAATATGAAAAATTAATTTGAGTTCAATTTTTTTGCATTTGTAGCATTACTGTGTTTACAGTCACTTTACAGAACTGTTCTCTAAATCTTCTTAATATTTCATGTAAAGGGATAGACTTCAAGTAAGTAAGTAAGTGAGATAAACTATCCCTGCCTGTAGTTTTCAACCTGCCTGCAGCTTTTGACACCATTGATTCCACCATCCTCCTCCTAAATCCAGCAGAATGGGCCTGCACTTACCTGGTTCCAATCTTAACTATCCAATCATAGTCAAAGAATTGCCAGCAGTGGTTTTATTCTTCCCATTTCAGCATAGTTACTTCCAGTGTCCACCAAGGATCTATCCTTGGCCCCTTTCTGTTTCTCATTTACATTCTGCCCCTTGGCAACATTATCTGGCAACACAACATCAGTTTTCATATGTATGCTGATGCCTATCTCTCCCAATCCTACAACCATCTCTAAATTACCAGGCTGCTTTTCTAACATTTAGTAATGGATGAACCGCAATATTCTGCAATTAAATATTTTGAAGATGGAAACCATCTTTGATCCCTGCCACAAACTCTGGTCCTTTGGCATCAACTCCATCACTGCTCCATGATGACTGTCTAACACTGAACCAAACTGTACACAACCTGGCTGCCATAATTGACCCCAAGATGAGCTTCTGACCATTTATCTGTACCATCACCAAAATCACCTATATCATCTGGCCCT
Source organism: Rhincodon typus (assembly GCF_021869965.1). NCBI lineage: Eukaryota > Metazoa > Chordata > Chondrichthyes > Orectolobiformes > Rhincodontidae > Rhincodon > Rhincodon typus. The sequence goes on along the minus strand of NC_063359.1, from coordinate 21,808,480 downwards.
GCCTCCGTCTCAAGTCTTTTGTTGCTGAAACCTTACTCAAGTCTTTGTAACATCCAGACTTGACTATTCTCATGCATTCCTTGCCAGGCTCCCACATTCTATCCTTTGTAAGTTTGAGGTCATCCAAAACTCTGCCCATGTCCTAACCTGCATTAAACTTCTTGAAAGTAAAACATTGTAATTTCATATCCAAACCATCAATTTGTACTTAAAGTTGAATCTCTTAGTAATCCAAGATCAAGATGACTACTAAAAAAATGCCAATTCCGTTTCGTTTCAATGTTTGTGTGATGAAATTTTAAAAGCAATTGCTTTTTTTAATTATCTGCCCTGACATAATTTTAAAGTGTTAACCTATTAAATATATTTTTCTTGATTACATATACCATCTGGTCCTTCCAGTTTTAAATTCACTGTGTGATGATACTATGGCTTGAAGAGGTGTATTCTGTCAATTTTTTTAATGAAGAGAAGGTTGAGACCATGATTCCGAGTGGACTGCTAAAAGCCAATAAAGTAAACAGCTTATGAGGCCTTGGTTTTTTTTTTAAGTTGGAACAATAGAAGCAGCCTGAATGGGTATGGTCAAGCTCCCACAGAACCAGAAATGTTAGTTTTAGCTTTTAAGCAGTTAGTGGGTCATGAAGCTGGATGTGGAAGCTATTACTCCCTGTCTGTTATAGTTAAAAGCTGGGGTTCTGTTCCTGCTGCTAGAATTGCATGCGAGACAATCTATTTTACTGAATTTGCCTTTGCCAAGGGTGTGTTTTTGGGATGTTGCTATATTCGAACAGTTAATTAGTAGTTAATATATCTATTATTTTGTTAAGCATTTTAATAGAGTTACAGTTAAGCCAGTTCTTTTATTTCTATTTTGTTTGTATTTTAACTGTCGTGTAAAAATAAAGTGTGTTTTACTTAAAGTCAAGTAGTTTGACCAATTGAATTGCATCTGGAATGCAATGCCTTGTATATACCTTTAAAGTAAGAAAAAGTTAGGGTCAAGGCTGTCTTAGTGTATATTGAGGGGTTGATGTGGTCCATAACAACTGAAAGGTGCTACTTCTTGTGTTTTAATTTGTTTAATATGAATTGTATAGGTGTTTTTCCTGATTTGAAATAATGCATAATTGCAGTAGTATACTAGCTATCTTAAGATCATTATTTTAAGAAAAGACCATTGTGACAAGTTATTTTTAAAAACACAATACAGCAATACAAATATGAGGGTAATTTAAATACAAAAAGTAAAGAGGGCATGTTGCTGTTGTTTAAAATTGAACATTGAGTTCTGGAAGAAGGAATTTTGTTGGAATGTGTTTGTGTTTGTGTTTTGAATTTTGGCTGCTGTTTTTCTGTCCCAACAACAAATCTTCTGGAGTGTCATGCATTGTGATGAAAGACTTTATCTAAACAATGTACAGTTCTTTATATGTTTAAAGACTATGTCATAAAATGTTACACAACACTTCTAATATCTCATTTGAAAGAGCATATGTTTAGGAAACAATTTTGTGCTCCCTCCCAAATCCCTTTCCTTTATTTCTGGAGTCTCCTTCATGATTAGTAATCATTTCCTCAGCCAACTCTGTGACTGTTCTATTTTCCCTTCATGTACTCAGTCTGCCACTTGTCAGTTTGAAATATGCTCATTTTACTTCATCACCTTCACACACATCCTGATCTCTGTTACCTCAGCAGGGAATTGATAACTTTCTAGAAATAGAATCCTCTTCTTTGCTGCACTCCACCTCTTCATGCAGATGCATTTTATAACTTAACTTTACAGACTTAATAGCACAAAAAATGGAAGGAATCAGAGGGACCGTCTTGAGAAACTAAGAAAATGAAACACCAATTTATTTTAGAAAGGGGAATAGGTAGTTTGATAATAACAATCATCAAAACACGATGATTGAATTCAAGGAACAATAGATTAAAAGATGTAAAAGGAAGCACTTGAAAGCATAAAAAAAGTTCGGAACAAATAAAAATCTATAAACCTAATAAAAATAAGAGACAGCAACACACCAAACTTCCTCCAGGACTGTATCTTCAATAACTCGTTGTTCATCAGAATCTTACACTGAGACAGATTACCATAACTTTTTGAAATTTTGGAGGTCCAATTCCTACTTACCAGAGTTCAAATGTTACATGTTTACTTGGAAAAACATCGCAGATTCTCATCGTACAGAATGACCCTGTTGGACCAGGCCTTTGGTAGAGCTGTCCAATTAACCCCAATCTCATTCTCAATATCATGCTCTGCCCTCCTACCTTTGCAAATTTTCATTTTCCTATCTGCATTCCTTTAACAGCTACTACTGAAGCTGCTTCTCCCATTCTTTCAGCCATAGCATTTTTTTCTTAAAATAAATTCTCTTTTTGATATTTTGTCAATTATTTATATCTGTGTTTTCTGGCTACCAATCTACCCACTTGTTTGCCCTTACTTACTCTATCAGTAGCTTCATAATTTTAAACACCTCTAAGTCTCCCCTAACCTTCTGTGCTCTCAGCAGAACAATCCTTGTTTCTCCACATATCACATCACTGGTTTTATTCTGGCAGATCTCTGTGTTTTCTCCAAGGCCTTGACGTCCTTTGTTGAATTTTGTTCTATTGTTTCTTTCATATTTTTGCTGTAAAAATATTCAGGGGTGTATGTCCTTCACAGTATGACTTTTCCCGGTGAGAGAGAGTCAAGTTCAGCCAATTATCCTTATTATTTTTTTAAAACCCTGTATCCTCAGAATGCTTGTCAGTGGCCCTTCATTTTCTAATGCTTTTAATTTGCTTTTATTGTGTATTGAGAATATTAATGATATCCTGTAACAAACAATTTGTCATAGCTCAGGTCTGTTCAGAGATTAGCGTTTAAACAGCTTTTGGAAATTTTTTATGCAAAACTGCAGCTATCCGACATGAAATCAAGCTATGACATGCCTGGAAATGCATCAAATTTGCCACTGCCCCAAATCACTTGTCCTATTTAAGTCTGGGAAGTAATCGTTTTTAAAAAAAAAAGCCTTGGTCCTGTGGCTGAAGCATGTGAAATGTATATGTCATCTTAAAGCATTTGTAATATTATAAACGTATTCTGCAAATGAATTAACCACCCATATATTAATAGAAAGGAAGTGGAGCCATCATAAATACAATGAAGACGAAGGCAAATCCTGCAATGAAGACTGTGTACAAATTTGTAAGTTGGCAATTTTAATTCGGTTGAAAAAGATGGAGTGTAAAACGTCTGTTAAATTCAGTAAATTGTTCATGATGATTATATGTGAATAGGTGCAAAATGCTGACATTCATTAGGATGAGGTGTATCTACCTGAAATTTGTGACTTCAGTGACTGTACAGTCAAGTGTTAGTAAATGAAGAGCTAATCTTAATTTGGGGCAATTTCAAAATCTCATCAGCAGTATTGTCCGAGGTTTTAATTACTTGGAGTTAGAATGCTAGTAAGTTGCCAGGGAAGTACTTCTCTTGCTGCTAATTGAACCCTTTTTCAAAGAAGAATAGGCTTTTGTTTGCCTCAAGATGCTTTGTAATGTTTCCATGCCCAGGTGGGGCATTTCTCTCTCCTCCACTAAGGGATATATGATTCACTGTCTTCATCTTCCAAATGCCTGTAATTGCAGGAGGAATGGAAGTAAATAACACAGGAGGTTGAGGAGTAATTTGGTTAAGGCAGGGGAGTAAAGAATGCGAAGGTGAGATTTAATGAAAGTTTATTTTATAATTAAACAGGCTTTTGGGCGAAAAGGAAAAGATTCTTTCCTCTGATTCAGGAGTCAATGAAGAGGAATTATCCATTGTAATTCCCTCTGATAGAGTGAAGAAAAGACATAGAAACATTTTTTTTTTTAAATTGTAAATTGTTGGAAAATTGAGTCTCTAGAGCAGGGTCCACTACAACATTAAGGGAAAATGGATTAAATGTTTGATGCAGATCAGTGGTACGTCCAAGAAAGTAGCCACTACAAACATAATTAACTGATGAGCTATTAAAATGATTCTTGTTAGCTTGACATTGATATTGAGTGGTATCTTCTGCCTGGATGCCCATCTGGGGGCAGTCTAGTAATGCTTCTTCCAAGACTCCCCTATGGGCTCTTCCTTCATGTGTTGGGTTGATTATCTAGGCAACTATAGATGTTGGCAATAAAAGAATATTACAGGTGTCTTTGTAGAATGTCTAAAGCTCTCTAGGGAACATTTTGACCTTTATTTTTAAAATCCTGTTCTGAATTGCATCGTTAAGTCACTGTAGTCAATGATTCAGATTATGACAGCATAAAATTGGTACATGGTGCCAGAAGTAATAAAACTTGAAAACCTAACTGTGCTTATTATTAAACAATTGAAAAAGACAATTTGGTGCTACTGAGCCAATTGCTTTCTGAATTATCTTAGCACTTGCATATGTGAATTTCACCCTTCAACATTTGCTTCCATTTAAACTTCTGAATCTAGCTCAGGAGCTGAACCTTTTTGCTGTAGAGCATTCTGTGACTAAGGTGATTTATTTGCAGGGTACTACTTCTGTACTTTAACTTCACCATCTGAATCATTTCTCTTTTGCAAGATATTGCAAATTAGCAGACTTTTTAGTTCTGCGGAAAAGTCAGTAATCTGAAACATCAATTCTGATTCTGTATCTATAAAGATGCTGCCTCACCTGCAGAGCATGTCCAGTGTTTTCTGTTCTTATTTTAGGTCTCCAGCATCCACAATATTTTGCTTTTGAAACAAAAGTTTCACTTGGCCAAGAATCAAACATTTCCGTTCTTTGCTGTAGAGCTATTCATTTTAATCTTGATCAAGTGCTGACTTCAGTAATAATCACTGCATAAACTTTGAAATGTCCATCAGTATTTAAAAGTTTGCAGTTTTTGTTCGTTCTATTTTCTCCTCTTGGATTGTTCCAAAATAGTGGAATAGAAATGGTTTAACAGAAAGTCTTGTTGCCAATGGAAACAAATGAAGTACTATGCAGAGGTTTAAATTGAATTCTCTTCTGCAATTCTAGGCAAAAGATCATGCAAAAATGGGAATAAAAGAAGTGAAAAATCGTTTGAAGCAAAAGGTATTTTTTCTTCTTACAAAGTGTTCTGCATTAAGTACTAAACCAGCAAATGTATTTTGTGATCAATATGAAATTGTTTGAAGCACTGTTATGACCACACTTGAAAATGCATTAACAGAGACAATATTGAGTGAGCTTTTTGGAAAAATATGGATAGCTGCCCAAGGACTTTTAATTCAAGAACGTTCCTTTGTTTCCACCTGAGTTTTACTCTTGATGTCTGAGTAAGTGGTTAAAGCATTAGAGATATGGTGGGTAAAGCTTTCACTTTTATGCCCAGCAACAGGCTTTAACTTGAACATCACAAGTACATCTCTACTGGACTGTTATCTTTGTTTCTATTTATTACAGCTCTGAACTTTGTGGTCTAAATGAGAATACCAATTAGTGACTTATTATGAGATAACAAGGTGTAGAGCTGGATGAACACAGCAGGCCAAGCAGCATCAGAGGAGCAGGAAGGCTGACGTTT
>NC_063359.1:21798940-21802509 GCF_021869965.1 Rhincodon typus | reverse complement strand
CTGAAGAAGGGTCTAGGCCCAAAACGTCAGCCTTCCTGCTCCTCTGATGCTGCTTGGCCTGCTGTGTTCATCCAGCTCTACACCTTGTTATCTCAGATTCTCCAGCATCTACAGTTCCTACTATCTCAGTGACTTATTATGGTTAGTTTGCATCCTGCGCTTAAAATGTTGAGACTGCCCAAACTAATTCACTTTGGATTCTTTATCCTTTCTCTAAATAGATTTATTGTCTGTCCCAAATGCAAGAACCAGTTGCAAGTGTGGTAAAATATTAGTGTTTCACGAAAATGTAATTAAACAATATTACATGTCAAAGATGGAAGGCATTAGGAGGAAGGGGCAAAGCCAAGAAGTGATTACAAATGGAAGCGCATTAATTTTTTGAGAAACAATTACTCAGGATACAATTAATAGTCACATGGACAAATGTGGACTGATTCAAAAGTGTTAACATGGATTTATGAAAATCTGACTAACCAGCTAGGGTTTTTAAAGAGGTAGAAAAGAGGGTTGATGAGGGAACAGCTGATGTTGTGGTGTGCATGGATTTCCAAAATGTGTTCAGTACAGTGCCACACAACAGACTTATGAAAAAAGTTATTGGTCGTGGAATAAAAGGGACAAAATCAATTGTAAATATAAAATTGGTTGAGGTATAGGAAGCAGAGTTTAATGGTTAATGGTTACTTTTTGAGCTGGAAGAAGGTTTGTGGTGGAGTTCCCTAGGGTCAGTATTGGGACCTTTGCTTTTCCAGATATACATAAATGATCTCGATCTTGTAGTGTAGGGGGCAATCTGTGTGGACGACACAACTTAAGAGATTTGTAAACTGTGAGGAGGTCAGTAGAGCACTTCAAAAGGACATTGGCACGTTGATAAAGTAGGCAAATAGATGGTAGATGAAGTTCTATGTGGAGAAGGTAAGGTGATGCACTTTCATACAAAGAACACAAGATACACTGTATTCTAAAGGGTGTACAGGGACAGAAAGTGCAGGACAGGTAGAAAGAACTGATTTTAAAAAAAAGCATATATGAAAGCTAAAATGTGATTTGTTAAAAGTTTACAAAATCGTAAGGAGTCTGGACAGAATGGATAGGAAGAAGCTGCTCCTACTTGTAAACACATCAAGAAACAGAAGGCACAATTCTAATGTATTTTGCAAAAGAAACAAATGCAAGGTGAGAAAAAGCTTTTACACACAGTGAGTGAATAATAGCCAGCACACCTACATCATAAGCAAACAGTTTTTAAAGTAATCCGTAAAATTTAAGAACAGGCATGTATCATTCACTTCCAGTTTTCTTAATGTGGATCGTGTGGACCAGACTGTTGGTGGCACCTGGCTTCAAAGTTTGCATTGCAAACAGACAAGTTAACCTCCAGAATGAAAGCCAATCTTACCAACTAAAAATGTGTAAAAATATTCAAAATATACATCCTGGAAATAAATCCATGAATAGCTACATTCAGATCTCCTTTCATAGTCTTTTAAGTATTGAAGTTTGCCACAATGCACAACTTAATAAATATTTTTTTAAAAGTAATATTTTCTTCATATTTCAAAAATGATCTCTTATTGCAAATGTATTAGAAACCTGCTCCCACACTGTAAACAGTTTACACAACAGTATCGACCTTAATATCACCACCCTTCAAGTCCAGTTCTCTAGTTCATAGAACATAGAACAGTACAGCACAGTACAGGCCCTTCGGCCCACGATGTTGTGCCGAACTTTTACCCTAATCCTAAGGTCTATCTGACCTCCACCCCTACCTTATACTATTATCCAAATGCCTATCTAATAGCCGCTTAAATGCCCCTAATGAGGCTGACTCCACTACCCTCTCTGGCAATGCATTCCACGCCCCTACCACTCTCGGAGTAAAGTACCTACCTCTGACATCTCCCCTGTATCTACCTCCACTCACTTTAAAACTATGTCCCCTCGTAATAGCTATCTCCACCCTAGGAAAAAGTCTCTGGCTGTCCATTCTATCTATAGCTCTGATCATTTTGTGCACCTCTATCAAGTCATCTCTCATCCTTCGTCGTTCTAAAGAGAAAAGCCCTAGCTCTGTCAACCTTTCCTCGTAAGACCTTCCCTCCATTCCAGGCAACATCCTGGTAAATCTCCTCTGCACCTTTTCCAACGCCTCCACATCTTTCCTGTAATGAGGCAATATTTCAATTTTTCAAATGTGGCCGAACCAGGCTTTTGAGTAGCTGGAGCATAACTTCACAGCTCTTGAACTCGATCCCTCTATTAATGAAAGCTAACACACCATATGCCTTCTTAACAACTCTATCCACCTGGGTGTCAGCTTTCAGGGAACTGTGAACATGAACCCCAAGATCCTTCTGCTCCTCCACACTGCTAAGAATCTTTCCATTAACCCTGTATTCTGCTTTCAAGTTTGTCCTTCCAAAATGAATCTTCCAGCACTATGGACAGTGGACAGTGAGGACGAAAAGATCATCACGAAAAGATCATCGCCAAAGGCCCTGCGATCTCTTCCCTCGCTTCCCATAGAATGCTTGGATAAATCCCATCAGGCCCGGGGGACTTATCTATCTTCAACTTCCTCAAAATTCTTAGCACATCTTCCTTACTAACATCGACTTCTCTAGCCTACCAGCCTGTTTCACGCTGTCCTCCTCTACAACTAGGTCCACTGAGTTGTGAATACCGAAGAAAAGTATTCATTAAGGACCTCTCCTATCTCTTTAGGCTCCGTGCACAAATTCCCTTTACAATCCTTGATCGGCCCTACCCTTTCTCTGGTCATTCTCTTATTCCTCATGTACGTGTAAAAAGCCTTGGAGTTTTCCTTGATCCTATCTGCCAAGGTTTTCTCATGCCCCCTTATAGCTCTTCTAAGCTCTTTCTTCAGCTCCTTCCTGGATAACTTGTATCCCTCTAGAGCCATTTCCGTTCCTTGTTTCCTAAACCTTACATAAGCATCCTTCTTCCTCTTAACCAGTTATTCGACCTCTCTTGAGAACCAAAGCTCCCTCACTTGACCGCATCTTCCCTGCCTGCTAGGGACAAACATTTTGAGCAGACGCAGTATGCATTCCTTAAACAATCTCCACATTTCAATAGTGCTCTTCCCTCACAGCATCTGTTCCCAATTTATGTTACCCAGTTCTTGCCCAACAGAATTGTAATTACCCTTCCCCCAAATATAAACCTTACCCTGCTGTATGTACCTATCCTTTTCCATGACTATTGTAAAAGTAACAGAGTTATGATCGCTACCGCCAAAATGCTCTCCTACCAACAGGTCTAACACTTGGCCTGGTTCATTGCCAAGCACCAAATCCAAAGTGGCCTCTCCTCGTGTTGGTCTATCTACGTACTGTGTCAGGAATCCTTCCTGAACACACTGGACAAAATCAGCTCCATCTAAACTATTACAACTAAAATGTTTCCAATCAATATTTGGAAAGTTGAAGTCACCCATGACTAGAACCCTGTGACTTCTGCACCTTTCCAATATCTGCCTCCCAATCTGCTGCTCTACTTCTCTGCAACTATTAGGGGGTCTGTTTAAAAAAAAAAAA
>NC_063359.1:21774021-21798840 GCF_021869965.1 Rhincodon typus | reverse complement strand
AAAAAAAAAAAACCTCCAACAAAGTGACTGCTCCTTTCTTGTTCTGGACCTCAACCCAAACTGACTGTAGACATATCATTCTCGAACTGCCTTTCAGTAGCTGCTATACTAGCCCTGACTAGCAATGCCACTCCACTGCCTCTTTTTCCACTCTCCCTATTTCTTTTAAAGCATCTAAATCCCAGAACTTCCAACAACCATTCCTCTCCCTGAGTTACCTAAGTTTCTGTAATGGCCACAACATCGTAATTCCAAGTACCCATCCATGCTCTAAGTTCATCCGCCTTATTTCTGATACTTCTAGCATTGAAGTATACACACCTCAAACCATCTCTGTGTCCACAATTATGCTCCATCGACCGCATTTCTTTATAAACAACCTCACTCCCTGTTGTGTCTGTTGGAAGGCTGAATACCTCATCCTCTGAATTATAAATCCGGTTCCCCACCCCCTGCCAATCTAGTTTAAACCATCCTGTATAGCTCGAGGAAACCTCCCTCCCAGGATATTTGTGCCCTTCCGGTTCAGGTGCAACCCGTCCTTACTGTACAGGCCCCACCTTCCCCAGAATGTGCTCCAATTATTCACATAATGGAAACCCTCCCTCCTACACCAGCCCTGTAGCCACGTGTTTAGCTGCACTCTCTCCCTATTTCTTACCTCGTTACCACATGACACTGGTAATAATCCAGAGATAACTGCCCTGTTTGTCCTGGACTTCAGCTTCCAACCTAACTCCCTGTACTCATTTTTCACATTCTCAGTCCTTTTTCTACCTATATCATTGGTACCAATGTGTACCATGACTGCTGGTTGCTCACCCTCTCCCTTAAGGATCTTGAAGACACAATGCGAGACATCACGGACCCTGGCACCCGGGAGGCAACATACCATCCATACCATCGTTCGCAACCACAGAACTGCCTGCCTGTGCCTCTTACTATCGAATCTCCCACTACAAATGCTCTCCTTTCTCCCCCCTCCCTTCTGTGTCACAGGGCCAGGCTCAGTGCCAGAGATCTGCCTTCATATTTCTCCAAAGTCTCTCCAATACGCTGACAGTTTGTGGGTGGATGATCCTGCGTACTGCTTCATCGTGATGTTCTTTTGAAGATAATGCTTTAAAAACCTAAGCAAACTTAACCTGTAATAAAAATAGAATCTTTGTAAGACCATAAGATGTAGGAGCAGAAGAAGGTCATTGGGCCCATCGCATCTGCTCCTCCATTCAGTGAGACTGCAGCTAATTCGATGACCCTCAACTTTCCTGCCTTTACTCAATGACTCGCGATTCCCCACTGTTTAACAATCTGTCTATTTCAGCCTGAATATACATAATGACCAGCTTTGACAACCCTTTGCAGTAAAGAATTCCACTGATTCACTATCCTCGGAGAGAAGATATTCCTTCTCATCCCTGTCTGAGATTATTCCCTCTTATTGTGAGATCATGCTTTCTGGTCCTAGGGCCTTCCAAAAGGTGAACAACCTCTCTACATCTACCCTGCCAATCTTCGAAGAATCTTGTATGTTTCAATAAGATTGCATCTCATTCTTCTGAACGCCAATGAGTACAGGTTCAACCTACTCATCCTCTTCTCATAGGGCTGAAATGAAATAACAAAATCCAAAAGCTCTAAGACAACCTTCACTATGCTTTTTAAAAAAAAAGTTGCCATTCTTAAAAGTCTATTCAAAGCTTATAAATATCAAATGGTTAATCCCTTATAAAAACAAACAAGCTCTAATTCATGCCCCAAATCAAAGACAGATGATCCTTCAATCACCTCTTTGTCAATTTTAAACTGTGAAGTTATAAAATCATGAGGGGCATGGATAGGGTGACTAGCCAGGTCTTTTCCCCAGGGTAGAGGAGTCCGAAACTAAAGGGCATAGGTTTAAAGTGAGAGGAGAAAGATTTAAAAGGGACGTTAAGGGGCAACTTTTTCACGCAGAGGGTTGTGCGCGTATGGAATGAACTGCCAGAGGAGGTGTTGGAGGTGGGTACAATTACAGCATTTAAAAGGCATCTGGATGGGTATATGAATAGGAAGAGTTTCGAGGGATATGGGCCAAATGCTGGCAAATGGGACTAAACTAATTTAGAATATCTGGTCAGCATGGACAAGTTGGACCAAAGGGTCTGTTTCCATTGCTGTATAACTCAGGATCTCCTTCTGAAATAAATGTGGCTTTTGGAAATCGCAAAGCTTTTTCGTCAAGAGCTGCTAGGAAAATGTCAACAAACAGGTATTCAAACTGCTAGAATGGAGACTTTTCTACAATTTTTTAATTTTGTTTTTTTTTCTGTTTTTGAATGTTTGGATATTTAAGTAACTTTAATATCATGACAGTTTTGCAAGCTATCCACCTTTCCAAGAGTGTTTATATCTCTTCCATAAATTTGTAACTGCCACATTATAGGTTATGGCTTTTACAGCAATCCAGAAGAAAACTCAGCCAGCCCCCTCGTCCCTACGCACAATAATTGGATCTGTCAGCCACAGAAATTACACCTGCCATTTTGAGTGCTCCTTGGTTCTTCCTGACTCAGAAAATTTGAGCATAAATCTCTGCATTATTATAGCTCACCTGTCACCCTCACTTACTTAGAATGAATGACTCGTTTTGGTTTAAAATATGACGCGTTAATAGATCTCTACTCTTAAACGTTTCCATGTATTTATAGGAGCCTGTGAGTTAACTTACTGCTTGTGATCATGAATTTCGCTCCTAACAGTTCCCTGACTGAGCTTTCCAGGCATTCAGAAGCTGAATTTCTCTCATTTCTACCCCAATTCGTGGTGTGAATGAGGCAGCAATGGCACCTAAACCGGCAAGATCCAAATTTATAACTGCATTAGCTGCAACAATTATTCTGATGTCAGTCTAAATTTGTTAAAAAATGGGTTTGAACTTTTCTTTTTGAACACAGCACTTTCAATGAACATCTGAGTCTTCCTTCATGGTAGTAAGAAAAAATTATTGACTAATGAGTTGCTCTTCTCTATTCCACTCTCAGCAGTTCAATAGAATTGTCTCTCTTTATGCATTGTGATTGATATGTCATTGACTGTGATTTTTGTTTTTACCTTTTCCGTGTTCCTAACATCATAATGCTTAGATAGCTTTCTCCCCTAGTACCTTCTCTTTGCCCCTTACCCTTAATCAGGAATGTTCCTGGCCTTGCAAATCATCTTTTCCTACCATGCAGGAAATGGCAGAAAATGGCTACTCTGTAGCAGGAGATGATATCCAACCGAAGAGTATTACATCCCCCATGTCTGAGAAGAAAGAAGGCAAGCAGCGAGAGGACCGGCGACCAATAACAGTGCACTTTGGGCAGGTACGTAGTTAAATTTTCCAACAGATGCATGGAATTGACCTTGTTACAAGGACCAGAGTAATTTAATCATTAAAAAGTGGCATTTTATATCATGCCATGCTGCCTTTTAATCCTTTTTCAAGAATGAACGCACATAAATGAAATGATTCCTTTTATTATGCTCCTCACAATTTCTGTTCCTTTTTACTGTGTTCTTTGATTTTTCTTATTTAATTGCTGAGAGCACTCCAGAGCTGCTCATTTAGTCTTCCTTCATTTCTCTATACTGTGTTCCTTATAAGAGTGATATATGATGAACTGATGTCAGTATTAGTTAAGCATTGAAGCTCATATTAATGGGGAAAAGCTGTTTGTGGGAATTTCAGCATGTTTCCCAAAAAATGCAATCCTTGTAATTGTTCGAAAAGCACAATCCAAAATTTCTGCTGAGATTTCATGGTGAAAATATGCATACGTTAAGCTATTATTAGTGATATTTTATTAGACGTCAGCATTTGCGTTAGGAATTTTTAAAAGAATTGTTCTTCCGGTATGGTCCTTCCTAGAAAGACCAGCATTTATTGCCCTTCTCTCCTTCCTTTTGAGGAGGGTTAGGGTTAGGACTAACAGTTTATATCCATGTTGTATTATGTGTTCCCATGCTATCTTCTGAGTGGTGAAAGTTGTGTATTTTGGATATGCCGCTGAACAGAACTTGACTAATTTTTGCCTTTTGTCCAGTATATGGTACACACTGCAGCTTTGGTGTGCTGGTGGCAAAAGGAAACTCCATGTTTAAGATAATAGATGGGTGCTAATCAAGTGGACTGCTTTATCCCAGATTGGGTTGGGCTTTTTGAGTGTTGTTGTAACTGCACTTATCCATGCAAGTGGAAAGTAATTCCACCACATCCCTGATTTCCCAAACTGACTTCTGCAAGCTTTCGCATTTATGTAGCTGGACTGATTGAGTTTCTGGTCATTGGTGAAGGAAAATTCAGTCATGCTCATATCATTGAATGTCGTGAGAATGTAGTTAGGTTCTCTATTTTTGGAGATGGCAATTACCAGATGCTTATGTGACACATGCTACTTCATGTTTGTGCTTTCATGTTGTATCTACAGTCATTCCTCCTTATGTGCAAAGGTTCCATTTCTGAGAACCCCCGTAAATGATGGAATTTGTGAGTGCAAAACCTGTTAAAAATACAGGTTAAAAATTGCGGATATGCGAGTTTGCCCTTGGACGTTGAATTTTGTTGCTACTTTTCTGGCACAGACAGAGGATTTATGTATATTGCTCGTGTATTTTTATCTGTTGAAAAATCATGTACCACTTTGAAATTTATAAAGAAGTTTAGATAGATATGTTTAGAGTGGCTGACAAAATTCTCCTAGGATAATATGCAATATGTGTCATATTTTAAACTAGACTACTTTAAGATCAACAGAGACTTCTCTCATTCTATACAAAAATAACTTTTGGAATAGGAATTTCAAGATGAGTGCGACCTATTATCCATAAAGAATTTTAATTGTGGGGAACTGTGGGGAAAAAAAGTGGAATTTTATGATGTCTGAATTAGAGAGTTTAATTTATCTGGACAGCCTTTTAAAACCGGCAATAATAAGCATTCATAAGTCTTCTACCTATCTTCTTTCTACAAATGCTGACCGACATAGTGCATTTATCCAGCATTTTCTATTTTATTTCAGAATTCCAGCATTAATAATTTTTTTCTTAAAATCACTTCCAATTGTTAGTTCTGTCTAGCGATGAGGTGAGACATGCAATTGAAATAACAGAAAATACTGGATGTAGGAAATGAAGTTGACGAAGATTTCATTTAACCATATGTTGATAATTTTATTACCAGCATGGGTATTCTGCAATATTCAATGCCCCTTTCATTGTCCATATAGAATTTAGCCTACTGTTTTTAACCACTGTGAAGTGAGTTTTGTTATTGGCATTTTTCTCTCGAATTTTGAGAAAGCAAAAGTGCAATTCACGTTCATGTCATCCTTAAATAATTATTAGATTTTGGTTTGCAGTAAATTTTCGATGTATATATGCTTTAAAAATGAAATAAAACAGCATTTGTTGAAATAAATGCAATTCTTCTGAAGTGATTAGAAATTTAACGTTGTGCTAATAAACTAACCTCATACATTAATCATGCAATCTATTGAATTAATTAAAACTTGGTTAATAATTTTAAAAGTATCCACTTCTACTTCAGCCTCTCATCCTCCTCCTCTTTGCACCTCTCCTCGTATGAATCCTTGCTAGGGGGAGAAGCAGCAAAACAGACAGCTCTCATTAGCTCTGGTGAACAATTGGCTGAAAGTGGTCAATTTGGGTATTTAGTTATTGAGGAAAATTTGAAATAGATTGAAGGGAACAGAATGTGATCAAAGTGTCTCATGTAAGGTATTATTTGTAGGACAGGTAGATGTTGTGCTGGTAATATAAATTAGCATTGGTGGTGATAGAATAAATCTACCATATATCTCTGTTCCATTAAAAGTTTTGAGGTTGGTTGGCTCGCCGTGCTGATTTGTTGTTCCGCAGACATTTCATTACCCTGCTGGGTAACATCATCAGTGCAGCCTCTAACGCTTCAAGGTAATGAAACGTCTGCACCCACAAACCGAGCTACAAATCTACTCCAAAACCTTAGACATTAAAAGTTTAATAACTGCACAATAGCCCTTCTGGAGATGAAGGCATTTCCACCGGTGCACATTTAGGATTGTACTAGTGCCACATAATGCCAAGTTTGTGCACACTTCTATGCTAATATCTGATGTCTGAGAAATTGATTGAAACTAGATAACTCATTTCATTTAATACCTTTTAAACAACAGACAGAGCAGTTGACTCATTCATAATTTCCCTTTAGCTCAAGTCACACCCAAATTAAGAGACTGTTACTGTGAAATCTTATTGCGCATGTTTAAAAACTAAAACCTCAGAGACAATGGAAAATAACTTTGCTATGCACACTAAGGTTGGCACAATGAGTTGATTTTACAGTATGACAACAAAATGTGTAAAGCAAGGGGAGCAGGTTAAACAATGCAAATAATAAACCTCAAAACAAAAATGTCTAATAATGAGTTTAATTATTATATTGTATACACATTATTTATATTAAATGTGCAACACATTCATTTGTAAACTAAAAACATTCCATGCAAAATTATTGTTTGTAACAATTAAAATTTCCTTTGTTCTAACTGTATCAGCATAATTTATTCCCGATGTTAACATGCTTAAAATGCTGAGGATTATATTAGCTAATTCCAAAGAGGTTACCCTTCCTTTTAAGTGCAGGTGAACACCTTTTTAGGCTTTAACTAGCAGCTTGAATTTTGACAATGAGCAAATGCTTTCTATCTCTTAATTTCAAGTTATTTTTCTCAACACTCAAATGTAAATGAGCAGTGTTATAACTTGGTTACTTCCGTGAGTTGTTTGTTTGAACCTGTTGTATGTGCAGATACAACTCCTATAACCTCAAAAGTTCATTGAGGAGCTATTTTAATGAAAAGATTTATCTTAGTTGTTTCAAAAGACATATTGTACATTTCATTTCCTGGTCCTTGACTGTGTTTATGTTCGTTTTATAAAAGTATTGATTTACCAAGTTGTAGAACATGTACATAATTTTGTATTGTTCTAAACCTATTCTCTTTTCTATTTCATGTTTAATGTTGCTCTGAATTTTTGTTTTTTGGAAAGTTTAAAAGTAAGGGATAGAAGTTTAAAAATGAGAGGGCTCCCATTTAAGATGGAGATGAGTAGAGCTTTAATTTTTGCTTCAAAGGTTTTGGTCTATGGAATTCTCTGCCCCAAAGATCAATGGTTATAGGGATATTTAATATTTCAAAATCTGTGTTGTTTAGATTCTTAACTGACAAGGAAGACAAAGGGATTAGGGGGTAGACAACATAGTAGAAACCTGAAATAGATCAGCCCTGATCTTATCAATTGATTGAGCAGGCTCAAAAGGCTAAATGTCTAATCCTAATCGTACTCCTCCTCCTAATTTGTATGCTCATATGTATACTAAAGGTTTATTTGTTGAACTCTTTCTCACTCTTCCTATTGCATGGAAACTGTTTCTTTTTCGAGTGCACATAAGCTAAGGCCACTGATTTTTGAAATGACAAGTGTAATGTATAATTTCATGTGTTCCCCAAGAAAAATGCTCATTGTTGTAAGTTGAATTTTGGCTAAAATAAATGTTGATATTTACAGATAGAAAGCATTTTCTCTTTTATCATAAGTGATGCTGCTGTTTAAAGCCCATAAAGGCATCCACCTGCACATAAAAGGAGGGGTAACCACTGTTGGACTGATACAAACCTCGGCATCTTAGGTGTGTTAAATTCGAATATAGATAATGCTGATATTGTTAGAATAAAGGAAATTTTAATTGTTGCACACAACAATTTTGCATGGAAATGTTTTATTTTACAAATTAATGTGTTGTACATTTAAAATAACATGCATACAAAAAAAAAGGACTCAATTTTTGGAGTTTTTTGTTCCCCTTGCTTTATGCATTTTGTTATCAGACTATAAAATCTACTCATTGTGCCAACCTTATTATGCATAGCAAAGTTTTTTTTCTGTGTCTCTAAGGTTTTTTTTAACATGTGCAGTAAAATTCCATTGAGATAGTCTCTAGATAATCAAGTCTGGTGAATGCAATAACAATTGGATAGTCAGTAGAATGCAAATTGTTTCATAGAGAGATTGATATTAGAATTTGCCTAATTCAGCATGTAGGGCAATTAATGAAAATATTCTAGCTTTTCAAAAGAAAATAAATAAGTTCTGCTGACTTTTCATTTCCCTGCTGGGTATATTGATTTGTGAATGTGTAAACACTGGCTACATTTCACGTTGTATGCACATTATCTCATTGCCAGAAACTGCTCTGGCCCTAGCAAACATATGCCTCTGTTTCGAAAGCTTGACTCTCAGCAAGTTTAGCTTTAGTTAGTATTTGTATATGTGATTTCAGCAGTGGAGTCTTTTTTTCCTTTGTGCATGTGCTTGCCAATTCTGTTTAATATTGCGAAAGCCTAACCACAAAACATGAAGCTGAAGCTATAATGTGTATGAAGGATGTATACGTATGCATAATTGTATTGAGACAGAGATGCACACGTGCGTTTAGTGAAAGCAATATATTTCATTCAGAGCAATAGACAAAGATACACCCAAAAGTGGAACCAACTAATTGACTTTCTTACTCTGGTTGATTTATATTATTTGACTAGTACTTATTCAAATTTTCTTGAACATTTTTATTTGATGTTTGATTTACTGGCTGCCATGAGCTGTGGAATACAATTTACATGTAAAAGTGAAGACTTAACAATAAAACTGCATTGAAAATTGATGGGACTTTATGCCATTAAAGTTTGTTGAAGTTCATACGTATGTCATTGTAGCTGAGAGGTGTAACTTTATAAAATGCAAATTAGATTCCATTAGCAGCAATAGGTATACAAGCTGGAAAAATATTTTTCCAATGCAGAATTGCAGGTTTTATTAAAAACTGAAGACAATAGTTATAATATTTTAAAGCTTTCCTATGCAGATGATGAGACGAGCTTTTTTTTTATCATTTGTCAACTGCTTAATACATCTGCCAGCATTATCCTGGTGTGCACAAACAAGACAGAATTTTAAAAATGCATGCATGTGGATTAGGGTCAAGCCCTGTGTTTTTCTAATACAGCAGGTTCGCTGGTACAACTGTAGAAGTAGATCTAACCAACAGCAGTGAGATGCCTTAATTGAGACATGCTGTCAAAGTGACAAACATATTTGCATAAAATGTATTTATTTTCACTGTACCGGCCTGCAGTTTGCTGTTGGTTGAACATTCTTAATCAGCTTTTTCTAACTGAGCCTGTGAAAGCTGTTCTATCCATTGTGCTCTTCTACATTGCATGACAGTTTGTCTAAAGGGGGAAGGGACAAAAAGCTGTTTTTTTTTTTAATGCTGCTGTTTTTGCCATTTTTGTATTAAATCACCTGGCACATTTACAACCCAAATGCCATCGGACTTGTTTTCTTGGATCAAGCACATGGAAAAGTCATGCTTTTACTGTTGCCTTTACCGAATCTGTTCAAAGCAGTTTTCAATTCTGCACATCTGTCATAGGTGTCATGATCTTAATATCAATATTCTTTGAAAATTAGACATTACTTTTCAAAAAGCGATGAGCTTCAAGTAAAAGAATGAGTACAGACACAAGTAAGACTATGGGCAATAAATAGCTTTTTTTGCAATTTGATTCAGAAATCTTCAGTATCTATGTATAATGGGATAGTAGGGTAGCAATGTTGACTGCACATTTTTGAAAAATATTTCAGCTAGATAGCTTAAAAGATTCAGAGTATAGCTACTCCAATTTTAGAGTCAGTTTTTTGGCAATATTTCACTAATTGATATGCATTCTTGGAAACTTTGACTATAGAATTTCATCAGATAGTAACTGGTGTGAAATCACTTACCCAAGCTTAAAATAGTACCTGGCATTCTCTTAGCTCAATTCTTTGTCTCCTGGTCGATCTCCAGTTAAATTTCAAGCAATATAGGACAAGCAATATATTTTTGAAATTAATTGTTATTACTGTATGTTATTCATACTGTTGCTGAGTTCCATAACCCCTTAAGTCAAAACATGAATGTAGTTGATGCAAGAGACTTACTCTACAGTGGCAAAACCAAAGTGTAATATCAAGTGACAATAATGTCCTTCAGGTGTCTGACGTATGACTTCCATAATCACAGTATTGACAAGGTTGATCAGTTTAAAACAGAAGGATAAAATTTATAGAATATGGGAAATACTAATCAGATCAGGCAGCATCTGTGGAGATAGAAGCACAGTTAAAAGACTGGATTTCTTTTTTTCTGAGTTGGTCTAACTCTCATGGCCTATAAAAATGCAAAGTGAGACCCAAATACAGAACCTCTGTCCCAGTTCTGCTCAATTCCATTTATTAACAGTGTGGTAGTTAGTGGTGAATGCTTCACAAAGATAGTAGATCCGTGCTCCCCAGGGCCATTTTAAATTAGTGCTGAGTTCAAGCACATCCCATGTTCATGGTTCTAAGAGCTTGAACTATAGTGTGGAATGAATTTAGAAAGTACACATCAAACAATCTTAAGTGGCACATAATATCTGTTTAAGTCTCAAGTTTTTTTAAATGTGAAGCCCTTAAAAATGGGGAGTAAAGGGTTGTAGCTCTCAGTTGTAATAGAGAAAAGGAGATATCTGCTACTGGAGCTCTTTGACAGGCCATCTGGTCTGGCTTAGTAAAATAATTTGGCCATTGGTTCCTGTAGTTTTGGTTGTCTTAATTCAAATTCTTGTTTTTGTTAGGGCCGAGCCTATTATGAATGTTTGGCTACATTTCAAAAGCTCTAAGACTATTTAGCACTCCTCCCATTGATATGTTTGAAGAGGCCATGAAAGGATTAGCTACCTTTGATGTGGTTAATGAGTATAAATTTGTTTCTTTTTAAAGCACATTGACTAATTGAGAGTATTTAACTTTTTCAAATGGGTTTCATGCATAAGGGTTGCTTTCTATATAAAGCATGTATGAGTGAGAGTACACCTCGGTTGTTAGATTTGTATCTTCATCTCCACATGGTTCCTGAGGTCCACCTGTCATGATTGAGTAGCTCATGAAGGAGGACTGGGAGTGGATGAGGGCAGGTAAGGGCTAGGGGACCTAGCTGCCTTTTAAACAGCTAGGCTAAGATCGCAGAGAACCAAAGTGAGCTTTCTAAGCAGCCCACTTCAGCATGCTCCCCCAGGACTGCCTTTGAACTGCCCTTAGAGATTACAGGCAAGACTTCACCTCGACCCACCTCCTCAGAATGAAAATAAGATGGGTGAGCTATTCTTTTTTTAAAGAAACAGGAGGGCTAAGCCTGGAAATTTCCTGACTTGAGTTTCCTACTTCAATGGTGCAAATCCAGGGCAATGAATTTCAAGTTGATAACTTTTCATTAAAACTTGTGCATCTGCAGTACTTTGCTTTATATAAAATACAAAATTCTAATCAATTGTAAATAGCTTGTGCAACCTGTCAAACTCAGGAGGTCAACTGTTCAAATATGTCTTCGTCACACTCACATTTTATGGCAACTCAATTTATTTATTCATTGGAGAATATGTTCAATTCAAAATATTTCTCCTCTGATTAAAGTTTGAATTTTTCATAGATATCGATTTTTAACTTTCATTGTCAATCATTTTTTCCACACACACACATTCAGTATAAGCTTTTTTGACATTTTGAAGCAACGGATGTTATTGAAAGCATTGAATATATCTTTTCAATGCTAAATATTCTTTGTAGTTTCCAAATTTCTTTTAATATATAGCAATTGCATGTAGCAAAACATTAATTGCATTTTGTGAAACTGTAAACAATTTGTTGTTCACTAAATAACCCCAAACATTTTAATCTTGCATTTCAAGTATATACATTGGTTCACAAATAAGACTGGAGTTCTCAAAGGACCTGAATCTGGTGACTTCTGAACATTTGCAGTATATTGTCATAGTTCAAGATCATCCTGGCAGTAAATTCTTAATACTGGAAATAATACAACAACAACAGATTGTACAACTGAACTCAAATTGCTTCTGGCTCAGTCCCAATCCACATCTCTGGAGTGATATATTATTATATAATCCTTGATTGAAGGTTTCTTTGGTTGTTGGGCTTTTCGTCAAAATATTTAACAGCTGTTATTCTTTTAACACGATCAACACTTTACATTTTTAATTTTTGAAGTACATGTTTATATACATGTTAGAGAAGTTAAAGAGAAAGTTAATTCTAAATGGTTACAGCGACTTGCATTTATTCAGTTCCTTAATGTTTTAAAACATCAGGTGCCTTATTAGAGGAAAAAAAATTGATACCAAGCCACATAAGGATATAACAGGATAATGAGTAAGGGCCTGATCAAAGGCAGGTTTTAAGAATCATTTGAAAGGAGGGAAAGAGATATGGAGATATGGAATTTTATACAGAGGGATTTTTAAAAATTTATTCATGACATGTGGGTATCGTTGACGAGGCTAGTATTTATTATCCATTCCTCATTTCCCTTAAGCTAGGTGCATATAAAAGTCAACCGCGTTCCTGTAGATCTGGAATCACATGTAGGCCAAACTAGGTAAGGATGGTCAATTTCCTTCTAAATGACATTACTGAACTTGCTAGCTATTTATAATAATCAACAATAGTTAAAGTCCCCATTAAACTAAATTTAAATTAAAGATCTTTTCACAGTGGATTTGATAGGTTTCTGCCTGGTGCTCTGGTTTCCTTCCACAGCTCAAAGATGTGCAGATTAGGTGGATTGGCCGTGGGAAATGCAGGGTTATGTGGATACAGTGAGGGTCTGGGACTGGGTAGGATTCTGGTCGGAGAGTTATGCTGACTTGATGGGTCGAATGGCCTTGCAGATATTCTATGATTTAATTTCACAAGCTGCATGGTTGAATTCAGACCTGTAATACCAGAACCCAGGACCTAAACAGCTAAACGTGTGGCTATTCAAAGTGGGGGATAAAGAACGTTGGGGGTGCAAAAGAGTTCAGGGGTGCAGAATCCTTGAAGGGCTATAGGGCTCAAAGAAGTTGCAGAGGCAAGCTGAGGATGGTCATGGAGGGAATTGATGGCACGAATTTTAAATACGAACCATTCTAAGCACTGGTGACAGTTATATTTATACAATCAACTGTAATGATCTTTTAAAAATAGTGGTTGTCATTTTGCCCTCCACTGGTGTTGGAATGAAAGCTGTAGATTTCTCTGACCCTTTTTGATTTTGGTCTTATTTTGAAGGACAAAGAGCCAGTGATCAGAGCACTGTCGATTTATCTTTTGCAAATTGTTACTTTTAACAAGTGGTTAAAGTGAACAGCTGCTAAAGGGAATGTAACTGCACTTACTTTTGTGAAATTGCCAGATGCTCGCCTGATTTTTCTTGCCATGTGCAAATATATTGTTTGTTTATGGTAATTGAATGGATGTAACTTTAATGCTTGTGTGAGAAAGAATGTTTTCGACGGAAAGTGCTTCCTTTTTTGAACTCTGTGATCATGGAATTTTTTAAAAATACCCAGCACAATAATCTTCCCTGAGATATCTCTTTGTGGAGTTCCATTACTAACAGAAGTAGAATAGCTTTGGTGATAATGTTCTGATGCTACAATATTGTGTTGTTTGTATCTGTATTGTTTCTGCTCATTGTGGTTGAATGCCTCATGATTGTGCTGTTTAGGCTGGTCAAATGTCTTTTTATCCAGCAGTATATTTGTCCTTCATCAGATAACTAGAGTGTTCTGTTTTCTTTATTCTTCCATGAAATCTGGGCATTTATTGCCCATCATTAATGCCTCAGAGGACAGTTGAAAGTCAATCACGTTGCTGTGATCTGGAGTCACATGTAGGCCAGACCAGATTAGATTGGCAGCTTTCCTTCCCAAAATGACATAATGTTATTATTTGACATGGTCACTAGCTGTAGCTAATTAGACTAGCTTTTTCTTATTCCAGATCTTTGTAGAATTCAAATTCCACCAGCTGCCATGGTATAATGCTTTTAATAAGGGACAAGATCAGTAAGTTAGAGAGAACATTTTGGATCAAAGGATCAAGATACAGAATCAACTTTTATGGAGCTAAGAAATAGCACAGTCCAGCAAACATTGGTGAGAGTTGTTAGCACACTGTTTGGTTGCTTGTAACGTTGGGCACGAAGTTGCATTTAACATAAATAATACAATAATGGATAACTTCAATTTACATAGACTGGACAAACCTAAATCAGCATTACTCCAGGGAAGGATGAACTTATGGAGTTTATATGAGATTTGTTTGAAAAAGCCACTAGGGATCAGCACATTTTAGATTTTGTGATGTAAATGAAAATGACAATCAAAAAGAGCTAATTAATAATCTGGCTGTTAAAGAGCCTTTGGGAAATAGTGACCATAACATAATGAAATTCTAGATTGTTTGTTTGAATGTGATGTTGTTTATTCTGAAACTAAGGTCTTAAATCTGAAGAAGAGAAACTATAAACATATGAGGGGCCGATTGGCTTTGGTAGATTGGTAAAATACGCTGAAAGATTTAGCACGAGATGAGCAGTAGCTAGACTTTAAAGAAAACGAAGTGGTCTGCAACAGATATGCATTTCTGTAAGGTACAGACATCCAATGGGAAGGATAAATCAAGCATGGCTAAGAAAAGAAGTTGAAGAGTAGAACAAAGGAAGTGACTAACAAGGATTTGAGAAAAAGTTGTAAGCCTGAAGTTTGGGAGCAATTTAGAATCCAGCAAAGGATGGCCAAAAACCTGGTAAAGGGGAAATCAGACATGTATGCAACCTAGTGAGGAACCAAAGTGGACTTTAGGGATGTAAATAGGAGAATTGTAGATTAATTACAGATGGAAGCAGGAGAATTTATAGTGAAGAACAGACGGAAGCTAAACAATTGTTTTGTGTCTGCCTTCTCAGAGGTGGATATAGAAAATCTCCCAGAAATACTAGGGAAGCAAGAGATTTGTGAAATTGAGGCACTGAAATAAATTGGTGTTCGTAAAGATGCAGTGCTTGAAAAGTTAACTGGATTGAAGGTTGATAAATCCCCTGGACCAAATGAGCCACACCTCAGAGTGTTGAAGGAGGTAGCTTAGGATAGTAGATGCATTGGTGATTATCTTTCAAAATTCTATAGATTCAAGAAATAGTCCTGTGATTAAAATATAGCAAACATAACCCCAGTATTTTAGAAAAGAAAGAGCGAGAATGTGGAGAACAGCAGACCTTTTGGTTTGACAGATATAGTTAGGAAAATGCTAGAATCAATTATAAACTGAAGACACGGTAAGTATTGGTAAAATTGGATTAACATGGCTTTATGAAAAGGAATTCTGTTTGACAAACTTGCTGTAGTTTTTAGAATTTGCTATTCATGGGTGTATTCGGATTTTCAGAAGACTTTTGATAAGGTTCCATACAGGAAGTTAGTAAACAAAATTAGAGCACATGGGAGTAGTGGTGATATACTAGTATCGATTGAGACTTAGTTAACAGAAAGCAGAGAGTAGGAATAAATGGATCATTCTCAGATTGACAAGCTGTTACTCGTGAAATACCACTGGTATCAGTGCTAGGGCCAACACTGTTCACTGTTTATATAATTGTTGTGAATATGGGAGTCAATTATAATATTGTCAAATTTGCTGAGGACAGAAAACTAGGTGGGAAGATAGGTCATAAAGAAGATGCAGGGAGATTTCAGGTGTACTTGGACAAACTAAGTGAATAGACAAGACCATGAGCAATGGGATATACTATGAATTAGTGTGAAGTTATCCATTTTGGTAGGAAAGACAGAAAGACATAATGGACTGGATTTTCCAATGGCCAGGTAGTGGTTTGATGGGAATTGCACATGGAAACCCTGAGGAATCTCCTCCATAGCAGACTCTGCAGTTATTGCTCAGGAGATTGAAGATTCTGCTGGTCAATTTCCCTACACCCTCCAAAAGTCTCCGTTTAAATTATAGAATTCTTCCACGGAAATTAAGTAAGTAGTTACTGAGGAAAAGTTAGACTATTAAACATGCAATCTCACTCCTGTATAACTACTCAACTGACTCAAACCTCCCTCAAACACCCAACTACCTCCCCCAGAACCTTGTGTGACACTCCTGGACGCCACCTGTCATTCGTTCCGAACTCAAGTTCCTACCTCCCTTCTCACGCTAGACTCGAACTCCCCGCCTCTCTCCTCCCCACCCTGGCATCCTCAGGTCATATTTACTTTATGTACTTAATGTTTGACAGCAGCTGACAGAGTGGTTGTCTGTGATTCTGGATGCTCAAGCAGCCGACTGCTTTGAAAATGCATGGTTTGACTTTCCCAATGGTTCTGCACTATGCAAGTACTGTCAGATTGGAAGGACAGCTTTGTATTTCTGATTGGAATCTCCTCTCAGAAGTACTGAACTTTCCACTTTCACAAAAGAAGGGCTGTAGGGGAAATCTGCGTGAGGTTGCCACTCCTTGGAAAACCCAGCCCAATATCTCTTCACTGGTGAAAGCTTGAAAGGGTTCCTGTCTGAAAAGGCCTGGGTGTCCTTGTTCATGAGCCATGAAAAGCTGGAATGCAACAGCCACTAAGGAAAGCTATCACCAGGGGATTTGAGAACAGAAGTAAAGATGTCTTGCAACAGTTGTAAAGAGCCTTGCTGAGACTGCACCTGGAATATTGCGTACAGTTTTAATGCCTTTACCTCAGCAAGGGTTTACTTGCTAAAGAAGGAAGGCAGCTGAGTTTCACCAGATGAATCCTGTAATTCTGGCATTGTTTTGAGGAGAAGTAGAGGGACCTGGGCCTATGTTGTCTGTAATTTTGAAGAATGATAGGCATACCATTGAAACTTAGACTCTGTCATGCTCTACAAGAATTTTGTACATAGTTGGGATGTTTCCCCTACTGGTGACTCTGGAACCAGGGGACATAATCTCAGAATAAGGGGTAGGTCATTTAAGACTAAATGACTATGCAAGTACTGTCAGATTGGGGGTACAGCTTTGTATTTCTGATTGGAATCTCCTCTCAGAAGGAGAGGAGGAATTTCTTCACTCAGGTGATAAATCTTTGGCATTCTCTACCCTAGAGAGCTGAGGAAGATCAATGATTTAGCATGTTCAAGACAGAATTTGGATTACTAGAGACTAATGGCATCGCAGGATATGGAGATGATTTGGGCAAGTGCGTTGAGGTAGACAATCAGCCATGATCTAATTGAATAGTAGAGCTGACTCTACAGAATGAATGGACTTCTCCTGTTTCTATGTTTCTAAGCAGTAGCTGCCACTGGTAATGGAAAAGGGAGAGGCCTAAGATCACTGAGGGACCCAGACCACAAGTGAGTCAGAGTAGAATGGGCTCGTAGGAAAGGGTTTATAAGAGAGAAGGCATAGAGGGGTCAGAGGCAAGCCAGGCAGGGTTCATTTTAAGCTGCCAGTCTCTTAGCCAATAAAGATCCCTGATTGAGCCCTACATGCCTTTGAAAGAGGGACCATCTCCCAGAAAGTCACTGGCAAAACCACCAGGAGGCTGTGCTGCTTCAATGTAATTCCTGAACCAGCACACAATTCTGGAGAGCTCAGAATAATTAGGGCCAGTTGGTTCAATGATGATCCTAATTGCCATGCTGCTGCAAGTGGGTGTGTTCTGCCCAGAGGCCTGTTGTGGCCTCCAACTTAACCGCAAGAGGTTTCTGCTCCAGGAAAATGATGTTTGGCCTCTCCCATGATTAAGTGGACCTAGTTGCCATGATATATATGTAACCTCAAAAAGAGTACAAAATATCCTTCAGCTCAATAACCACTGACCTAAGCAACCCTGTAATGGGTTGGAAACTTTTTAAATATTGCCTTGCTTGTCTTGTTCGGTTTTATACTTGTCACAAAAATAGTTTTCTTGCAGAGCTATGATCTTCAAGTCAGCACTCAACATTTCTGACAGACCACATGCATTGGGTACTTAGACATTGATTATGGACATATTGGATGCCTGCATAAATGAACAAGACATTTTCCTTCTCCCTTCATCTTCAGTTTTTTTAAGCCTACATTTCCTAGTCGCCCACAAAAGAAGCAAAGGAGTACTATAGGGACCCTATTAGGAGCTCCCTAGTGCTGCAAAAAATGTTCTAACCTATAATGTGTTTCATCACTTAAAAATGAAATATTCTATATGAATGATATTCACACCTAGCTTTCTGAACTAAAGTGATGTGCAGGTGCAAGTTTTCAGAGCTGTAACAATGGGGCAATTAATTATAATTTTAAAAAAGGCTCTGTGCATTAATACAGTCTTAAGGTTGGCAAAGCACCAGAATAATGGTGAGAATTTCACTTAACCTGTAGAAGCTATCAGCTGCTATATGGGAAAAGATGAGATACTTCTGTATGTTCTAATGCATGGATTGGAATATATTCGTGCAGATTTTTGACAGGAACAATGTTTTCTATTGCTTAGGTTGGATAATCTGTGATATTTATTCATGACCGCATAAGTCAGTTGTAGAGGTTGAGATGACACCGATAAAACCTCTTTAAATGTGACATTAATTCGATCCTCCAATACATTAATGCCTTGTAATAATCTCTTGATTTCATTTGTCTCTTTTGCTGTGTCAAATTCCTGGATCTCTCTCTTGAAAAGCACTGTGAGTGTACCTACACTACATGGACTGGAGCAGTTCAAGATGGTAACTCACCAGCAGCTTCCCAAGGTTAATCAAAGATGGGCAGTAAATACTGGCTCAGCAAATCACAAGAACAAATAAAAAAGACTGTTTTCTTTCCAAGATCTGATAATAAGTCATTAGCTTAACAGCTCTCTGACCAAAAAATGATATATAATACACTACAGTACAGCACAGGAACAGACTCTTCTGCCCACCAAGTCTGTTGGCTTTTCTCATCAATGACTACTGGCTGTTTTTGTTTTGAGTACACCAATTTTTCAAGTGGAATGCTTGTGCAAAGAATACCAGATTACCAGTTTTCTATTTGTATCCCTGATAGCTACTTAAAAAGGTTAGCTCCTTGTTTCGTTCTTGAAGACAATTAGGAATGGCGGGGGTGGGGGGGAAAGGTGTGGTTCTTGTTAACAATACATCCCATGATTTAATATTTTAACAAATTAATGAAGTATCTGAAGTTTATTGAAGGAATTTTCTACAAAATTTATTACCACTTAGCAGGGCAAGTGACCAAAATAAAAGCAGAAGTAGGCCAATCAAGTCTGCTAAACCATTTACTAAAATTAATGGCTGATCTGATAATCCTCAACTCCACTTTCCTGCCTTTTCCCCATAACTTTTAATTCCCTTGCTGATTAAAAATCTGTCTATCTCAGCTTTGAATACACTTAATGACACACCTCAACAGTCCTCTGCAATAGAGAATTAATCAAAATCGCTAATTTCTAAGAGAAGAAATTCTTCCTCATCTGTATCCTAAATCTGGAACCCCTTATTCTGAAATTGTACCCTCTAGTTAGAGACTCTCCCACAATTAAAAACAACCTGTCCCTGTCTGTGCTGTGAAGTCCCCTAAGAATCTCTGTTTTTCAATATGGTTGCATCTCATTTTCCTGTGTTCCAACAGTACAGGCCCAATCTACTCATCTTCTCCTCATTATCAGGTATTAACCTAGTGAACCTTTTCTGGATTGCATCTAATGCCAGTGTATCTTTCCTTACACAAGGGCCCCAAAACTGTTCATAGTATTCCAGCTGTTGTCTTGACTAGTGCCTTGTGTAGTTTCAGCAAAACCTCCCTACTCTTAGACTCCAATCCCTTAAAGGCCAGCATTCCATTTACTTTTCCTATTTCCAGCTGAACTTGGATTCATAGTTTTCTGCAGTGTTTCTCCATTTAAATAATATTACCCTTCTAGTCTTCCTGCTGAAGTACATAACCGTACATTTTCCCACATTATATTCCATCTGCCAAGTTTTTGTCCATTTGTTTAATCCTCTGCAGACTCTTTGTTCTTCCTCACCACTTGCCTTCCCACCTATTTTCATATCATATGCAAACTTGGTTATAGTACATTCAATTTCCTCCTCCAAGTTGTTAAGATATATTGTAAGTAATTGCAGACCTGGCACTGGTCCCTGTGGCACACTATTAGTTATGGCTTGCCATCTCAAAATATCCAACTCTCTGTCTTCGAGTAGTTAGCCACTGCACTATCCATGCTGATTTACTACCTCCAACACCATGAGCTCTTATTAAGCAGCCTACTGTGTGGTTCCTTATTTTTTCCTGGCCATTATCACAGCCAAATCATGTTTATTTGTATTTTTTTTTAAAAGTTGTTCATGCCTCCAATCTCCAAACTCATCCTCAACTCCATGGTCCTTGTATTTTCCCTTTCAGCCTTTTCCCATTGCAACTGCATTTCTGAATCCCAGCTGCCTGAACATGACATTCTCACTGGCAGCTAAACGTGATCTGGTTGTAAATGTGCCCAGACAGAAATTTATCCCACAATGTTTGTCGAGATTCTGGATCTGTATTTAGCTTGTTCTCAGTACTTTCAGACATATGCATTCTTTGGTACATTATAAGAGTTTCTCATAAAAGATTTGACTTTGCATCAGTAAAAGTCAGAAGTTCCCAACCCTGTAGAACAGAGCTTTAATAGCTTCCCCACCTCTTTTGAAAATAAAAAAAAATCTAGTGTGACGTAAATTCAGTACAAATATTCTATTGCAATGTCGTGGCTGAATGTCTATTGACATTCAAACGCACTGACCACCAGAAAACTGTAAAGTGAACCTAGTAATCTGTAAGCTGCTCCATTACACAACGCATCTTCAATACCCAGAGAGCAAGTTTAGAAATCATACTGTGTGCTTTTAATGTAACTAATACAGATTACTGTTTGAAATACCCAATTTTAGTGTAACTCAGTAAGGCTGAAAGTTTGGAAGAGTGACTTCAAAAAGTCAATTATTCATGAATATGACATTTTCTTCATTGATTCTTAAAATACAGTCTCCACCGTTGCACCAAACGTAAACTTGGTAGCAGTGGATCTTAGATTGGAAATGCAAGGTCGTCAGCTGCCTAGTTCTTGAAAAGTTAAAAATTATGCAAGCAGTCATGTGCCAGAGGTGCCCTTGAGGGTTTTACGCTCTGAATTTCCAACAGTTGGACTTCGTTAGGAGCCTGGCGTTGTTTAATAAGGAGGTTGGACTGCTGGCACCTCCACTGCTTATTTGTTCTCGGAGGGCTCCAGGGCTGCTGCAGTAAGCAGATCGGCCAGAGCTGATCATTACAAGGGCATATGCTGCCATGAATAAAAATGTCACAGGATTTCTGTCCTAAGCAGTGGAAAATGTCATTCCTGTCAAACAGATATTACAGGACTACTGTGTAGTCAGTACAAATTGGTTAGTTGCATGTTCTCTGAGTTTTTGACATTCATAGATTAAGTCTGAAGGAAAAAACAATGCTGACCTATTTATCTGTTATTGCTGATGTATATTCTTTTTTTGCATGAAAAAGCATTTGTCAAATACTAATTAAAAATCTTTCAGTAAAAAGTGAAGTAAGGTGATTTGTTCATGCTGACAGTGAGTATTTGACTAACCAATACAAGTGGGATATATTGCAGGTGTTTTCTGTAATATCCCATACACTGATAATGATCCATTGATAATGAGCTTTTTTTAATGGCTCACAGTTTGTCCATCCAGGGTCCAGCTTAAAACCTTCAGCTGAAGGAAGAGAAATACATTCAATATTTAAGTCAACGGATAAGGGATGACAGATTTGAGCAGGCCACTGAGAGGTAATGGACCTTAACAAAGTCAAAAGTTTTGAACTAGACTTGACAATTCATCCTCTGTATCCTTTGAAAATATATCTTAAACTCACTGAGCTTAAACAAGGATCAACAAATGCTGAGTATTCATGGATATCTCCCAGTTCTTGGAGACAATCAATTGTACGTAAGCAAACTAAAGTTAAATGACAAGAAAGG
Organism: Rhincodon typus; assembly: GCF_021869965.1. Classification (NCBI taxonomy): domain Eukaryota; kingdom Metazoa; phylum Chordata; class Chondrichthyes; order Orectolobiformes; family Rhincodontidae; genus Rhincodon; species Rhincodon typus. The sequence goes on along the minus strand of NC_063359.1, from coordinate 21,776,857 downwards.
AAAAGATGTGTCACGCAAATATGATGTGGCAAAGCATATTGGAGGTTATTGTCAGGAAAATGCACAAGGTGTGTTTTATTAGAACCAGTCTTATTGGATCCTTTTGTATTTTTAAACCAAGCACTGGCGCCTAATAGACTATGCCACATAGATGTCTGCGCTATGATCGAGCCAACAACTGCTGGGCCAGCCACCGACGAATCTGCTTTACTGTTTCCATCAACCTGTCCCCCAAACTGGCAGAGGTAGGAAAACCTGTGCTGCAGGACACCCGATGTTGCTGGACTCAAGGACCTGGGAAGAAAGGCTTAGTCGGGCGCTGCCTCACAGCCAAACTGGCGATGACCAACCTTCCAGTCGGAAAGTGCCCACAGGCCTTGTCCACCCTAAAGACCACCCATAGTCAGCACCTTCGTAAAATTGCTCGGTGTCTTGAAGAGGAAACACCAAAACTAGTTCGATGAGAACAATTAGAAGATCTAGGATCTCCTAGACGACCAATGCAAGGCGTTCCTGAACTGGCAGCTGTACCAAAACTCGAGCAAGAGAAAACCAGGCCAAGTTGCAAGAGAGAACCCATGAGCTAATGAATACATGGTGAGTGGAAAGAGCACAGGAGACTCAAATTTGCCAACAACCATGACATGTGAGGCTCCTTCATGGCAGTCAAAATCATCTATGGTGTGAGTTCCAGGGAACAACTCCACTGAGAGCCAAAAACAGGGTTGGTCATCAGAGACCAAGAGGCAGTCAACACCCATAGGAGAGGACACTTTGAGGATCTCCTCAACCAAGATGCAGCTTTTGATGTTAGTGCTGTCAAAACCATCATACAGTACGCTATCTGTCACATCTCATTGCATGTCCGAACCGCTGTTAGGTCAAAAAAGCCATCCCACAGCTGAAAAACAACAAGGCCTGTGAAGCAGATGGAATCTCTGCTGAAGTACCATGAAAGAGCAGTGAGAGACTCTTAACACAAATCCATGATCTCATTCGCCTTGTCTGGAAGGAAGAGAGCATACTAGGAAATCTGGAAGACACTGCAAATGTGACCATCTTCCAGAAAGGGACAGGTCCAACTGGAAATTTGAGGGATTTCCCTACTATCTGCCACAGAAAAGGTCATTGCGAGAAGCTTCCTCATCCATCTCCTCCCAGTGACTGAAGAGTTCCTCCAGAGTTTCAATGCGGCTTCCACCATCAAGAAGCACAATGGACATGATTGGCAGTGCGTAGCTAATCCAAATGCAGGGACAACCCCAACCTCTGTACATGATTTTTTCGATCTCTCAAAGGCCTTTGACTCTCAACCGTGAATGATTGTGGAATAGTCTCCCTAAATTCAGCTGCCTGCAAAAATTTGTTACCAGTCTCTGCCTGCTTCGCAAATGGCATGCAAGTTGTGATGCTCACCAATACGACTCTATACGAGTGCAAACTGATGTCAAACAGGACTGTGTCATCACACCAATGCGCTTCTACATATTTCTTACTGCAACACTCCACGCCAGCTCCTCAAAGCTCCCAGAGTGAGGTAACATACAGGGAAATTGTTCAGCCTTTGACCACCCCAACTTCTGTCGCCAGAGCTTCAGTCTGCCAACAATTCCCACGTGCGCACACCCAAAGGCCGAGCTACAAACTATCATTGATGTATTCACCATGGTGTTTGAGAGAATGGGCTTCAAACTAAACATTCAAAAAACAAAGGTTTTCTACCAGCCAGCTCCTGCTGCACAACACTGTCCTCAACCATCAAAATCCACAGCGACTCCCTGAATAATATGGATCATTTTCAATTCCCTGCCAGCCTCCTTGTGGTGCAAGCAGACATTGACAAAATCCAATATCAACTCCAGTGCACCAGTGCAGCCTTAGAACATCTGAGGAACAGAATATTTGAAGTCTGAGACCTTAAATCCAGCACCCAAGCTCATGATCTGCACATGGTCCCCACCCTCCTGTTGCATGGGAAACATGGACCAAGTACAGAAGACACTTAAAATCCCTGGAGAGCTATCACCAGTGTTGCTGTCACAAATTCTTGCAAATCCACTGGCACGTGTACCAATAGCAGCGTCCTCTCCCAGGAGAACAGACTCTGTATCAATGCACTGGTTACACACTACCAGCTGTGGTGGGCAGGCTACATTGTCCGCATGCCCGACACAAGACTCTCTAAAGAAGTGCTTTTCTCTGAGCTCCACAATGATTAGAGATCTCTAGGGGGACACAGGAAACACTACAGGAGCACCCTGAAAGCCTCCTTAAACAAATGCAACATCCCCACCAACACAGGTAAATCACTTGCCCTAGAACATACAAACTGGAGAAGAAGCATCCATGAAGGCACCAACCATTTTGAACATCACTGACTGGAGGCCAAGCACAAGCAATGGAAAGACTGCAGAATCCAGAGTGTCTCGCCTATCTGTCTCAAAAACCACCTGCCCCACCTATGGCAGAGTCTGTGGCTATAGGATTGAACTATTCAGGCACTACAGAACATACCCCCATCTCTTCGTAACCCCCCACGTGGAGTGGAAGCAAGCCATTCCTCAACCCTGAGGGACCAGCAGAGAAGAACAGCTTTGTCAATGTGAATGCCCTGCTAATGCTGGCTATTGATATAATAATATGGCGAATGTAGTGGGAGCTCAGTCTCATGCTATGTTTGGTTTTATAAACAAAATCAGTCAGGGAAATAGGAGGCAATGGAAACCTCTCATTTAAGTTCGGAGATAGTGGGAACTGCCGATGCTGAGATAACAAGGTGTAGAGCTGGATGAACACAGCAGGCCAAGCAGCATCAGAGGAGCAGGGGTCCAGACCC
>NC_063359.1:21755198-21764021 GCF_021869965.1 Rhincodon typus | reverse complement strand
CACGTCCCAGAACATTAGCCTAGGATTCTGGATTATGAGCCCAGTGGCACTATCTCTACACCTCCACTTCCCCATGTATGTCCTTAAACTGGAGTTACAAGTGATAGGTGGCAAATTCCTCACTCAGTCTGAAAGGAAGGACCTTAATGCTAACACCTACCCTTAAACTCTAACTCTGACCCCCAACTGTGAATCTTAACCATAACCGCAACTCTAAGCTCTAACACTGACTCCTAATCCCAAATGCCAACTCCCACCCCAATGCCAACTCTAATCTTAACTACTTAACTGGATGATACCTACACTAGTGCGTGATAGAACATAGAACAAAAAGTACTGCACAGTACAGGCGCTTTGGCCTACGATGTTGTGCTGACCTATTATCCTACCAAGATCAAACGACCTTTTTCTGATGAAGGGTCTAGGCCCGAAACGTCAGCCTTCCTGCTCCTATGATGCTGCTTGGCCTGCTGTGTTCATCCAGCTCTACACCTTGTTTTCTCAGATTTTCCAGCATCTGCAGTTCCTACTATCTCTGATACAGTAAGTATTGGCTGCTAGCTTTACCAGTTAAAAGTTAAGAAACTAACCTATATAACAATTCTTACAGTTAATACTTCAAATTTTCTCAGTTTTCAGCCAGTTATAAGCAGCAAGCTTAGCATATTGACCCCACATTTACGATGTTGAATTCTTTTATTCTTCCCTAAACTATATTGTCAAGTAACATATGCAAATGATTTATTGCACAACTTCAGTCAATGTTTCTCATGTTACATTGTATTAGGAGTTGCAAGACAAGTAGTATACTTAAAAGTGCACCTGACGTGTTAATCTTAGCAAAACAGAAATATTGTGCAAACTTTTCAGGTTTTACAATCGTTACATATGTAATATCTATCTATTTTGGTTAATTTTCATTTTTGCCTACTGTCATATCTCTATGATATTTTGCAATAGCAGCATGTCAAATTGTCTTATTATTGGTCTTAACTTGACAATGTTAACTCAGTAACCTAAGTTCAACGGGTCCGCTCATGTAGGTTAAAGAGAATGTTTGAGTCTGCTTTGGTTTTGAGCAACTCTTGACATTAGATTGCCCAAATAGAGAAGTGACAGTGTGATCTATCATTTAAACATAAACATATAGCCAATTCATTCTATATTCCACGTTGATGAATGAAACAAGCTGGCAGTTTATCTGGCTTTATTCTGTTGTTATTAATAATGAATTTTTAAAAAACAGAAAAATAGAGGCTGCCATCTAGGAATGTGCAAAGATTAACGTGAGTCAGACTGGGCTGTGTGTCAGGGTAGAACAACAAGCAGATTTGTACATTTGAAGCTGGGATCACTAAATTAATTCTCTAGATTTTGGTGCAATTTGAACGGGGTCAATTCGGATTTGGTCTTTATATCCTTAAGGTGTTGATAATCTTGAACATGGAATGAAATATTACTCCTTTTAAATATATCCCACTATTGTTCTTGTACCACCATAATCTGAAAGGCAAATGTCTGTACTTTTTGGCAAAGAAACACAAGTATGATGTGAAAAAGTTCTCAAAAATGTGTAGCTAGTGGTTAATTGTCTGAGAGGGCATTGACTTATCCATGTATTTTGAAACTTTATATGGAACCCAATGCTGCTTTGTTGCTCATGAAACTGCCAGCATTTGCCATCATTACTGAAACTGACAGCAACTTCTGGAGATTGCACATGCAAGGAATAGCCTGGAAATCTAGAAGTTGCTGTCAGTGATTCTAAGCCTCTCCAAAGACTGCTCACCTCTCCCCAAACTGAAAACGGGTAAATGAATGGAATTGCTGATTCTACTCCTATTCTATTACTCTCCTGTTAAAAACAAAACCCTTTGAAATAGTTGCACCTCGGTGAATGAAGTCTAACTGGATCTTTTTATGGCAAAACTGACTTCATAATTGGTGCTAAATAGCCTTGAAAAACTAATTTTCTAATTGTTCACTATCAAATTTTTCCATTAAAAATTATATTTTAAACAAAATGTAAGTTTATTTATCTTTATTTAAGCCTAACTATATCACAATCCACTCATAATTATTTCAGTACTTCCTGGTTTGCCGTGTGTGCAAATGTTTCAATTTGATTGGCTGCCTGCCATTCTGCTGACATCACAGCTGCTGCTTGACAAAGAGCATGATTTAGAGCAGATTTGAACTTCCCTGGGGGAAGGAGTAAACCACGTGACAGAGAACACTGGGCAGCTTTCTTTTGAGTTTTGCTTCGCTGCTGACCAAAATTTCTAAGCTATTGCTTAGTGAAGTATTCTCAATTTCAGGGATCCTTTACCACGAGCAAGTACTTACAGATGCAAAATAAAGTTGTGCGTGGTGCAGAAATGTATTGGTTTTGCGGAACAAAGGCTTTAGTTATATTAAGTATTAGGTGTCATGGAGTTGTTTTCTCCAGAGCAGAAATGAGAGATTTGATAAAGGTGTTTAAAATTATGTTGAGCTGAGCAAGGAAGCCCAAGGTACATCGTAACATCTCTGATTCAAAAATATCTAAAATCAGGAGAAACTTTTCAATTGCAGTAGGAATATGAACCACAAAACATAGATGGAAGATAATCTGGAAAGGAACCAGAGCCAACTTGGGAAAGAAAAAAACACATAGATGGATTGACAATAATTTTAAAAACTCTATTCAGATATGTTACGACGTAGCTGTAAGACAAGTAGAACTTGAAACTAGAACTTCTCCTGCAGATATAGGGAAACTATTGCCCTGCCAAAGACCACCTGCGTAGTACTTTTCAGATCATTAAAATCTCTGCATAGAGGGCAATGGAAGCAGATTCCGTAGTAAAATTAAAGAGGTCATTTGATAATTGGAGAAGGACAAATTTACTGGGCTGTGGGAAAGTGCATAGGAGTGGCATTAATTGGATGGCTGTTTCAAAGAACCAATGTAGTTGCATTGAGCCAAGTGGCCTACTACTGTGCTGTATCATTCTCTGACTTAATGGACTTTATGTGTATATATAGAAATGTAATTTTCAGGGCTCTTGTGGTGCAGTGGTAGCCTCTCAACTTCTGAGCCAAAAGGCCAGGATTCAAGTCCCACCTGCTCCAGAGGTATATAATAACATCTCTGAACAGGTTGATTAGAAAATATCAATAAATGCAAGTCTGTCTTATAATCATCTAAAATAGAGGGGAGATAGATGACCGGCGATGGTTTGATTTTAATTCCTAAAAGTCTAGACAAGTAGACAAGCGCATTGGGTATTAAAACTGTTTTAAAGAACTTTGCCCAGTTCAGCAGATAGTGCGAGGCAGGGATTGTTGCAGCACCAATGAATTCTTAATGGAGCTCAAGGAAAACAGTGGGAGTTCCAGCCACAGCTTTTAGCAGACTGGATTTCACTTAGATTGTGGACCATGGCTAAACACAGCCTCAAGCTTTGACTTCAACTGTGCAAAATGTATATTTTAGATTCTAAATCTTTGACCGCAAAGTCAACGTTACTCTAAAGACTTACCCAGTGTCTCTGGGCCAGGCCAGACCCAATCCAATGGAGAAAAAGAAAACTCCCCATCAGTTTCTGAAAGTAATTCATTATTTCCAGGGAAGAAATATGCGGAATATAATGAATCATTTAGTTTTAGGGTCACCTTGTTGGAAGTTGTCCGGTTGCTGTTTCCTTCACTTGATGAGTAGAGAATGTAGGGGGTGAGAAACATATCTGTACAGTTGTGAGTTAGATGGAAGATGAATCAATGATTATAGGAAGCTCATAAATGTGAGCCCATCAGTGTGTAATACATACGAAATGTTGAAACCTAGGGCAGCTTGATGATTTATTTTACGAAGTCAGTTTAGTTTTATAAAAGTGTGATTGTGTATCATGTCTGATCATTCTGTTTGAGGTTCTGATGCTGAGATTTATTTGGTGCATAGTTGTATTTTCAGTGATTGAAGCTAGGTAACATGTCAGGTTAGACCATAATTCCACAATAGATTTTTACTTGTTATCTTGTGTTGTCGTCATCCTGGTGGCTTTATGTTTTGATCATTACAGAAGTAAGCCATGACAATATAGACTTGTTCTTCTGAAGTACCATTGATATGTATGAATTTAGACAGAGGATTGGACAAGACTGACAAACTGAACCCTTTATCTCTATTAACACATTTTGCACATGAAATAAACTCACCTCTCATTAAACACAAATTGTGGCACATACAGATGACCTGAGAAAGAAACATAGCCCAATGCAGAAGAAAGCCAAAGTGAGTAAGAATCATGTTTCATATTATTGGCTGTAATGCTTGCACATTTATTAACTCATTCATTTTTAATATAAATTTCAATTAACAAGCTATCAAACAAAATAAAATTCTGAATAGAGTTCCCTTGCATTGAAAGGTGTGGGTTTATACCTGTGTTGGACAGGCTACGTGGGAAGGCACTCTGCAGAGTTGAATAGCTTTCCTGTGGAAAATAGGCTAAACAAGTTTCTCTTTGCATGTTCCAATAGTCATTTGTGAAGCCCTGAGTGCAGAGCACTGACCTGCTGACCTCATTGAGGAATGGAAATGTAGCACAAAAGCATAAAGGAAGAGAATAATTCTCACATTTGTTAAGATGAAACTAGTGATACATTTCACCCATTTTTAAAAAGTTTTGTTTTGATGGTATAATCTGGTATCCCAGATAAAATTGTTTTGTTTGTTCAGGTTTTTAGTAACGCTGTCAATGTCAATATCTTATTGATTGTTCAGTATTTATCTTGTCCATCATCATAAATCTTAATTTCCCAGCTAAGACAATCAACAGAGGAGTTTAAATCTTTTGAATGCAAATCTTCTATTCTAGAATATATACTTAAATTATATTGTACTCCTTTTAATCCTTGAATATTTTAATTCTGAATATTGTTGAATGGATAGTCCATATTTGTGAGATCTAAAAGTAATGACCAAGTCTTGTTGCAAATTACAGTCACTTTCATACTTTCTTAAAAAGACATACTTGTGTGGTATTATCCAAAATTTTCTTGTAACTTCAGCTTGCAGAAGTTACAAATTAGGAGAACATCTAATCTAAGGTTAGGTGGTCCATTCGTGATTCCAATCATGTAATGCTTTATTTCTGTTATGTAACTTTACTGCCTCCTTGTGGAATATGGTAAGCATTGCAATACCAAGCAGCTCTAAAATAAATAGTTAGTAATTTAATGTTTTGATTTCCTCTCAATGCCTTTACCAAATAGAAATAAAAATGAAGGCACTTAAAATGTACATCTGTCAAGGTTAAAAATTAACAATTCATATTTTGTTAAACAGAATTAAATCTTAATTCAGAATAAAATGTTTTATCTGCACTGTTCTTGCTTGATAATCAATTAATTTAATTGATTTATCATATATAATGTGATGCAGCTTTTTCACTAAATTTGCTCTCAGACAGAACATTTGATATACCTGAAGTTGAGGATTTTCATTCATTTTTAAGAGTCCACATGAGCTGATTATGTATAAGTAATCTGTGAGGGCTGTATTTCTAAATTGATAGTAACCTACTAATAGATTATTCCATGTAGCTCTTTAATTTGACAGTGGGAACAATCTTCTTTATGCTTCTCTAATATTTTTAATTAGGACTGAACATTGACCTCTGTTGAACTGGTCAGGTAATTTGTAATTGAACTCCATTAGAAAAGGAAATGGAAGGATATACCCCAATGTATTAAAATTTACATCTTTTATTAGCATTGTTCCATTATTTGTATGTATAAAACTATAGGAACATCATTAATATTTAGCAAACAATTCACCACTTAGAATGTATATGAATCCCAATAAGCTGCTAGTTCCTTTGAGATAAAGTGCCATAGAGGTTAATACATTCAGTATGTAAAATCTTTTTTTAATTGATGCATTTCAATTAAATATTTCATTTTGCTTCCTGGTGTGGTGTTAATAAGACTAAATGTACTGGATTTTTTATAGAATAGCTTTAGAAGGAAATGGGAGTGGGAAGACCTCAATTATGTTTCTTGACTGTCATTCAAAGTAATTAGGTAAATACACAGCTGCAAAATATGGAGACCGTGCAGTCCAAGGGAGCAATTGTTCGTTTATCTAAACATGATAAAGAAAACTTGTATTTATCTGTCAGTCTTTAAAGTGGTAAGAGGGCGTTGGATTAAAAAGAAACAACGTGCAGGATTATAGAGAAAAGGCAGAAGATTGGTACTAAGGTAAAATTCTAAGAAATCCATTGCAGATGTGATGGGCTGAATGACTTCTTCCTGCACCATATGGATTCTGTAGTACAATGTTCTATGGAATTGGAGGAGTGCAGTTATCTTGAAATGTTGTATCTCTCAAAGAGAATACATAGATCAGGAGATGCCAGTCATGGAGTGATTTGAAAACCAATCTGAGAATTTTTCAATCGAGGCATTGCTTGACCAAGAGCCAGTATAGATCAATAAGAACAGGACTTCGTGCAAGCTTAGATGTAGACAGCAGAGGTTTTAATGACCTCAAGAACTTTGTTTCTAAGAATTCTGACAACATCTTGAAATTATGTTCAGGTGGCGTTGTATTTTGGACTCTCACTATTGGTTTCTAAGCTCACTTTTCCATTTTTTTTTTAAGTTTAATCACAAAATGTTGCAGTATTATGCTTAATTTCAAATATGTCACTTTTTGTTTACAACAAGTAAAGGATGCAGCATAATTCTTCAGGGTTCTGATATTATCACAGAAGTCCACTAATTTCTTCCTGGTTAACCAATGTCATTTATATGTCATCTTTCTGTCACTTAACCTTCAGGGCATTCCACTTCCTTGCTATTCCCTCTTGTTTGTTGGACTCATCTGCAGTTTCCTATCTTAGTGTGGTTAATATTGTGTTTGTAAAACAGCAGTATGGATGGTGCCAACATGGCCACACTTATTAGCAAAATGATTATTTATATAAGCGAGTAGCATGTTAGACCATTTCAAAAAACATCAGGAGTTAACTCCTTGATGGTGTGTGGTATAATGATAGGATGGGTAGACCAGACACAGGAAATTAGTGATCCAATTGGTTTATCGTCAACCATCCACAGGTTTCGTAGTCATTTTATTTTCCTTTGATGGCTGCCTGGATATCTGGACAACTTTGTTTGAGTTCAGTTTCAGAGCTTAGTTTGGTGAGGTTTGAACATCGTCCTACATTGCCATTATCGCTGGAAGTTTGTACCTAACATTCAAAAGTTGCTTTGAATTTTCAAGAGTTTCTTCTTTGACCTGTTACCCTCATACTGCCTGCTCATTTAACCAGGAAAAGAAATACAATCAGAACAAAATTACAGCAAAAAAAATCCTGAAATCCTCCAGTTTCCCTCCCTGCTGCCCCTTCAAACAGTTTACGAAACATGAAACATGGTTTGTATAAGTGAATGTGGCTTCATTTGAGATATGAGTCCTCCAGGAGGAGGGGTGGGTGGAATCTTTTTTCACAGGGACACCATTTCCAGGTACATTCTAGATAGGTGCCACTGGAAGAATAGCAGCCAGTGAGATTTTTGGCAGTGACCGCTCATCATTACAAATTTCCATGGAATGAAATGGTGGTCTGTTCCATTGGATTGCTATCCAGTGATGAGCAGGATAATCTAAAGGGCTGCATGACCCCAGACTTTACCCAGATTACTGTCACTTTGCAATATGCCTGTTGTCTCTTTCACAACAATATCTGTGGGCATCTAGTTGGAAACCTGTTTAGTCTTTAACATCTGTATTTATTTAAATAACTAATCAGTACAAAATACACATTAAAATAATTGAGGGGTTACATGGAAACCTTTCGTCCACTGTCACTGGAAATAGCAGCATTAATTAATGTCCACGTACACACTTGCAGCAGAGCTTTTGGATAGAAGCAGGAACTTTGATTGATTTGTTCACCGGAGTCAGTTTTGGTGCCATTAGTGATACTCAGCCACAGCAAGCTGAATTCTGACCAGAGCTCAAATTTAGGAATTTTCTGGTGTGTGTGGCTCAACTATTTACCAGGTAAACTCACTGAAGCCCCAAAGCAGCTGATTGGTCACTGGGAGGTAATTATGGTGATAATTTTCAGTGTTGTAACCATCCACAGGCTTGACCTTAATTTAAATGCTCTTGTCCCTTACTATCTGGGACCTGTTTTGCAACTTATTCACATTGGGAAGAGAAAGGCCGGCCTTTTAACTTTCACTTGCTCTCTGTATGCAAACAGTTGATATGCACGGGTGCTTCCTCGACTATGACTGAGGTATGAGTCTAGTATAAGTAATTATTGAAAGGAACCCTTTCATTCCATAACACAGCATATAAGAGCAATATTTATTTTAAACTGTGTAGCTAAGAATGAGTTAGTGGAAGTGATTTGTGAACAGCAAAGCATTGTAAAATAATTTGTGAGAGCTTGCAGCCTAGCGACCTACTTGTCCGCTGGCACATGCTGTGCATTTTTTTGATATTAAGCTGTGAATTCCTTTTGCTGTCCTGCTACTCAGCACCAGACTTTCTGTAAAATGCAGCGGAGATTAGTGTGAAGGGTCACATTGCTGTGGGCACAATATAAAAAAAAGTGGCAACTGTGTTGATGTAAGAGCTGTAAGCAATTCCAAAAATTCTGCTTATTTCACTATATGTTTAAGTTATCTAACAGGAGAAAATACTATTTTGAGGATGTAAACTTTAAATTAGTAGAACACACAAATGTCTGTCGGTGAATTGGCTGATTGTCCTTGTGTTTGATTGTCCTTGTGTTTGATTGTCCTTGTGTTTGATTG
>NC_063359.1:21741988-21755188 GCF_021869965.1 Rhincodon typus | reverse complement strand
CCTTGTGTTTGATTGTCCTTGTGTTTGATTGTCCTTGTGTTTGATTGGTACAGAAAATTTTGACTTCGGTTCAGGTTCCATGAATTCAAAGAATGTTGAGCTGACAACATGTTTGTGCAAAAGGTGTTCTTTGCGACACAGAGTTGTGCTTTGTTGTATTTAACTACATCCGGCACCAGTGGGAAAGTGAGGTGTGATAGGATGCCATACAGCCATATGGCACCAGCTCGTGTTTCTGATTGCTCATATTCCACCGTCCCAGATTTGGAGAGCAGCCACTTCCACAGAGAAGAAAAAAATAATCATAGACATGCAAGGCAGTGGCAAATTACAGAAACGCTTTGGCAAAAAGCTCTGAAGCAGTTTGACTGTCTTCCCTTAGCCAAAAGATACTATAATACACAGAACGTAAGGGATATGAAAGCAAATTAAAATAATTTTCAGGGTAAAGCAATTAAAAATAATTGCTTTTATGTCACAAAAATTAATCTTTGAGAAAATTAAAAATGTAAGCCACAATTCAGAATGAATGCTTCCAGAATAAGAACAAAAAAACTGAGATCATTCACCTTTTAAACACACTGCTTGTTTTCTAAGAAACAATCTTTAGTTTAGTATTTAATAACTTGGTAGATTTTGCAGTTTACCCATGTTTTGTGGCTATAATACCTCTGAAAATAGGACCTTTCATCAACAACTAATAAAACTTTTTAAATGGATTCATGAAATATTGAATATTTATTCAGTAGTATGAAACATGTTATCCAAGTACTCTTGCCGAGCATGCTTAATTCTCTATATTCCCATTGTAATAATCAAGACCTGAATTTTGGTGCATTCTAGACGAGCATTGTGGATCAAAACTTTAGGACAAGATCTTCAAGAATCCTGAATGACACAGTGCTTTGGAACAATGTTCTGAAGGACTGTCTTTCCACCTTCACCAGGTCTGAAGCTAGCCTAAGCAAAAGTGATGATTATCCATTTTCTGTGTCAGCCACTCAGGATCTCAATTGAACGGCAGGATGGCAGCACAGTTAAAAGGATCAACATCAGTTTTTTGTGAATTTCACGTCTGCTGAACACAGCTACCACAAACAATTAATATTTGCTCAGGGTGAAAGCTCAGTTGTTGGTCTTGGTGAATAGTTGAAGTGTAATGCTGTTACTGTATGCAAAGCAGTTGAGTGTGAAACTGTTCCCTGGAAGTGTATTTGAACATGTAGAAAGGTTTGGTGCAGTGTGGTCAAAAGAGTATATTACTAGGAATTCTCACACTTTTCTATACACTGGATACTTGCTTCATATTTTTATAGTTAACTATCCAGAAAATATATAGCTTATAACAATTTATTTGATTTTCAACACTATATCCATCTGGAATAGCTTGCTTACATATTTAAATATTTAAACTTCATATTAGATGACAATGTTCCTTTTGGAAAAAAAAACAAAAACCTCAAAATTCCTGGGTTTTTTTTCTTATTGGTGTCAATTTATTTTATATACATTTGGGTTTGTCACATTTCATTTCTAATCACTTGATTGAAATTCCGCTTTTAATGCATTCTGGCAGAAAAAAACACCATCAAGATGTGGTCCTTCCTCATTAAAATAAACCCACACCATCATAAGCTATGAAGCGAATCTTGGATCTTGTAGAGCTGTATTTGTTACATGATATTTAACAAGGAACAGCCTCTGCTGTCATTTTTGTCACATACTAACAGTAACAGAGGACATGATAACGAGACATTAAAATAGAGGGGCAAGTCATCCACATTGTAACTCAGCCAAGGGATTAGGAGGCAGGAGTTGGTGCAGTCATGCAGAGCTGATGGTGTTTATAGCTGAGACAGACAGGAAATCTTCTTTTTCCTTATTTGTGGTTGTTTTCTGTGTACCAGCACTTGCTGTGACCTACCTCTCCACAGACAGATTCCTCAGTGTGATATCCAAGCAGGTAGTAAACATCAGAATGGCTACTGAATCAGATTAATTAAGAATATAGGTGTTTTGCTGAGATTATATTTTTAGTCATTTAACTGGAGACTGGAAATCAAGAGAAACAAGGAGGAAACATATTTCTTTGAAAGCTCAATGTGACCCTTGCAGTCACAGTTTTTACGTTCGTAAAACAATTGTTTATAATATTTAAACATTTCAATGTTTTATCACTTTTGGGTTTTTTGTGATTTATATAATTTCAGTTCTTTCCTACAATCCATACAATGATTCTGAACAACACATAACTATGACTGCACTTCAGTATCGAAATGAGCAGTCTGATATGTAGTCATACACTTGGAGTGGCTCAATATTTCAAGATACAGTATCGAACGTGTCGGGTGCAGGATTCCCCACATTCGTGACAAATGAGGAACAGCATCCTTTGAAGCTTTACCCCAATTACAGTTTTTAAGTCAGAAATTATTATACAATAAGTAAGGGTCTTACTTTCATATCAAATAGAGCATGCAGTGCTGTTGCATTTTATCACCATCTTTCCCTGATGACACAAAAATGTCCAGGGTTTCTGTTGCTGATTGTTGCCCAACAGTCCCTGCCAGAAGTACACGAGGTGCATGTTAGGCAAGGACTGGATTAGGTTTAGATGTGATGTTGACCACTGATGAACCATCTACCTGCACTCTCAATCAGAACTCACATTCAAAAAATACCAGAAAGTGACCAGTGCTTTAAGAGATCGTGTTGCCACAAGGAGTCATTATTAAGGAGAAACCTTCCCTATCAAGGGTGGTTTAACATTTCAATACAAAACTTGACCATATTGGTTCACAGAAGTTACATAGTGGAGTTTCCAATAAGATGAAAAGTCAACAAGGCAGAGGTAGAATTTCCAAGGTCTTCTCCATTCGCCCTGCTTTAATTTAAGCAGAAATCCTAGATAAATGTTTCTTACACATTTTGCCCAGTTTTTGTCAAAATTATGGTATGAGACCATGTTGAAATTCCACCATCTTCATTTTATTCGAGAACTGTGACATGAGCTGATGACTTAATTCCTATTATTGTCTGTTTCCTTGTGTTTTCTGTGGCCCCAGAATGTGTCCGTACATCAGAGGCCAACACAACAGCATAAGAGATAGGTCTGAGGTATCCACAACACACGTCAGCCAGAAGTGCCAAGTGGATGACTCAAGTCATCCTTCTCCAGTGGTCCCAGCATTACAAATTCCAGTCTTCAGCCCATTTGATTTATTCCATGTGATATCAAGAAACGGTTGGAGACACTGGATGCTGCAAAGGCTGTGGGCCCTGGCAACATTCCAGCAGTAGTACTGAAGACTTCTGCTGTAAAACTTGTCATTCCCCTAGCCAAGCTGTTCAAGTACAGCTACAACACTAGCATCTACCTGACCACATGGAAATTGCCCAGGTATGTCCTGCAAAAAGCAGGACAAATCCAATCCAGCCAATTACCGCGCCATCGGTCAACTCTCATTCATCAGTAAAATGATGGAAAATGTCATCAACAGTGCTATCAAACAGTGTTGCTTAACAATAACCTACTCATTGATACCCAGTTTGGATTCCATCAGGATCACTCAACTCCTGACCTCATGACAGCCTTGTTCCAAGCATAGACAAAAGAGCTGAATCCCAGAGGTGAGGTGACAGTAACTGTCTTTGACATCAAAGCCGCATTTGACCAAATGTATCATCAAGGAGCCTGCGCAAAACATAAATCACTGGGCATCGGGGAAAACTCTCCACTGGTTGGAATTATACTTGTGCAAAAGAAGATAGGGTATAGTTGTTGGAGGTCAGTCATCTCAGCTCTAGGACATCTCTGCAGGAGTTCGTCCGCTAGTGTCCTTGACCCAAACAACTTTAGCTGCTTCATCAGTGAACTTCTACCCCAATGTCATTAGGTCAAAAGAGAGGATGTTCATTGGTGCTACATAATGTTCAGCACCATCCGCAACTCCTAAATTAGTCCATGCCCTAATACAACACAATCTGAACAACATCCACATTTGGGCTGACAAGTGGCAAATATCATTCATGCTACCTAAGTGGCAGGCAGTCACCATCTCCAAAAATCAGTAATAAGACCATAAAACATAGGAACACAAGTTAGGCCATTCAGCCCATTGAGTCTGCTCCGCCATTCAATCATGGCTGATAAGTTTCTCAACCCCATTCTCCCGCTTTCTCCCCATAACCCTTGATCCCCTTGACAATCAAGAACCTATCTATCTCTGTCTTAAATATACTCAATGACCTGGCCTCCACAGCCTTCTGTGGCAGTGAATTCCATAGATTCACCACTCTCTGGCTGAAGAAGTTTCTCCTTATCTCTGTTCTAAAAGGCCTTCCCTTTACTCTAAGGTTGTGCCCTTGGGTCCTAGTCTCTCCTACCAATGGAAACATTTTCCCAACATCCACTCTGTCCAGGCCATTCATATTCTGTAAGTTTCAATTAGATCCCCCTCATCCTTCTAAACTCCCTTGAGTACAGACCCAGAGTCCTCAAACGTTCCTCATATGTTAAGCTTTTCATTCCTGGGACCATTCTTGTGAACCTCCTATGAACCCACTCCAGGGCCAGTACATTTTTCCTCAGATATGGGGCCCAAAACTGCACACAGTACTCTAAATGTAGCCTGACCAGAGCCTTATAGAGCCTCAGAAGTACATCCCTGCTTTTATATTCAAGTCCTCTCAAAATAAATGCCAACATTGCATTTGTCTTCCTAACTACTGACTCAACCTGCAAGTTTACCTTGAGAGAATCCTGGACTAGAACCCCCAAATCTCTGCACTTCAGACTTCTGAATTTTCTCCTCATTTAGAAAATTGTCCATACCTCTATTTGTCTCACCAAAGTGCATGACCTCACATGTTGCCACATTGTCCTCTATCTACCACTTCTTTCCCCACTCTCCTAACCTGTCCAAATCCTTCTGCAGCCTCCCTGCATCCTCAATACTACCTGTCCCTCTACCTATCTTTGTATCGTCTGCAAACTTAGCCAGAATGCCCTCAGTTCCTTCATCTAGATCATTAATGTACAAAGTGAAAAGTTGTGGTCCCAACACTGACCCCTGTGGAACACCACTTGTCACTGGCTGCATCCTGAGACCCATTTAACCCTGCTTTCTGCAATCTTCTATCCATGCTAGTATCTATCTAACTATTACCCGTTGTGTTTATGTGCCTTTGAGAGGGATTTGTTTTGTCCTGTTATTCTTGAAGAAGGATGCTATAAACCTGGTGCCAAGGGGTCCTTAGAAAGCATAGTAAATAGCTTTGGTTTTTTTATTAATTAGTTAAAAGTATGAGTGGTTGGAGTCAGGTCACATAGATCTAGGGTTTTAGTTTTGCTTTCAGTTGTTGAAGTTACCTGGTACAGCTGCTAGATACAGCTCACTCTCTCCCTGCTGCTGCAAAAGCTTGAGTTCTCTCAGCTGCTAGATTCATTTTGTGTTCCTTCTGGACTGGAGGAGATAGCAAGTGAGGGAAATCTGGTTTGCTGAATTTGCCTTTGCCAAGGGTGTGTTTATCGGATGCTTTTATATTGAAACAGTTAATAAGTAGTAGTTAACATTAAGTATTCCGATAGAGTTAAAATTATGTCAATTCTTCTTTTATCATTGGTATTTTAATTGCGGTATTAGAATAAAGTGTGTTTTGCTTAAAGCCTAGTAGCTTGACCAATTGAACCACATCTGGAACACACCACCTTACCCTTGCTTCTAAATAAGATAAAAGGGTCTAGGCTATCTTGTGGTAATGCTTTCAGGGGCTTGGTCTGGCTCATAACACCTTTGACATTCAATCGTGTCACCATCACTGAGCCCCTCACTGTTCACATTCCTGGGGGTTACCTTTGACCAGAAACTGAACTGGACTAGCTATAATAATACAGTGGCTACAAGACCAGGTCAGTGGCTAGGAGTCCTGCAGTAAGAAACTCATCTCCTATCTCCCCAAAGCCTGTCCGCTATCTACAAGGAACTTTCCCACTTGCCTGGATGGGTTCAAACCTGACAACACACAAGGAGGCTGACACTATCCAGGACACAACAACCTGCTTGATTGACACCACAACCAGTGATAACCAGATTTGCGTTGTGGGGTTCCATTGGTTGACTATTCTGCCATCAATGTACATGGACAGTTGTCAGATAAGTACAAGATGATGACAAGTGGAATGTACCAGCAGGGGAAGCAACTCCAGGAGTAATGGCAAAACAGAAAGGGAAATTGCTTCTTTAGATGTCATCATCTTCAGTATTAAATGCAGTTCCCATACTAATAATGATTTTATTTACAGAATAGTACATGATTTGTGTTAATGGCCAGTATGGCTAGATTTATGTAAGAAGTAAAATCATATTTTGTGATATATTTGTGCAAAAATGTTGAGAAAGATACGTACATGCAAAAAGTCAATGCAGAATGAAATGTACCTTTATGAACTATTAACTGACTTTCAAAGTTGCATTTACATTCAAAGCACATTTGTGTATTCATTACTGTTTTTTTCAGCATTGTGTCTGGATAAGTTTTCTAAACAGTTATGATGCTGATAGTGGAAAAACTGAATCTGTTGTGAAATTGTAGGAAAAGTATTTTCTATATCCTGCCAAAGAAACAGAAATTACAAGCAGAGATCGTAGGAACTGCAGATGCTGGAGAATCTGAGATAACAAGGTGTAGAGCTGGATGAACACGGCAGGCCAAGTAGCATCAGAGGAGCAGGAAGGCTGACGTTTCGGGCCTAGACCGTTCTTCGTCCAGATTTTAGAAAAAGAATTACAGTGGTCAGTCAGGAATAAACTCTATTTAAATGATGCTGAGGTGCGTTGGAGTCAGAATGTGAAAGGATGCAGAAAGATGCCAAAGTCAAAAGGAATTCCAATGAATATTGGTAATCCATTTCTTAAGCATAGATATTTTATACAGTTTCTTCCACCTGAGAAACTGTCAAAATATCAATATTAGGGGTCTGGTGTTTGAATTTGGGATTATGACTAGTTTAACATGCTGAATGCTTTGATTTGCAGTCAGAAAACTGTAATTTCAGGAATGCGATGATTCCTGATATAAACAGCAGATTCTTTTTATCATTATGAGCATTGTTGATTCGGTGTAAAGTGTTCCAGAAAGAGAATTATATGTTTTTGCAACACATGGCAGAATTACATTTTATTTTCCCTTTCCTGTCAACCTTCATGAAGTCTGTATGGGAACACATATTACTTCCTTCAGGCATCTTACAGATCATAAGGCAAGATGTTTATCACTGAGCATTTCAACAGGGTGAAGCCTTTTACTCCTTTTCCGTGATTTGGCAACTGTACTTGTGACGTGATGCTATAAACTTAAAATTTGAGGTGTAAGTAACTATATTTGTTGTTTTCAGAGATTTCTGTTTATTTCAATGTTCTTGCACTAGCTATTATATTTTTTAAGTTATTTCCTATGAGAGAAAAGTAAATATCATATATATCTCCTGACCCAGCCACAGTTCCATTTGAATTCTGATCATAGTCCTTGGACATGACAAATTGAATCCACACATTCTGAGATTGAGTGAGGCTTCTGAGCTGACAAAACTTTATTTATCATTAACAATCAAGTGATAAGTAAACAATGAAAATGTGATGTTTGAGGTTGACAGTTACAAAAATTCTAAATTGTGATTGGAGCCAGTGCCAGCCACATGGTTGCTATTTTCAGGAAATATACAATGATTTACACAGTGATAGGGGAGGTGGTGGTATAGTTGTAATGGCGACTGGACTAGTAATGCAGAACCCCAGGCAAATTTTGTGAGAACACCGTTTTGAATCCCATCACACCAGCTAGTGGAATTTGAACTCAAGAGAAATATCAAATTTTAAAAAACTTAATGGCATCCATGGTAACCAATTGATGTAAAAACCACTCTGATTCACTAATGCCCTTTAAGAAAGGAAATCTATCATGTTTATTGAAATATGACCCTGACACACAACAATATGGTTGACTCTTAATTGCTCTCTGGGTAAGTAAGGATGAGCAATAAATACTGGCTTTGCCAGTGACACAACACCCATGCAAGAATAAAGGAAAAAAATATATAAACTACCTTAGATAAACAGTTGATAAATCATTTGCAGTTTTAGTCTGGCAAGAAAGTTATTTGGAAGTGTGCCTCCTCTGGCAAGGAGCAACACAGCAACTCTGAACAGTTTTCCAAACTTTAGCCCTTAACAAAAGTTTGCATCTAACCCGAGGGTATCATAATCAATTTGATATTTTGTAGTCTCCTCCATACCGTATGATTCTATTCCCCCTATCATGCCTCTCCTCCCTCTACAGAAGAGCTATCTAATTAGTTATATTCCAAAGAAGAGTCACTCTGGACCCGAAATGTTAACTCTGTTTCTCTGTCCACCGATGCTGCTAGATTTGCTAGGTTTCTCCATAATTCTATGTGCTTGTTTCACATTTCTGGGATCTGCAGTATTTTACTTTGTCATATTTGCTCATGTTCCTGCATTTGGTCTGCATCACATAGTTATGCTGTTCCGACGACTGCATCTCCTTCCACCTGCTTTTCAGTCAGTACATCATAACATATATTTTTAAAATATCGTCTTATCACTGGTCCCTTTGTCACTTCCCCTAAGTTTGTGCCCTCTGGTTACCCCACCTTCTTGCTGGTAGAATTTTTCCACTTTTCTCTATTAAGACCTCTCACAGTTTTGAAAATGTGCCTTCACCTTTGTAGCTGCCAAGAGATCATTCCTAGCTTCTCTTGTTTTGTTAATAATGTCTTCAGCTCAAACAGTTCCTGGAATGTGCATTCTAGGAATGACGCAGCCTCCTGAGTGTGGCCGAGTGTAAAATTCAGAATCCCTTATATTCTAGCACAAGAAGTCAGGGGCACTTACCTCACATGTGGTTATTCCTTACATACAAAGTGTCCAAGATCTTCCATGCATGTGAGCACCAACAGTTCACTTTAAAGTTTGCATGAAATTAAGAACTGCAAAAATTAGTGATTTTAATACTTCTAGTATAATGGTGAACTGAATTTCCATTCAAATACCACATTCTCTTACTGTCCAGTGATTGATTCTTCCTCTTCATTGTCTTTTAACATGTAACATATGACTTTATTGTGGCACATCTTTACCGAGCTGTTACTCTGCAGTTCCAGCTTTTATTGATAAAATGTAATGCTTAAACTTAGACCCTAATCAGCAGACCAACATTTCCAACTAAAATGATACCAAAAAAAATTAAACGTGGCTATATTTTACAACAAATATTGATATCTCAACATAAAATGTATGCTTGTGTTTCATTTAAACAACTTCTGAAATAGTGATTTGAAAGTTGACCCTTCAGAATCTCTAAGCATGAGTTAGTGTTTATATGTGGACAATGATTTTCAGCCTTTGCTCCTCACTGAGTAAATTAAAATTTTCTTCCTGTTTTCTTCAGCATCGTAAGACCTACACGACACTACACAGTCTTCCTTTCTGAGGATTCCTCTGATGATGAACTTCACCATGAAGAGGACTCTGTATCTGCCTTCTCTGAAAGCTTTCTCTTCACTTCTTTTGAATGGTCTATTGACTGTTTCACTTATATTCTTTTGCTTGAGAAATTTATGCATGACTTCTTTGAGTAAATGTACAGTATACAGTTTCTATGGTCTACATCTATACATGATTTCTAAATTTGAGCAAAAGGAGCAGACCACATATATTGAATGTCTAACTTAAGCTATTACATTTCCTTTTCTCAGTGAGTTTCTGTTGCGATTCAGTACATTTACATCCAGAACACTCTAGTGGCTATTCTTATTGATGGCACGGTAACAGATTTGTACACGCCGGTTATTTTGGTTATTCTTGTAACTGAGGCAAACAATGCAATGATACTGATTTAATACTTGCAAGCCAAGAACTTGCCAATGTTTATTTCATGACAGTTGAGAAATGGATGTGTTTGTCTATAACAGTCACCATTTACTCAATAGATGACACATTGCAACATTATAGTTCACTCTCAGCCTATTAAAAATGAATCATGAATTATCAAAATATACTAAGAGCATATTTTACGGCTATACTGCAATGTATGTTTTGTTAGTTTGAGAGTCTAAATTTGAATTTCCCTTCTCATTTCTTCTTGCTGTCTAAAATAATCTGAAATAATATTTCAAATGCCCCCATTTTGCCAGTCTCAAATCAGCCACCAGGCATGCAGCATGGTGGCCTAAAGTTATAATCGACATTAAAATCTTTATTTGTACTTTTGTTCTGGCATTGACATAAAGGACTGGCTTTGATGTCTATTAAAAGCAGACAAGTAATTTGTATATTTCATAGTACTGTGCTAGAATAATTGAATTGACCTGTATTGTTTAAAAACCTAAACTATGAATTCTGGTGAAAGCATTGCCACCTGATAGCCTGTTTGGTTTCGATTTCTATCTTATTGGTAACTATAAATCAATAATGAACCTAGTTAAATATTGGAAAACAGACCAAAAGGTCACAGAAATCATCTAAATATCTCTAAGCTGATAACACTGGTTTTGATTACTTTGTTTTATTTCTATTCCTATACCTTCTAAACAATTGCTGTAACTTATCAAGCATTGCATTTCTGTAAATAATAATTTTAGCACATTACTAAATAGTGGGGCGTTACAGAAAATAAGGACTTTATTCTGTAAGACAATTTACTTGTCAGATCTTCCTTTTGAAGGTAATAAGCTTCACACAACACTGTTCCTGTTTGAGTATTCTCTGCAGGATATAAATATGTAATTTGTTTTAAATTGCTTTTGATTTACCTTTCAAGATGAGTTGTAGCCATAAATACAGGGAGTGTTAAATGATCAGAAGGTCCTTTGAGCGGTCTTTCATTTCTCTACCAAAATATGGCAATCCTTTGAGCCAGACAGAGAAATTAATTCAATACTTCCTGAATCTGAGATACAAGGTATTGCAGCAATAATTCATGAGGACAAGTGATATGATTGATGCTCAGTCAATGCGGGAGAATGCCATAGTTTGTCTCACCAATGTATGATCAAAATTTTCAAAATAATCGATGTTGCTGCAGTGGCCAGTCTGCTAATTATAATATTATCCTTGATTGGAGACCAGAGTCCATAACTACAAGAAAGAACTGGATCCAGGTCACAAACCCTCCAAAGGTAAACTAAATGACCAAAATAACCCGTGCTGCAAAACAAACCATTAAAAACACTAAGAATTACTTCTTTAAGGAGATCTGTAAACAGAAGAAAAATTTTAGAACACACTTTCAATCAGTGCAACTTCAAAGTCAAGATACCTACAAGTTACATATTCTTTGTAGCAAGTCAAGCAATTAGTATGAAAGACTGGATTCCACTGGAAATCAGTCCTGGATTAAAGTTACGCAAGAGCACAAGAGATTGAAGCAGGACGAGGACATCTGGCGGACAGTCTTGTCTGCCATTTAACACAGCCAGGGCTGACATTGAGCTGGATGAACCTACATACACCTTTCATTCCAGCACAATGCATAACATCGAGAACTATTGTATGCTGGCATGAAACTTGGAATCTTGGCAGCTGAGACAACAAAATAGTGTTGACTTCACATTTCACGTTCTTTAGTCATGGAAAATATTAAATTGTTAAACTGTGTGCTTCATTCTTTTAGACGTAGTTGTAACTTTGTCTTTTTTGTCTCCAATTACCAGGCCCCAACCATATAAAACTTTAAAGGAATCTGATATAGCTGATGGAGAGGCCTTGGCTACAGAGAAAAGGACCGGGTCAACTATCTTTCCTAACCTCTCCGTACCAGGCAGGAATATAGATGTGAATTTATTGGATGACATTTTCAGCAGTATAAAGATAACCTCACAACACCAGCCCCTCAGCCAAGCCAAAAGTATGGAAGATCTGAGGACACCTAAAGAGGAAGAAGTAGAAAGTCCATTTGGGCATCAGGTTTGTGGCAATGATTTTCTTACTATTTATATATTTTGTGACCATCCCATCATAACTACCTTCGTTATGATATGGAGATGTTGAAGTACATTCTTGCAGTGAGGAAAGAACAATTACTGGTAAAATTTTAAAAAAGGATAAAGCCAAGGCCCATTTGTGCGGTAAGACCGAAATGGGGGAAAAAGAATCTTTGCAGAGAAGTCCAGCAATTATGTCCTTGAGCTTCAAAAGTCTATCAAATTTTAGAAGAAAATAAAGATTGAGTGATTGAAAATGTTCTGACTAAGAATGGCTGTTCCACCAGTGGATGCCCAAGGTAGTGGGTTGGAGACTCACTGTGGAAGCAGCATGGCAAGTAAGCCAGTGCAGGTATGTTTTGAATCATAGTATCCTTACAGTGTGGGAGCAGGCCGTTCAGCCCATTGAATCCACACCAACCCTCCGAAGACTATCGCATCCAGACCCACCCCTCACCCCTGTCCCTGTAATCCTGCGTTTCCCATGGCTATTCTACATAGCCTCCACGTCCCTGGACACTACTAAACAAATTCAGCATGGCCAATCCCCCTAACGTGCACATCTTTGGATTGTGGGAGGAAACTGGAGCACTGGTAGGAAACCCATCCAGGCATGGGGAGAATGAACGAACTCCACACAGATTGTTGCCCGAGGGTGGAATCGAACCTGGGTCTCTGGCACTGTGAGGCAGTGACTCTAACCAATGAGCCACCTTATTGCTTTGGCCTGAGTTGCAGGGGGGGAAGGAGGTCCCTCAGCTGAGGAACCTGACATTGTGAAGTGGGACACACTAAGAGTCTTTGCCCTGCCCTTGCTACTGACCCCATTTCTTCCACTACATCACCGAATGACTGTAAGGATGAGAGCTTGCCCCGGTACTCTAAGCACCTTGTGAATGAACTGTTTTGTTCAAAATGAAAGATCATTATTAGATCCAGTGAGAAGTCCTAATCACATGAATTATTGTAGGGTATCTACTTGTACGATGTTTAAACAGTCCATTTTGCAGTTAGAAACAGTTGACCAGCTGCATCGTCTTTAATTAGAATTTTTCACCTTATTGCCTGATCTCTTTCCTTAATCACATTGCTACATGAAAGCCTGACTCTTGCCCCCTCCCCTTGATCTCATATCATGACTTCTCGATTGAATCCTCCTCCTTGTCTGTTCACCCCCTCCCCATCCATTCCCCAAACCC
>NC_063359.1:21677505-21741588 GCF_021869965.1 Rhincodon typus | reverse complement strand
CCTCCATTCTCCTTCTCCTTCAACCCCCTCCATTCTCCTTCTCCTTCAACCCCCTCCATTCTCCTTCTCCTTCTACCCCCTCCATTCTCCTTCTCCTTCTACCCCCTCCATTCTCCTTCTCCTTCTACCCCTCACTGTAAATTCTTCCTTTTTTCCATCCCTCCTCCATTCCTGCGTCCATTCCCCCACCCCCATGGTTCCTTCTCCTTCTCCCATCCCCTCCATACCTTCTCCCTCCCCCATTTTCCATCTCCTTCCCCCTGCCACCCTCCTCATCCCTCCCCGTCTATTATCCGTTTTCCCCCCTTCCATTCTCCTTCCTAATCTCGTGAATGATTGTAGGGATCTACTTGTACGATGTTTAAACAGTCCATTTTGCAGTTAGAAACAGTTGACCAGCTGCATTGTCTTTAATTAGAATTTTTCACCTTATTGCCTGATCTCTCTCGCCGTCCATCCACCTTCCACCGCCCCCCCCCGACCCCAGCACATCCGCCATTCCCCCCCAGTGTCCATCTGCCATCCCCCTCCCCTGTCCATTCTCCACTTCTCCCCCTCCCCCGTCCATTCTCCACCTTTTCCCCCATCCATCCCTCATCTGTTCTCCTTCCCCTCACCTGACCGTTCTCCTTCCCCTCACCTGACCGTTCTCCTTCCCCACCCCCGTCCATTTTCCTTCCACCCCCCCACAACACGTGCTTTCTCCTTTCCCTCCAATCCGTTCTCCTACCCACCCTCATTCGTTCTCCTTCCCTCCACCCCACAATTGAGTCCACTCTGTTCCCCTGAGTCTATTTACAAATGGATATGGACTGATTTAGTGAGTTGGCCAGAAATTGACAGATGGGGTTTACTGTAGATAAGTATGACGTTATCTGTTTCAGTCAGAAGAATAGAAACTTATTATCTGAATAGAGAGAAATGTCAGAGTGCTTCAGTGCCGAGCAATCTGGGTGTCCTCGTGCATGAACCCACCTTCTGGGATGTGTTATCCCAAGGCAGGCTTGCGTAGCACCTAACTTGATTGATCTTTCCTAAAAGAGGAAACACTGGGCTGTCTAAGCTGTGGATGAAATCGCTATGATCTCAGTTAAATGCTGCAAGTCAAAAATTTCGGTAATGAAGATAGATTGAAGACATTGGGAGTATTTGCCTTGGAGAGAAGACTAAGCTGTCTTCCCTGAATTAGTGGTTCTGCAATCGAACTGGGTGAACTGGCTGCTGAAAGAGTAACTGAAAAAGACAGTGCTTGTATTTTGGTTCTCCAGATCCCACTGAGCAGCAGCTTCTCCTCCTCAAAGGGGTACACTTACTTTGTTTAAAAGGCCATTCTGTTGTTTAGTTTCAAGTAACATGATGAGCAAAGGGGTAGTCTAGCCATTTTTCTTGCAAACAAGTTCGAACTGCATAACAGGCAGGTGCCTTGTAATTTTGTTTTCAATAATGCTGGAAATCAATCGATGAAATTTATCTATGATATCATAGAAAGAAACTAGCCCATATTTAGAAATCTGATAACCATTATCAGTATTAGCACAGTGGGGTATGTCACTCAAAATCCTAAGTTGATAATGATTAAAAATAGCTTGGAAATATGACCACCCCATAAAACTTTATCGACTGCATTTTTTGTAATTTACAGTAGTGCCCAGAGAATTCAACTCGATTAATGCATTGTACCTTGTTTTCATATGCATGCAACCTCTCAAAGCCCTAGTCAACTAAATTATGACAATGTACTGTTATGATTTAAAAATGTTTGTTATTTTATTCTTGTATGCAACTTTGCAGTGGAAAGTAATGACTTCAGCTGAGAAGAGCAAGACCATGTCAGTAGGACTGCACCATACTCTGCCTCATACAAAGTTACGCAGCACGGGACAAGATGACATGGCTCTAAGTATCAAGTCTATCAGTAGTTCATCGCCTGGCAACATTCATTTTGAAAGTTTCTTCACTGGGATTGATGCTGAGGCTTTGAAGACGGACAGTTCAGTGCCTGCTTCCAAAACAATTGCAAGTGGACAAGGCAGCATTACAATCCCAAGGCCTCATGGTAGGAGGTCAACAGAAAAAGGGATAGTGCTTCCGCCTCCAGTAGCTGTCAGTCGAGGAGTCAAACAGCCAGTATTTCCGGAAGTTAATCAAGTACCAACAGTATTACGGGACAGCTCCAGACAAGATAGAATTGTCTCCGGCACTGGCCCAGCTTCGGAGATGTTACAAGAAACAGTTGGAGTTGAAAAGAAACCTCAAGCACCAGACTTAAACCAATCATTGAATTCATCTCCTCATCTAATGTTAAGTTCATCTGCTGTTGAAATCCTGAAACCTATTAAAATCAGTGCAGAAATGGATAGGAGAAACGATCTTTTAAGTCTTCTGGATCCACTGAGTGCCAGTTCCAGTCTTGATGGGAGCCAATCTCCAGCTCCTAAAAGTTCATTAACACCTGCACTGTTTTTGTCTTCACCTCCGGCTCCTAGTGGTTTCACTCCATCAGGAACTGACCTTGGAATAAGTGCTCCACCTGCCTCCTTACAATTCAGCCAAACACAAGGATATTCA
Source organism: Rhincodon typus (assembly GCF_021869965.1). Classification (NCBI taxonomy): domain Eukaryota; kingdom Metazoa; phylum Chordata; class Chondrichthyes; order Orectolobiformes; family Rhincodontidae; genus Rhincodon; species Rhincodon typus. The sequence continues at coordinate 21,739,020 of NC_063359.1, read as the reverse complement.
ACTCCCAGCCCAGCATCAATCGGTCAATTTCCACAGCCACCGTCTTATCCATTTTCTCAAACAATGCCAGCAGCTCTTCATTTTCCTCCAGGGCAGCCCTCTACAAGCCATTTTGCTCCAACTCCAGCATCTGCTTTTGTTTCAAGCTATCTGCCTTCAAATTCAGGTTTCTTCCAACCCCAAATGCCTCACAGGAACTACTCAGCACCTTCCCTTCACCACTTGTACAGTCAGCCCCCCGCTGTCCCTCCATCTGGTACGTTTATTCAGAAAAGTGCAATTTCAGCCAGCCTCGGAGGTATAAGTTTTGCGAAAACTGCAGGAAAGGCAGGCCTAAGTGTGGCTGATTCCAGTCTAGCGGTGGGTGGCACAACGAAAAATGTGGCTGAGCCACCATTAGTCCCACCAAAGCCGCCCAAAGGTCTTGAAAGAATATTACAATCATCCAATCCTGGCAAGGCTCAAGACCCATTTACCGATTTGCTTAATGCAAGTAAGAAGGAGGCAGCACCATCACAAAGTAGAGTGGACCAGCTCAGGAAAAAATGGGAGACCTTTGAATAAAAATAGCAATTAAAATGTTCCAATAATAGAGTGACAGAAGTAGAGCTTTTCTAAACTGCAGCCTTTGGGTGCCACATGAAAAAGTATCAGGTGTCAAGGGGTGCATTGTATAAATGCTGGTTGAGTCTGGTTTCTCTAGTAAAGAATTATAAAGAATGCATATTGTATCAACAAATGTTATAGTGAGGAGCTACTACACTACATTTCTATGTTCATCAAGCCATTTATCATGACTTGAATGTGATCTGTTCTGTTTGGTGATAAATGTGACTTTTGCAGTAATTTTTCTGTTAAGAAACACTCCAGCAAAATTGCTGAAACTTGGATTGAGGTTGCCTTGTTTTCTTGATTCCTGATGTTTCTTTTTGAAAACTCAATAATGTCATTGATGTTTAAGTCACTTATATTAATGTACTAATATTGCAACTCACCATTTCTCATCATTGAACCTAAACCTTTGCATCATGCTACAGCCATTTAATTCCACAACTCGTAGCTAACAGTGCAGATATTATGTTTGCTACATCTTTCTATCGTGCTCTTGTTGATCCTGTAATATTTTGATAATTATATGGGATACCATGCAATGAATGTTATATTTATCTAAATTTTATCAAACCATTTGAGTTTTCCTACATCACAGAGTAAAATCAATGCCTCCTGAATGCAAACTTCTTTTTGAAACTGTTAATTACGATAAATTATTGTGAAATTAATGTAGATGTACGTGGATGAAACCAAAAAGGAAGCAAAGTAATTCCATACAACACTATAATCATGCATTTCTCTTACAGCTCAATGTTGCTGCTGTAATTCAGTCTTGTTAGTAAAGTATTTACACTGGCTTTGCTGTGGGATAGATGCTATGTCTATTGATTGTGCCTAGGCTAATGGATAATTAGATTTGTTTTAAAAAATTCACAGCTCCATATCTAATGTACAGCTACTACTAGTGGTATTAGTAACAAGCAACTTTGGGTATTAGAAGCATAGACAAGAAATGCATTGCATTCCAACTGGAGCAGAGCTCTTGCAGGTGTTCTATAGTTGGAAATAAATGATGTAAGCCTGTTCTTACCACTAACTGTTCAAACAAAAATACCAGTGCACTGGGCAATGGGAAATCAGAATCTTGTGCTGATGCAGGTCAGTAATCTTCAAATTATAGTAAGTCCTTTCAAGGCACAGAAATGAAATTTTTGATGTGTTAATCAGCTTTTTAACTCATGCAGGCTATGAAGTGCCACATCTTCGTTTGCATCAAGACAGTGTTCTTTAGCTTTTTGCAAATAATTTTGGTGATGATCAGAGGAGAACACCTTTGAACTCCTTCAAATTCTTATAAAAATTATGCTGTATCATCGATCTGACCAGATTTTAGCCACTTCCATTTACTACGGTCAAGTATTATTTTGTTACCATTGTGTCAAACAGTAAAGTTGCCTGAAAGGAAATCTAAAAGTGTAGTCTATACCTGGAATCTCTGTTAACTCATTTCTGATTATATTCATATAAAGATAATTTTGTTGCAGATTGAGAAGAGAAGGTTTGTTAATGTGCTAGAATAGTTTTTATTTTTCTTCCGTCCAACACTTATAAATTTGAAACGGCTTTTCCAGCTGCCGTTCAAGAATCATATCTGACATATTCTGCATTTCGTGAATGGTACACCTAGGTGAAAAGAGATTAAAAATCAAAATTTCCAATTAAGGACAGAGTATATCAAATCCAATTTTACTTCTGTTTTACATTTGTATTTGTTCAGCAAGTTACAGAAACAATGTTGATTAGAAATTAGAAAGGTTTCCTTAGGCCAGCAACCTACTCCTGGTAATTTTGTTATCTTCAATAATAGTCCGAGCTGAACTGAAGTTTAAAAGCCATCAGTAAGGAACATTACGCTTAGTTATACTACACATGAATTATATTCTTGCAAGTAAAGTAATTGATCATGAATGCAGTCGAATTTTCACAAGTATCAGTTCCTAGATTTGATAATAGTGACAAATTCAGTATTTATAAATTATTGTATATTTACGTGTTACAAAGCAACATTCTTGATGTTTATCCTTTCCCCAGTTTGATCACATTAGTTGATAATGTTTCCGATATTGAGTCAGTTTTCATATTTCCTCAGTAAAACTGGATCTGTTGGTATTGTTCCATTGTCCCTTGTGTGTTCCATTAGAACACAATTGCCTTCAAATGCACGCAGTTTTATTAAGCTTGAAAATTTATTCTGCTCCTTGCAGTGCTCTGAGCAGGGGATATCCTGTGCCCAAAAGGAGGGGTCACCCAAATCACATTTCTTCAACAATGTTGTACAAAAGATAACCATGATGTGTACAAATTGCATATTTGCTGACTTTCATTTAGGAACATGCGCGCACACACCCTCACAAATGCACAAAGCCTCTCCTCAGCTGTTTAAAGGTTCAGCAAATGTCATTACATTTCATGACACATTGTTACTCAAATGAGTTCCATTAATTTATAAGATAAGGATCAAAGTAGGTTTGTGATCACTGCTACAACATGATACAGGTATCGTAAAAAAGGCATTTAAACACTTATATTTTCAGTATATTATGTGCATTTGCCTTTCAAAATAAGTTAATTTTCTGATTTATTGAGATTTTAAAGGTGCACTTTTTGAATTGATCATCAAACCCAAGTATTATCCAACTGTTAATTTTGCTTTGCATTTTTAAACAATCTTCCACTAAGTACTTTCACATGCATTACTCAAGAAGCTTGAAACATTAAGTGTTATTTTTGCAATTAATGGTTGCCTAATAATACAAACAGCCAAACCTTTGTTTTAATTTAATTGCCAGGACTTATGAACGAATGAGTTGAGACTTTTGGTAGCATGAAATATTAACTTTTTTTGTCCTGTTGGTAGAACATCCAAATGTTAATAACTAGAAATTATGATACAAAATCACTCTAGGATAAGCTCGCAGATAAGTGCTCAGTGTTTCCTTTTAGTGTTTTACATTGCATATTTTGCACTGGAACATTACATACCAATGACAATAATGGAGATAGCTTAGTTGGCATAGATACTCTGCAATTGTACATTCAGTTTGCCTTCATAGCCAAAATTCTTTCTCATGTATTAGTGCAAAAAATAGTGATGAAAATGTATTGTTTTAGGTTCATGAAATTACAGAAGATTAAGGTGCTACAGTTCAATACTAATGCACATTTTTATTCAGATTATTGTTTATTTCAATCCATGCTTAAAGTGGTTGCATACTAAAGCAAGGAGTCAGTGTGAAAATCTCTTCTCCAACTAAACCTAACTTTAAAAAAAATACTAGAAGTTGATTCTAGATGAATAACTGATTTCAAGGAATTTCTATAAATCCTATAAGATCTGAGGTACTGACACAGGTTGGAATGCTGTAATGATGCAGAATTTAGATGTTTCAAATAGATTTTACATTCTGAATGATGTACAATATACTTTTGGGGAAATCCAGCTTAATTTGTAATTCAGTGTTTTGTGTGATGTTGTATTCATTTCTGTTATTTGTCACATAAACTGTGGTGCACACACTTCCTGGGAATTAGGATTCCTTATTAACTTGTGCCTCAAACATTTGTGGAATGTACAATGCTTTGGTAGTCTGAAGCTGATGTTATATGCAAAATAGTCTCTATGTTACTGAACCTGTTAGATTTATCCTAAGTCAGTAATTCCTTACGTTGATAATAGTGAAGCCCAGGCATTGTACAATATGATGTAGGAGGCCCTAGTGTGTTTTCGAATTCGTTAACGCTTGCACAGTGCTTTTGTAACTTGGCCAAATAAGTTGCTGCTAAATAAGTGTACGGAGTTTCTGAATATATTGTAAAAAATATTTTTGTTACAGCAGTACTTGTCAGGCATGCAGTTTTGTTCTATGCACCTACTTCTGTTTTAATGTATTTGTCAGTGATACCGTGAATGTGTTTTATGCATTGAATTTTAAATTGTGCAGTCAAAATCTTCAAGTTTCCCAAAAGGGTTTACTTCACATATTTAATAACAGCAAAGCAGATTTAATAAGTGACTATGATGGTTTTTCCAGTGAGCTTCAATCCAGACTGACTGCACATATAAGTATATCATCAGTGAATTTCTGCTGGCATTAGCATTAAACAATAACTGATATACCTTTACTTGTAATTGGAGTTATAGTACATCTAGTATTTGTAACTGAGGCCTCAGTGACACTTTAATCTTAACTGCTATTAGCAGTGTTTCCTCAAGTATTATAGAGGGCCCATGGTTTTCATATTTAAGTATCTGTTCTTTTATAGTTGAAGCTTACTGACACTGGTCTCAGTTGAACCTTTCAAATATCCATTCAGGAACATAAAAATATGCCAGGTGTTTAGTATGACCTATTCAAACAAAAAGTATAATTGACGTTATCCCAAAACTGCAAAAGGCAGATTTTTGAAGAATTAGTCAGACTCCTACCCCTGAACTTCAAGAGTTCATGATCTATGGCTATTTTCCCAAAGTTGGCTGTATGTACAGGTTTCTGCATTTTTCTGTCCAAAGACACTGTTGATTTCTGAAGAGAATTCGAATCAAAGATTATATAGATACTGGTTCACTGCACATTTTACTACTAGTAAAAAAAATGTATAGCACAGAAACAGCAGGGCTGAGATTCAGTGCAATAATATTTTTGTTCTGTTATTGGTTCTGACTCATACGACTGTGAACAAATGACTTTTGTAATTAAGATGGTGGAATGGAATTGTAAAGTGACAGAGTGATGCCATGGGACTCGAAAGTAATAAAAGTAATGATTCTCCTGTGTAAACTCTCTCTGTTTTTGCTCCATTATTTATTAAAGGTCTATATTTTACTTCCCCACAGCTGTACTTGTGCAGAAAGTTTAATGACTCTCTTAATTGTTGTCAATCTCGGAAGATACTGCCACAAGAATTTTTTTTTTATTTTCACCTGGCAGTGCTCCAGGTTTGCAGAAACTGTGAAAATTAATACTGGAGACATGTTACTGTCCTGAGGTTCAGTTATTAATGCTCAGCTAAAAACCTAACAAACAAAATTGAGTAAGTTACTAAAAGATTTTCTGCAAAGTCAGCAAAAACCGAGCACCCAATTACCTCGATGGGCTTTGAATATTGCAGCAAATAGGTCCAATTCCAATGGAGCAAAGAGCTAAAACTGCAACAAGAAAACCTCAGACTTCTAAATGCGAGAGTTTTCAAGCATATGTTTTAAGGATTTCAAAAATCCAAATTAAATTTGCCATAACTCCTGTGAAAGTATGAGTTCTTTATGTAACATTTCAATAACTTTTTGTCAAACTTTGTGATTATTTACAAAATTAGTTCACCCTGTTACCAATCCAAGAGAAAACTCAGACTTTTCTGTTTTTGAGCTCAGTTTTACTATTGCCTATCCACTGTGCCAGCCATGACTCAGTAGGTTGCAATCCCACCAATGAGGCAGAAGGTCGAGGTTTCAATTTCCACTCCAGATGTTCAAAGTAAAATCTAGGTCAACACTTCAGTGTTGAGTAGATGGAAGGCTGCACTGTTAAAGGTGTTGGCTTTCAGGAAAAAAATTAAACCAAGAGTGTCCTTTTCCACAAGAGTAAAGTATCTCATCCGAAAGGAAAATCGGATTCCTGGCCAATACCTATCCTTTAATCAACAGTAATTAAGGAAGGTGGTGGCAGCAGTGATCTAGTGGTAATATCACTGGATAAGTAACCAGAGCCCCATGCTCAAGCTCTGCGGCCATGAGTTCAAATCCCACCCTGGGGTGATGCAATTTGATTTCAATAAAAAAAATGTGGAACTGAAAGCTAGCCTAATGGCAACCAATCCGTTGCAGGAAAAATCCATCTAATTGATTAGTGCCCTTTGGGGAAAACATGAGGTACCAACCTGGTCAGGAATAAATACAACTCCAGATCCTCAGTAATGTGTTTGACTCTTAACTGCCCCTTGAAATGACACAGTAATCTGTTCAGTTGTTTCAAACGACTGAAAAGCCAAAAGAAGGGTTTGAAACCAATTGAACCACCTAACAGAGACCCAAGAACTAGAAATGACAGCATAGCGGGAGGCGATAGCCTAGTGGTATTATTGCTGGACTGTTAATACAGGGACCCAGATAACATTCTGGGGACCCGGGTTTGAATCCCACCACGGCAGATGGTGGAATTTGAATTCAATAAAATATCTGGAATTATGAATCTAATGATGACCATGAATCCATTATCGATTGTTAGACAAACCCATCTGGTTCACTAATGTCCTGTAAGGAATAGATCCTTACCTAGCCTAGTGTACATGTGACTCCAGACCCATAGCAATGTGGTTGGCTGAATGGTCGTCTGAGCAATTAGGGATCAGCAATAAATGCTGCCTAACCAGCAATGCCCTCATCTCATTAATGAATAAAGGAAATACATCCTGTACACTCTGCAAAGTCCTCTGCTAAGATTGAGAGAGATGTCCCACGGACTAACCAAGCAAAATTTCTTGCAAACAATGTACCAAACTTCACCATCACCATCTCTGGATATGATCTGTCCCACCAGCAGGACGTACCCATCAGAACTACTACACAATCAGGAAGGAGTCCACAACATCAATTCCTGACCTCATGAAATCTCAAGGTTTCAGGTCAAAAGTAGACGAGTCCACCTCCAGCTGTTCACTACAAAGTCCCCACTCTGTCAGCTGATGAATCAGTACTGTTCCATGTTGAACACCACTAAGAGAAAGCACCAAGTGGGGTAAGGGTGCAGAATCAGCTCTGGATGAGGGACTTCAATGTCTGTCCCCATGACTGTCATAGCAAAGCTGGCTGATTACTGAAGGACTACACGGTGTTTGTGGAGGGAGGTGAGGGAACAAACGAGGGAGAAATCAAAATCTGCCTGAACCTTTACTCACCAAACCACCTGTCACAGATATGTCCATTTCAACCATGTCAGTAGAAGTGACTGTCGTAGACTCCTTGTAGATCTGAAGTTCTGTAGTCACTGAGGTTACTCTCCATTGTGCTGTATGGCTCTATCACCATGTTAAAGGGAACCAACTTCTAAAACACTTAGCAACTTAAACCTGGGCATTCATGAGGCACAGTGGGCCATTAGCAGCAGAATTATATAAAACAAAATCTGTAACCTTATCGCTACAAGATTAGGTCAGAGACTAGGAACCTTGCAACAAGTAATTCGCCTCCTGACTCCCCACTTACTTGGATGGGTGCAGCTGCAACAACGGTCAAGAAGCTTGGCATCATCCAGGAAAAAGCAGCCCACTAGGTTGGCATTACATACACCAGCGTCCACTCCCTTCACTACTGATGCTCAGTAGCAGCAGTGTGTACTGTCTATAAGATGCACTGCAGAAATTCACCAAACCTCCTTAGCATCTTCCAACCCCTCAGCCACTTCCACCTTGAAGGACAAGGACAGGAGATAATTGAAATGCCACCACCTGCAAGTTTCTCTCCAAGCCACTCATCATCCTGACCTGGAATGATATCACTATTCCTCACCACCTTATTAAAATCTTGGAGTTCCCTTCCCAGTAGCACTGTACATGTCTCTACACTGCAAGGACTGCAGAGGTTCAAGAAGGCTGCTCACAATCACTCTCGCTAGGACAACTAGGGATGGACAAAAAAAAGAACTGGCTTGGCCAGTGACTCCCACATCCTACGAAGGAATAGAAAAAAACAGGTATATCCAATTATCATCACATTGCTGGTTATGGAAATTTGTTGTGTGAGAATTCACTTTCACACTTCACTCCATTAAAGACATGTCTACACGCAAAAGCACAGGTGCTGCATTCGGAGTTTGTGAAAGGTGCTATCAAAATGTTGGTGAAGGTAATAGTCAGGATAAGGCAGCCAATGCATTTTGTGGTGGACTAGCAATCCAGAGTTCCTGATTTCACTATGGCAAATCAAGAACCTGTCTACCCCCACCTGGTTTAGCTCACACGTACTCTTATCCTAAGGTCAATTTAAAATTGGTTATCACTATTTAAAGAACAAATGCAGAGGAGATTTATTTATGGAGTAGATAATTACACAGAATCAAATAAACTTTAAACAGCTGCCAAGGCAACTGGTTCACTCTTGTTAAATGCAAAATGACAGCATACAAAATCTGAATGTTCTGTCTGCAAATTTTGACATTTTTGATTCTGAATTCATGTGACGACTCTGCTGCAGGTAATCAGTCACATCAGATAGTCACTCGCAAACCATTTTCATGTTTTGACCTTTATTCCAATGAACACAAGGAAGCTCTTTTAAGAATGTGGCTAACTGATGTCCATTTTAAATGTACAAGGTCTTGTTTGAGAGTATATGAAACATATACTTTTACAGTTAGAAATTCTACAAATCTCAGCCACTGCGCTAACCGTAGCTCAGTTTTACAATCTGCTAACACACAGAACTCATTCTATTCTCCCCATAATGACTTAGGGCTGAATCTATTCTGTTTTCAACGGTGAGTTTTTGTCAGGTTTTATACAGGGTTTATCTCCATGAGGCCCAGTTTGTTTATTCATCACATCTTACCAAATTTACCTGTAACTATTTAAACCCCTCATGCCCATCCCTCTCTTCTGATTCCAGCCCCATTCTGCCACCGTACCTGGAATGACCCATCACTGCCAGGATATCCCGAATGGATTGGCATCCTTGGCATTAGCACCATCTTTAAATGCCCTTTATGTATCTGGTTATGCATTGTTCATCCAGAACTGCCCTGTACAGTTCCTGGTATTTGCCCAGATATGGCATAGAAGGGTAAATTGATGGCCGCCTTCGTAGACAGGGGCCTGGAGGTCCTGTTAGATGGAGTGGTGCAGAATGGAACATCCTCTTCCCCCGGGACCAGAAGAGGACCATAACACCATGCCAGCTTGATTCAAGGTTACCACCTGGGTCAGTGCAGTTTCAACCATCAGGAGGAATGCCCAGCACTGTAGGAAGAAGATTGATGACCTGTGCCACTTGACCAGAGTAAGTGGTAACATTCCTCAAATCCCTCTCCCTCTCGCCCACTCTCTCTCTCTTCCCCATTTCTCGCTCTCTCTCTCGCGTTCTCTCTCTCTCGTGTTCTCTCTTTCTCTTGCTCTCTCTCGCTCGCTCACTCTCTCTATCTCTCTCCTGGCTTTGTGTTAGTGCTAAATGGCCCAGGTCTCCAGGAGTATTGTGAGCCTGGTATCTCTAGAGAAGGCAAGGCAGGGAAGATGTGAGCATCCAGGTGGAATCAAAGTGAATGAGTGCGAAGAAAGTGGCCTGACCTGGTCTAGTCCATGAGCTTGGTTCATAGCCCTGACAACAGTGTTGTCACAGTGAAATTACAATGACAGATGCTGTTGCACCGTGAAGTGCAGAAGCATAGTCTAAGTGGATGAGAGTTGTGTCGGGAGAGTTCTTGGAGGCTGGCCTGTTAATCTACATCCCAGAGTACGAAAGGAAGTGGCACTGGAAATATTTGATGGTTGTCTTCCAATATTCTGTAATTGCTGGAGCATTTCCCACAGATTGGAGGGTGACAAATGTAACCGCACTATTTAAAAAGGGAATCAGAGAAAAAGGAGAATTACAAACCAGTTAGCCTAACATCAGATGTGGGGAAAATACTCAAATCTGTTATAAAAGACATGATAGCAAACACTTAGAAAGTATTAACAGAATTAAATAAAGTCAGTGAGAGTTTGAGAGGCAGATCACACTTAACCAATCTACAGGAGTATTTTTGAAGATGTAACTAGTGGAATAGAAAAGGGTGAACTGGTGGATGTGGTGTATTTGGATTTTCAGAAGACTATTTCATCAGGACCCCCAAGTGGTTAGTGAGTAAAATTAAAGCACATGCAATGGGGTAATGCATTGACATGACTTGTCAGGCAGAAAACACACAGTGGTAATAAATCGGTCTTTTTCCGGTTGGTAGGCAGTGATTGGTCGGGTGTTAAGAATCAGTGCTTAGGTTCCAACTGGTCACGGTATATATAACTGACCTGGATGAGGGAACCAAATGCAACATTTCTAAATTCGCTAATAATATAAAACAAGATGGGATTGTGAGTTGTGAGCGGGTTGCAAGGAGGTGGTCCAGAAGCGTGGGCAAAGGCATGGCAGAAGAAGTATAATATGGATAAATGTGAAGTTCTACACTTCAATGTGTGAAATAGGGATGGCAGACTATTGTATGAAGAGAGATTAGTGAACACAGGCCCAGCCGAACCAGAGTTTAGGAGAATGAGAGGGGATCTGATTTTATCTGAGAACATTCAAGGAAGAGACACTTAAATTCTTAGGTATTAAAGGAGCATGGAAGGAAAGCAAAGCAGGAGTATGGCATTGTGATAAGAGGATCGGCCATGGTCATATTGCATGGTGGAGCAGACACGAAGGACAAAATGGCCTACTCTTGCTCCCATGTTTCTATAAAATCTTGCCCCCTCCCCCAGGTATTTAGACTCTGGCTTAGTTATTGCATACATGACACTTTGAGCTTAATAAGTTGTCCCCATAATTTCCAAGCTCAGTTTCATCTTCATAATTAGTCAAAATCAGGTTTTTTTTTTTAAATTAAAGCTAATTATTTCATCCTCATTAAAAAAAAATTGAGTGCCTTTCACCTTCATAATTGTTAAACTTAATTCATGGACCACCCACCAGTTCAACCTCAACCTATAGATCTCATGACAGTTCAAACAATTCAGGGACTTAACAGCGTAAACAAGATTCGTCACCTTTGGAAATATGAGTCCATTAAACTTTGTATAATTTCCCTCTACCTTAAAGCAAATGTTTTCAGAGAACAGTGGAAAGAAGCAATTTGGAAACCGATGGCATGTGTTATAGTGTTGATGGAAATAATAGAACTCAAATTTCAGAGGTATGGTAAAGTCATATAGTTGAAGTTGTTGGCTTATGCAAAAAATTCTTGCCCGTCATCAGATTTTAAAAAGTGAACAAAAAAGTAGTTAGGAAGCTGGCCAACTTTCTAATTGATAAGAAATATGCCAAATTGGTAAGGAATTTGGTCAATGGAAATAGATAAATAAGAGTGGAAATGGATCACGTGTGGACTACAATGCACAATTATTTGCATTTTTGTGCACTCATCCAGAAACAAGCTCTTAATTGTTGACCCCATTATGTGCTGCCTTGATCATAGAAATAATGAAAGGGAGGCCTCAATCCCGGTTTATTTTGCTGTGATTCTATAGATTTTGAGGACTAACATGGACAGAAAATACTAAGCACTAAAAAGATGCAAATGGAATAACAAAATAGACATTGAAACAAAATGGGGTTTGCAGGACAGCGAGTGGAAAAAGAATGTTATAAATATTGCTGCTGCAGCACAATTCCCTTATACATATTCAATTAGGCTCATCATGTTGGTAGTGATACAATCAAGGCAAGCAAATAATGTAAGCATTTCCAGCTATTACAAATAGCTAAACTCAGTCTTACTGAGGAGGGCCAAAAATATGAACAGTAAGAAGCAAAGTAAACCTGTTTAACCTACTTATTGGTATCAATGTAGAGAATAAATCATATATTCCTGGAAATAATTTTAATGAAAATTCATTCTTTGAAAACTGCTCCCCACCTGGCAAACCCCACCCCCACACTCCCCAATAACTGGACAATAGAACAACACTAGGCTCCTTCAGCCACACATCTTCATTTCCAATTGCAATTTGTGTTTAGTTGCAGGCAGTGTAATGCAGTGGTTTTCTGGTTGTATCCTTTTATGTTTAAGATTCCATCAAACTCAGTTCACCTCAAACACATCAAAAGCAGGGATTTGTACCTTATCAATCTTTGCAGATTCAACCAAACTGGCAGTGGTAAAGGACAAGATTTGGTCTCACTCATTTCCGTGTTCACCAATTTCAACAATAGGATTGAATGAAAAAAGCATTAAAACATTTGAAATCTATGTAATAAAAATGTGTGAGTTGCATCTGAATAATCCATTATGGCTCTACATAATTGAAGTTAATGGATAGCTTAAGAATTGACCGTGTTATACAATGATCATGAGTAGTACAGGTAGTTCTGCTATGACGTGCGTTTCGTTGACGCAAATTGGCTGTAACGTAATTGATGAAAAGCAGACGCTGTTTGGATAACAAACTTTCTGCTGTACAGGTATACCGATTTTCTATAGCAATTTCCCTATTATGCGATTTTCCACAGTGCAAGCTCACACAAGAATGCACCTATTGGGCTAAAGGAGAACTACCTGTATGGGGGGCGGGATTATGTCATTATAGCAGATAAAAATGAATTTAATGTTAAATTGTGATTGTGTGGAGGAAATATTTATTGCAACTTTTAAGAGTTCTGCATAATTTAATGAGGTAATTAAACTGAATAATACTGCACATGTCAGTCATTTTTATTTGGCAATCGATATTGTATAGAATATATTTAGGGCAAAATGCATTATGGAGTCTCTTGATAAGTGCAATGATGAGTTCCAGCAGCAACAGCACATTTTTAAAAAGTACATGTGCATTATATATACTGACGTTAAAGTAAACTAACGTAACAAAAAAGGAACAGCTGCCAATGATTTATTTACTAACATACCATCAGTATCCTGGAGCTAGTGAATGACTTACAAATTATTATTGAATTTCTGATAAGTAATGGAAAAATGAAACAATACAGTTCATTGGGAAGTTTACAGGCACCTTTAGGAAATAGTTCATATTGCTCAGGAGATCTTTCAGGAAATATCCCTTTTGAGAGAGAATCTAACCATCATCCTTGTCATTCAATGGAATGACCATCATTGAATCCCCAATTATCAACATTCTTAGGATTATTATTGACCTGAAACTGAACTGGACTAGCCATATGCACACTGTGATTACAATAGCGGTCAGAGGCCAGGAATTCTATGGCAAATAACTTACCCTCTTACTCCCCAAAGCCTGTCACACCATCGACAAGGCACAAATCAGGCATATGATGGAATATTCTCCATTTGGCTTGATGACTGCAGTTCCAATCGCAGTCAGGAAGCTTGACACCATCCAGGGCAAAGTAACCCACTCGACTGGCACCACATCCAAAAACATTCACTTCATCAGTAGCAGTAGTGTGTGCCATCTACAAAATTCATCTTCCAAAACTACAGTCACTTCCATCTCAAAGGACAAAGGCAATAGATGCATGGGAACACCACCATATGCAATTTCCCCTCCAGGCTATTCACCGTCCTAACTTGGAAATATATCATATTCTTTTAATGCAACTGGGTCAAAATCCTGGAATTCACTCCCTAACAGCGCTGTGGATCTACCAACACCAAATTGACGGCTGTGGTTCAAGAAGTCAACTCACCACCAGCTTCTCAAGGGCATCAAAGGATGGGTGAGAAATGCTAGCCCAACAGAAAAGCCCACATTCCAAGAATTTTTTAAAAATTCAAGAAATAGTTGAACAACTTTCTACTTGTTTGTTAAATGAACACCAAAATATTATATTTCAGCCACAAAGTAAGTTATTTTATTCAATTTTCCTTTTTTTTATATTGTATCAATTTTTTGCATTTTACTGAAAGCATTTCATATGGCAACTATTAAAAGAAAAATTGGATCAGAGATAGTAGGAACAGGTTTTGCTGTCAAAATAATGAAGCTAATGGAACTTGTCATTATTTATGTATAAAAGGTACAAAAACTTCAGGTAAAAGGCAGATGATTGGTTAAATGTGAATTTCTAGAAGTTGTGGTCTGTCACATGGTCATTGGCAATGCTAAATGGCATTTTGTGTACGTACATGTGAACTAGGAGCAGGAGCACTCATTTGACCCTTTAAGCCTGTAGCGTCAGAGCGGAGGGTTGACTTTATAGAGGTTTATAAAATCATGAGGGGCATGATTAGGCGAAAAGCCAAGGTCTTTTCCCCAGGATAGGGGAGTCCAAAACTAGAGGGCATTGGATTAAGGTGAAAGGGGAAAGATTTAAAAGGGACCTGAGGGGCAATTTTTTCTTGCAGAGGGTGGCGCGTGTATGGCATGAACTGCCAAAAGAGTTGGTGAAGGCTGGTACAATTATAACATTTAAAAGGCATCTTGATGGATACATGAATAGGAAGGATTTATATGTATATGGGCCAAATACTGGAAAATGGGACTAGATTAATTTGGGATATCTGGTCGGCATGGACGAGTTGGACCGAAGGGTCTGTTTCTGTGCTATACATCCCAAAGACTCTAATCCTCTTTCCTGTGCTTTTCTCTCAAATCCTTAATTTCATTGGATAAGGAAATACCCTGTTCACTAAGCTCCCAGATGTTCTGATTCCTTGCTGCACAGTTATCAACTTGCAATTTCAGCAACCTTGTCATTAAAGCTGAATCTGAAGTGTACAGTGACAAGTCAAACAAATAGGAAAGATTATTAGATGTCCTGCTGCAGCAAAACTGGTCCATTCTAGCTGAGCTACCATTAAGTAAAGAGGCCTGAGAAAACAGTGATTAGGGGTTGGTATGGCTGTGTGCGATTTCTATCTCCATTCATAATTGTACGACAATATTGATTTTGTTCTCTGACAATGTCAGTTTCCTAAGCAGTTTCGTGATAATATGCTTCCAGCTTAACCTTTGTAGAAATCCTGGAATTCCCTCCCTAACACCACTGTGGGTTTTCCAACACCAAATAGACTGCCATGGTTTAAGAAGTAAGCCCACTGTAAGCGTTTAGAAGCCACCACCATGATGCGCATATTGTGGTGATAGAATATTTTTCTTTTTGCTTTGTTTTTGAGATATTATTTGTGTGGCTTCTCAAGTTTTGCTTCTGAAAGTCTCATTTAAGGTGTTTTGTCACCACAACTTTCATTCAACATTTGCCTTAAATTAAATAATTTTTTTTGGCAGATGTAAGTTTACATTTTGAACTGAAAACCTGTATAATTGCCGGTTATCACTGGAATTTGCACTGGAACTACAATGGTTTCGTTGATTCCTATTTTATTGCTACATGTTTTTGTGATTAAAATAACATCCATATAATTAGATTAGGTGCATAGCAAGTATCATGGCACCAAAAGAACTGTTGAAATTTGCTGTTTGGATAAAGTGGCCAAATGATTTAACAGAAGACTGTACCAACAGCAAATCATTGTTCCATCCATTTTACTAATGTCCTGGCAAACATCAAGACTTCTGAAAATGCCAAACTTAACCTATTATGTCTCATATGTTCAACATGAAATAGGTGAGCATCAAAATTATGCACATAGGATTGGAATTTCCATGTTAATTTCCATGATATGTTGAATGAATCACTTTTATAGTAATCTGGGTCCCTGCTCCCTTTCAGTCTTCATGATGGGGAAATCATGCCTGACCTCTTTGAGGAGGTATCATGCAGGATAGATAAAGGGGAACCAATGGATGTAATATATTTGAATTTCCAAAAAGCATTTGATAAGGTACTGCACATGGTGTTGAGGTAATATAGTGGAGTGGCTAAATAGTAGAAGTCAAAGTTGGGATAAAGATGGCAACCTGTAACTTGTAGAGTGTCACAGGAATCAAAGAACAAAGAAAATTACAGCACAGGAACAGGCCCTTCGGCCCTCCAAGCCTGCGCCGATCCAGATCCTCTATGTAAACTTGTCCCCTATTTTCCAAGGATCTTTATCCCTCTGCTCCCTGCCCATTCATGTATCTGTCTAGATACGTCGTAAAAGATGCTATCGTGCCCGCCTCTACCACCTCCGCTGGCAACGCGTTCCAGGCACCCATTACCCTGAACACAAGAATCAGACCCACAATTATTTACAGTATATGTTAATGACTTGGATGATGAAAGTGAAAGTACTATCACGAAGTTTGCAGATGACACAAAAGTATCTGGGAAGGGAAATAGTGAGGTTTACACTGAGGCTACAGAGGTCAACTGAGTGGGCAAAAAAACTGATAAATGGAATTTCTTGTGGGAAGGTAAATGGATGTACAATATTGTTGGCCTTTAGTTCTAAGGAATGCAGTATAAAAATAGGGAGGTATATCTGAAACTATATAAAGTACTAGTGATATCACAGGTGGAATACTGTAAACAGTTTTGGGCCTCTTATCTAAGGAAAGATACCCTAATATTGGAGACAGTTGAGAGAAAGTTCACTCGGCTGATACCAGGAATGAAGGGATTTTTTTTTTTAATGTGAGGAGAGGTTGAGCAGTTTGGGCTTGTACTTATTAAAGTTTATAAGAATGAAAGAAGATCTTATTAAAATAGGAGGAGGAGATTCGATGGAACAAATGACCTACTTCTCCTCCTGTATTTTATATTGTTATGATTTAAAATGGTTGGTGATAGCTGGGAAAAGAAGAAACAAGGTAAGTAAAATATTTTAAAAGGATTGAAAGTGTTAGAAAAAATGTTTAAAGAGGGAAATTTAATTCGACCAGGATGTTCAAAATTATTAGATCAACAATACAAAGTTTTCTTTGTTTCTTTCATTCATCTGAGCTCTTTGAGACAGCAACTATCACATGTACATAATTCATGTTAAACACATGTATCATTTTATCAAACAATTCCTCAATTGAATTAGTTAAATTCAACTTTGGTACTGTTACAGTGACCAATATAAAATGAAACTTACGATTCAGGTTGAGGTGCTTGGGATACATAACAGTGCTGTTGAGCTGAATCAAATGTTGCAAAGGTGACCCTTTCATTAAGGTTTTTGGTGAGTCTGCAAGCTGTGGTGTTATAAAAGTGCATTGTATCCTAATGAACCTTGGCCTAATTTGCAACAACTATGGAAGTGCTGAAGGTTTGATTCTACCCATCACGATGTAGTGGCAGGACTATGCATATAATACAATAAACAACCTGAAACACAGTTCCTCATTGGGTTTGAACTTACTCACCTGCAAATGGCAACAGCTTGAAGAGTGTAGTTTAGACAAGCCAGTTAAGTAGAAATTCTTGTAAAATATGAGATTGTTGTGTTTTATAACTGACGATGGTGCTTTCATGGTTCATTTGTAATCTGAACTCCAGTAATGTGAATGTTTTGTAAATCTCTTGAGGTGTTTGTTCACTATGTATGGCGTTAAGTTTAATATATTTAACCTCCTTTTGATCAAGTTAACTGAAAGTAATAATCGTTTTTTCTGATAAAGTTTAATAGAAATAATGCTATTTGATGTTGAGGACAAGGATCCATTCAAGAGCTTTAAATGACCCAGTGTGAATGGTTTTGATATCAATCTGAATTTATCTCTCAGGACAGGAGTTCAGTGTGTGACTGAGAGTCTGACTGTGATGGCCCTGTCACACCATGTGAGCTATTCATCATGTTCCACTTTAGCAGCAAGTGGCTGTACAGCCCATCTTTAAACGTTTGAGGCCACAATCAATCCTGTTTTTGTTGTGTTTTATACCTGAGGTTATGATATAGCATTGCTGACTGCTGTTAAAATGTAATTTGCTGGTATTCCTGTTTAATGTGATTCACATTAAAAAGGCAGATTATATGTTCATCTCAATCATTTTAGGATGTGTAATGTAAGTTCCCAGTCCTTGACTGTTCACATCAATATCTCATGCAGCCATAGGAACAAGAGTGAGCCGTTCAGCCCTTCAATCCCACTCTGTCATGGTATGCAGTCACTGCTATATGACCTCTTGATGTCACAAAGGACAAGCTTACTCTAACAGTTTAAAACCTATACAGATCTTTAACTGAAAGTTATCCCAAAACACTTCCAGATGTGTGAACAGGCAATGGCGAGATGTTGGCAAAGTAGTAATGTTCGTAATGGACTAGTAGTCCAGACTCTCAGGCCATAGGGAGATAGTGTTCAAATGCTATCATAGTAACTGATGGCATTTGAGTTCAAAATATGCCAAGACTTTAAGGATTATTCTAGTGCAATGGTAATGTACCAGCTGACCCAGAGGTTTGTGATGACGTTAAGAAATATTCATGGAGTTAGTCTCAGTAAAGGTCACCATAAAGCAATTATCAATTGTTTTTTAAAAAAAAAACCCATCTGGTTCATTAATGTTCAGTAAAGACACCTGGCCTACATGTGACTCCAGACCATAGCAATATAGCAACTGCCCTCTAACATGGTTCAGCAAGTCACTCCATTCAAGGAGAATTAGGGACGGACAACAAATGCTCGTGGCACTCACATCCCATGGAAGAAATTTTTTTAAATTCCAAAGGATAGTTAATTGGAGGAGTGACTAAAATAAAGAGATTGTGAAGTGGAGGGGGAGGCACAGAGGTTCAGGGAGGGGACTTTCCTTCAGCTACGTTGGCTGTAAGCAATGACTGCACAGCAGTTTGAATTGTTGGTCCAAGGAAATGGAAGAGGCTGCTGAAGATGTCTGAGTTAGGGGAATGCAGAGCTCTCCAAGATGTAGGCCAGAACAGAATTGAGGAGAGATCAGGTCATGACAGGTTGTGAGAAGGTGGAAAATAATTTTAATTTGATGACACTGAAATAACTGCACAGAGACCGGTATCTCATCACCAAGTCCCCGTTATTTACTTATGCACAGTACACGGGCTGTGACCACCCAGCTCGGAGTCAGTTCCCTAATCTCCTGTTAATATTAGTCAGGCAGGGCCTTCCTGATTTGGCCCGGGTTAACAACCCCAATTAATAACCTTATAGTAAATGAGGCTCACCTGGTTCCAATCACTACATCCCTCCACCCCTAAGTCTGAGGATGTAGGCTGGGTCTTTCTCTTGTAGCTTTCTGTGGGGTGTTTTTACCCAGGTCTTGGTTCTTCTGATTCAGACTCTGACACAGGTGGCATGTACGGTACCGTAGCTAGCTGGTCTCTTGCATCCAGAGCATCTCATGAGAGTTTTCTCTTCTTCCGGTGGTAACGGTATTGAAGCTGCATCCATCTCGAACTCTGAGGTTTCCTCGACACTAGAGGGAGGAGGAGAACCTATGGTTTCTGACAGACCTTTTGGCTGTTCTAAGGGGCCAGGTAATGTTTTGATCTTGCCCCATTTGTGAGGTAACAGCTTTCAGGTGATCCACATGTTTGTCCAGGACTGTATCACCTGCCCAAACATTGTACGTCATGGGACCTGACCTTGTGTCAACCTCGCCTCGTACCCATAGAGGGCCATTTCTGTGGTTCCGGCACCATACATCATCCCCGAATTAAACAGTCTCTCTCACTTACAGGAGGCCTGTGGCTGGTATTGGCGTTCCTGCTGCCATTTCACCCTCCACACCCTCCCCCCAGGTCTGGAAACATCAGGTTTAACCTGGTGCAGAGTCTTCTCTCCAACAGCAAATCTGCTGGAGCTATCCCTGTTGTTGCGTGTGGGGTGGTCCTTTAAGCAAACAGGAACCGGGACAGTTTGGTATCAAGTGACACTGTAAGCTGCTTCTTTAAGCAGGCTTTCAATGCTTGGACCGTTCTTTCCACTAGACTATTGGACGATGGATGGTATGGAGCTGTCCTTATATGCCGAATGCCGTTTGACTTTTGGAAACATTTGAATTCCCTGCTGGTAAATGACATCCTATTGTCCATGATTCATACTTCCGGGAGTCCATGTATCACAAATGATGCTCACAGCTTCTCAATCATCATCCCTGAGTTTGACCAGAATGCACATCCAACTACTTTGAATGTACGTCCACAATGACCAGGAAAATTGAGCCCATGTAAGAACCGCTATAGTTGACATGTAACCGAGTCCAGCATTTACCCAGCCATTCCCACAAATGTCGGGGTGCAGTTGGTAACAACTTTTGTCCTTGTTGGCACCCTGGGCAGTGCCCAATCAATGCAGCTATGTTGGCATCCAGACATTGCTTCTAGCTAGTATCTTCATCTTGGAAACCCTTGGATGACCCTGGTAGAGTTCAGCCAGTATCTAGCAGCGACCTTTACTCGGGACAATCACCCTTGCACCCCACAGTATTGTGCCGTCCTCTGCAGTGATCTGGTCTCACCAGGCCCCGAAAGGTTTTAATTTGGGTTGGGGTGGCCCTTCTGTTTCCCCCATTACCGTCAGCTGTTTTAGTTTTGCTGGGACGGGATCTTTTTGTGTCCATAGTTGGAGATTGTCAGCAACAACTGGAAGGCTATCTAGGAAGTTTAAACCAAAGCTAATTTTTCCGGGGTAGGCACCACTGGTGGTGTATCTGCCAGTGGGAGGCAGCTCTATGAATTTGCACTAGCCACTTGGCTTCCTGGATGGTATTCTAACTTGTACGCACTGAGAATAACTTCCAATGCCTAATTCTGCCAGCACCACCTTATCCTCTTTGAGTAGTCCTAGAAGAGGTTTGTGATCTGTTACTGTGACAAATTCCTGTCCATAAAGGTATAGGTGTAACTTTCTCACATCAAAGATGACCGCCAAACCTACCTTTTCTATCTGGAATATTTGCATTCGGCATCAACCGAAGTCCGGGAAGCATGCACTATCTGGTGTTCCTCTCCATTGTGCCACTGGTGAGCCAACTCTACACCAATGCCGTACGGGGAGGCGTCGCATGTCAGTACTGCCTCTCACTTCAGATTTAGTGGGTCAACACCTTAGATGATCATAACTACTTTTTCACTTCCCTAAAGACTCTTTCTTGGCTACACGACCATTTCCAATGCTGACCCTCTTTCAATAGCACATGTAAGGGTGCCAAGATGGAGGCCAGGTTACATATGAATTTCCCGTAGTAATTCACTAACCCAAGGAAAGTCCTAAGCTCTGGTACATGTGTGAGAGCCAGGGCTCCTTTGATCACCCTCACTTTATCCTCCAATGGGTGTAACCCAGTTTTGTCGACTCTGTAACCTATGTAGGTCACTTGGGGTGCCTGGGACACATACTTTTCCCTTCCAAGGTGCACACCCACCTGGGAGAAATGTTTAAGCACTATGTCCAAGTTCTCCAAGAAGCTGTTTATTGGTCTTCCCTGTTATTAGTAGTCATCCAGATAAAAGGTGACCTGGGGGTAGCCCTTGTAAAATATTCTCCATGGTCCGCTGGAAAAGGCTGATGATGCCCCAAATGGCAGTCTGTGTGTTGGTGCAAGCCCTTACGCGTATTAATTATTGTGTACTTCTGAGACTCCTCACCCAGCCACAGTTGCAGGTGGGCATGGCTCATGTCCAGCTTTGTAAAGGACAGGGCCCCCACAACCAGGCCAACTTTGCGTACAAGTCCTATATGCAAGGGATTGGGTTAAATCCAGCTGCGAGAAGCAGTTTACCGTTCGATTAAAATCCCCACAAAGGTGAACTGAGTCATCGGGCTTCACAATCTGTACGACTTGTGCTGGAAACTGCACTGGTTTGCTGATCCCTTCACTCTCCAGCGTCCAGATTTCTGCCTCTGCATTTTTCCCCTTTGATCGTCCCAAGCCCTTCCTGAAAAGCTCCTGTGTATACTTCGCTGAGGCAGGCATTTACTAATTGAAAAATGTTGAGCCAATTTAGGTGAATCTTTCTCAACTAATTCCACCCCAATAGGCTTGGGCCTGAGCCTTTTACTATCATCAGTGGTAACTGCACCAACTGCTTCTCATGTGAGACCAGAACCGAAGTCAAAGCCTTAATCTGCAACCGCTCCCCAGTCTATGTTCTCAGTCTGGCTGAGGTCTTGCACAAACTCGGGGGTTGGAGACCCGAGCAAATTTTGTTAAAGACAGCTTCTGCAACCACAGGTATAGACACACTGGTATTGACCTTCACAGGAACTGGGTGACCATTTAACCAAACATTAGTTTTAATCGGTTCTGATTTGAACATCGCTGAGCAATTTAACTGTTCCAACCCAGGTGTAGGTGGACTTTCCAGGGTGCTGGCCTTTCTTACTCAAGTCAGGCCTTGTAGGACTCCGCTGTCTTGAGTCCACATACCAACAGCAACTACAATGGCTCGCCAGCCCAGATCCTGAAGAAATTTTTAACCACTTGGCCGAGTCTTGGCTTTGTTGTGGGATTCTGCAGTGGGTTGGCCTAGGCTCCCTCTACTCAGGACGTGTCCTGTGTGAGGCTCTGTGATTGCCTTTGCAATTGCAATTGCAATTTGGGGTATCGTCACCCAGAGACGAAAGGGCTCCTTTGCTTTGTAAATCATTTGGATGAAGGAGTGGAAGGGTGGATTAGTAAGTTCGCAGACGATACGAAGGTGGATCGAGTTGTGGACAGTGCGGAGGGCTGTTCTATGTTACAAAGGGACATTGATAGGATGCAGAACTGGGCTGAGAAGTGGCAGATGGAGTTTAACCCTGAAAAGTGTGAGGTGATTCATTTTGGAAGGACAAACTTGAAAGCAGAATACAGGGTTAAGATTCTTGGCAGTATGGAGGAGCAGAGGGATCTTGGGGTTCATGTCCACAGTTCCCTGAAAGCTGCCACCCAGGTGGATAGAGTTGTTAAGAAGGCGTATGGTATGTTAACTTTCATTAATAGAAGGATTGAGTTCAAGAGCTGTGAAGCTATGCTCCAGCTATACAAAAGCCTGGTTCGGCCACATCTGGAGTATTGTGTCCAGTTCTGGTCGCCTCATTACAGAAAAGATGTGGAAGCATTGGAAAAGGTGCAAAGGAGATTTACCAGGATGTTGCCTGGAATGGAGGGAAGGTCTTGCGAGGAAAGATTGAGAGAGGCAGGGCTTTTCTCTTTAGAACGACTAAGGATGAGAGGTGACTTGATAGAGGTATACAAAATGATCAGAGGTATAGATAGAGTGGACAGCCAGAGACTTTTTCCTAGGGTGGAGGTAGCTATTACAAGGAGGCATAGTTTTATAGTGAGTGGAGGTAGATATAGAGGAGAGGTCAGAGGTAGGTACTTTACTCAGAGTTGGGGCGTGGAATGCATTGCCGGAGAGGGTAGTGGAGTCGGCCTCATTAGGGCCATTTAGGCGGCTATTAGATAGGCATATGGATGATAGTATAAGGTAGGGGTGGAGGTCAGATAGACCTTAGGATTAGGGTAAAAGTTCAGCACAACATTATGGGCCAAAGTGCCTGTACTGTGCTGTATTGTTCTATGTTCTATGCCTATACTCAAGTGGTGTTCCCCAAGCTCAGTTGGAGAGGTGAGGGTGTCCACTTCCACTGGGAGGCCCTGTAGCTCCCATACTCCACTTGCTGCATTTTCTCATGACAAAGCCAGTCGTAGTGCCGGTTTGAAATCTGGTTGGGCTTCAGCTATTTGGAACATCTGCACAGTAATGTCATTAATCCCGCCTACCAATGGTCTCTCTGCATCTCATTCAGGGTTAACCCAAAATCACATGCCTCTGCCAGTCGCCTTAACCTCGTCAAAAAATCCCGAAACAGATTCCATAAGTTCTTGAACAGCCAAATAAAACTGATAGCATCTCAAGATAAGACGAGGATTATGGTCGTAATATTCCTTGACCAACTCCATCAACCCTTGAAAGGTTTTAGTCTCTGGTGCCTCTGGGAAAGTTAGGCCCCTTATAACTGAATGCTACAGGGTCCACAAGCAGTCAGAAGGATTACTTGGTGCTTTTCATCTGCCCCAATGTCGTTTGCCTGGAAAAAATATCACATTCTTTCCATGTACTTGGCCCAGCCTTCGACAGTAGGATCAAATGAAACATGCTTCCCCAGTAAAGGCATGATGCCAGAAATGCTTACCCCAAGTCGAAGATGGCAGTTGCAAGTGAATGTTCTTCAGGCACATACTGTTTTTCTCCACTTGCCACTGAAAATAACTGCACAGAGGCCCGTATCCTGTCACCAAGTCACCCTTTATTTACTTGTGCACAGTACACTGATTGTAAATCTCCTGCTTATATTGGTCAGCCAGGGCTTTCCTGACTTGCCCAGGTTAACAACCCCAGTCAAGGACCTCGTATTCAACGAGGTCTACCTAGTTCTAATCGCTACAGAGCTCTTGTTTGACAGTAAGCACACTTCTATTGGTGATGTCGAAGCACACACCCTGCCATGTATTTGCTTAGATTATAGAATCTCTACAGTGTGGAAACAGGCCCTTAGGCCCAGCAAGTCCACACCAACCCTCAGAGTATTCCACCCAGACCCAGACCCAGACCCATCCCCCTATAACCCACCTAACCTACACATCTCTGAACACCATGGGCAATTTATCATGGCAAATCCATCTAGCCTGCACATCTTCGGACTGTGGGAGGAAACCGGAGCACCTGGAGGAAACCCACGCAGACATAGGGAGAATGTGCAAACTCCACACACACTGTCACTCAAGGGTGGAATTGAACCCAGGTCCCTTGCACTGTGAGGCAGCAGTGCTAACCATTGTGCCACCATGCTGCTTCTTGGCAGTGAAATGAACAAATTCTAAAGGTGGAAATCATAGAAAACAATGTAAATGAACAGGAAATAACTTACTCAACTGCCATAAATTAGTGCCTCTATTTATGGCTTTTTGTTTTTAATTATTATTGTAAGTTGCCAGTTAGTTTTCTTAATTTGTACCTACAGGCTTGATGTTGAGACTCTATCCAATACCTAAAAATAAGAGCCGAAGTCTGTAATCTATTGAAAAAATGTGTTGAATGCTGCTTGTTTATTCACTGGGCCAGCATTTATTACCTATCCCCAGTTACACTTTGTGAAGGTGGTTCTGAGCTGCCTTCTTGAAATGCTGCAATCCACTTGCTGTAAATAAGCCCACAATGCCTTTTGGAAGGAATTTTAGGATTTTGACCCAGTGACAGTGAAGGAACACCAATATATTTCCAACTCAAGATGGTGTGTGGCTTGGGGGGCAACTTACTCATGATGTATCTGCTACCTTTATCCTTTTAGATGGAAGTGGCATATTATAATCCTATTTATTGCTATTCTTCTACAGGAATATTTAGATTATGTTTATCACATATTAATCAGTAGTGGACTGTAGTTGAGTACAAAACACAGGATGCACTGTCACAACTCACTAAGATTTCCTGACACACGTACCTCCTGCTGTGTATTTTGTCACTGTGGACAACAGCATCTCCACATTTCCCTCCTAAGTCTCTCACCTTTTTGTCAGGGACACACATTGCCAGTTATTTAATTGTTGTTGGGTCAAAATATTGGTTTTCATTATTGAGCACCAACACCATAAGTCAGACCACAGCAGGTCAAAAGAGACAGCCCATCAGTAGTGCACTGTTTCTTTGCCACCAGCATTGGCACAGCTTAAAATATGTTTTGGTAGTGCGAGAGAAGATTACATTGGATCGATGTAGAGTTGAGGGAATGACAGTTAGGATGCAATTAGTTTTTATCTAGTTATGATGTTGTGCTTGTGATGTCAGCTCTGGGATTGTCTTTATTCCAATCTCTTGCATTGCAGAAGCTTGACAAACCCAATTTGCATTGCTTTTCTGAAGAAGATATCTACATTTTGAGCTGTTTTGTGGTGTTGGTTCTTCATGAATGGAATTCACAGATCATTAATAGACTATAGTAAGAAAATGTAAAATTGTAAATTGAGGTCATGTTTAACTGAGACAAAAAGAATTTGATCATGGGACAAACCTGTCCATCATTATATGTCACTTTGGCCTTGTGTAGGCCATGCATAGCTCCTTTTAGACAACAAACTCTGTCCTGGGTTCACCTTTAAAGAATATCTAAATAAATAACAGCCTTTACATTTATTCATTCTTTATTTTACACGTTTTTCAGTTACAAATATTCAAATATAGAAGTCCACAAAATTTACAACACCATCTTATTTTGCAAATACAAAATACACACCACTTATTTTGTTAACATATTGAATGTTATGGAAGTTACCAGAGACTGTATAGAAAATTCTTAAAGTAGTTGACTGTGTCTAGTTTTGGTTGTTTATCATAGAAATTGCTCCTATTTCAGAGTTGGGACGCACTGTTTAATTATATCCTGCATTACTTGTACCAACCTGTATTTCATTACGTAAACCCTATGACCAAAGCTTCAACATTTTACCACTTTGATAAATAATGAATATTGCCTTCATTTCCCAAATTAATTGGTGCCTCTTGAGTTTGTGAACATCCTGTTCATTCAACTCCATGCTGTCATATGATTTAAAACTCCTGCTAATAGAGTTTCTTTAAAATAAGTTTTAAGTCAATCATAATTGGTCTGACATTAACCAAGTAGTTTAATCAAACTGTTCTGATGTGTTATTACAAACCTCTGAAGCAGGTTAAACCCTGGCCTCCTAACTCAAAGGTCAGGGCACAACCACTATGTCACAAGTGCCCTTTAGTTTAATTTGTACCCATAATGTCAATCTTCTCTTTGAGTCTCTTCAACCCTCAATTGTCATTTAAATTCATTTCCATGTTTGTGCCAAATTTTCCAATTTCCCACACAACAATCTAATTTGTACTCCACAAAATCTGCAACTTTTTTAACACTCAGTCATGCATATCATGTCATGTATCTTTAGCATGCATCTTCACTGCATTCCTTCTCCTACATTGATTATTTGTCTTCCAAAATATTACATTTAATCCTCAATATTCAATATCGCACTAGCGTTAACGCACTCTCTCTCTGCTTTCCTATTCAACGTTCTGTGTCAACTCTCTTCAGACTTTACCATTTGGTGCAATTTCTCTCCCTCTTTGTCAAATCATTAGTAGCAGAGACCCCACTTTTTCAAGCAGTTGTGTAATCCTTTCTGTTTCTCTATATTTAGGTGACTGTGTGCTTCATGATCAAAGACAGAGTCATTTACTCCCACAGTAGATTGTGAGAATCATGAAATTTTGAGCATTTGGAATTTCAGAGGTTATGACCATTGTTTGTCAATTATCAACTTGGGCAAGATTACACTCTGTTGTTGATTACAACCCCTTAAAGGTTAAAGTTGCCTCATCAGAATTAAACTAGATCAGTTCAAAGACATTGGTGAAGAGCTTATTATTCAAACTGATGATCAGCTGAAGAGTTGGAGTTTGGCCTGAGATATCCATTCACTTGTTCATACAACTTGCACAGTTCAGATCTTTAGTAATTTGCAGACGAATATCTTTTTATTGATTGTCATTAGTATTTTAAATGAATTTGAGTCACGTCTAAAACCACTCTGCTTGTTTCATTACTGGCAATAAACAGCCTGTCCAACCCATTTTTTTTGGTGGGTGGGTGGGGGTTGAGAGACGGGGCATAATTGAATCTCCCAAGTTTAATATTAAAAAGTAACTCCAGTTACATTATAAAATAAACTGCAATCATAATTTTACTTCGAAACTTACTCGATACTGATCTTACTATCACAGCAGCTATGTTTGGGCTATGATATAGCCAAGTTTTCATAGTATCTATCTGTTTAGACTGTCAAAAATAATGTAGTCTTATAATTAACTTTGTGAAGATGTGATTGACTTGTGTCTATTCATAACATCCTAGATTTACTCTTAATTATCAAATCATCAAACCTAGATACAACCTTCTTTAGGTCCTCAGGTAAGTGGTGGTTTGTTTCTGAAGTATTATTAAAGGGAGAAAACATATAATTTGAGGGAATTGACCCTATTTCTATTAGTGTTTTTCACTTTTAATGTTTTTCATAATCTCAGATTTATTAATTTTTTACTGAAAAAAAAAATTTCACTAAAGCTTCCTGTCTTACCCTCATCAGGACATTGCACAAGAATACAAATTCAAGGTGAAAACCATGAGAGAAGAGTGCTGATTGGCAAAGGTGTTGCCATGGACAATGTACCCATTAATATCTATTGACAGTTAACAGCCAGGTTTTGTTTAAATTTAAACCCAGCAGATTGACCCAATTCAATTTATTAAACAAAAGCACTGTATTACTCAGTTTGTGAGTAAAACTGAGGGAACTCTTACCCTTGTTGTGAGACACGTGAAACAGTCCCATCAGTTGATCAGGTGTTGTTGAGTGGGATTGCACTTCCCAAAAATATCTCAAAATGTAGCTCAGGAGATTAGTACCCGCACAATCACTTAGGATTTGGTGATAAGTTTCTCACTGACCGTGTCATAAATTAGTTTCTCTTTGTGCTGAAAGGGAGGCCAGGGGCTCAAACGTTGAGACGTAAATTTCTAAGGAAATGTTTCTGCTGAGTTTCACTATTTGCAAATTCAATTTCCTTTTACATATTTAGATTTTAAGATTAGGGCAGCACGGTGGCTCAGTGGTTCGCACTGCTGCCTCACAGCACCAGGGACCTGGGTTTGATTCCAGCCTTGGGCGACTGTCTGTGTGGAGTTTGCACATTCTCCCCGTGTCTGCATGGGTTTCTTCCCACAGTCCAAAGATGCGCAGGTTAGCTCGATTAGACATGGGAAATATGGGATAATAGGGATAAGGTCGGGGGTTGGGTCCGGATGTGATACTCTTTGGTGGGACAGTGTTGGACCCAACAGTCCAAATGGCCTGCTTCCACACTCTGGGGATTCTGTGATTCTTTGAAAAAAGTACATCATCTTTGATTTACAGTGGGACTAACAAGATCAGGTGTTAAGAAATAAATTGGACAACAACTTCCACCATCCGTACTTGCACAGTTAAACATGAAAATCAGCAAGTTGCTGTCTGAATTGCTCTGGTCCTAGCATCTCGCCAGGAACCTCTCCATTGAAATACAATCAAATTATGACACCTCACATTATAGATGCCCATTAAACATGCCAGAAAAAGTCAGTTACTCTCTTCAAGTGTAAGTGATTTTTAAAAAGTACTATGAATATTGATTACTACCAAATAACCTTCCTGGCATTGAAAATTTACTTTTACAATGTAGAATCCATTCCTTCAAACTTGGAGTACTGTTGGAGATTTTATAGAAATAAAATTTTGTTTCTTTTCCTGCTGTTTTACTCTTGTTTTCCTATACCTCATCTCTATTTTAATTTTACATTTAATTAAATTTTCTAATTTACAATTCCTTGTTTTGAGTCTGTCTTTTTGTAAGACTTATTCAGTCCGATTGGTTGAAGAGTCATTGGCGTTGCTTGCCTGTTCACATGAGGCACAGAAACTTTGTTGAAGCCATTAGATTTGAAATGGTTCCTCTTTTACTGTAAATACCCACTCAAACTCTATAACCAACTGAAGTATATTGGATAGTGGGTGCCATATGTTAACCAACTAACTGCAGAACTTGGACCAGTGCTTGCAATTGCTCATACAATTAACCAATGCCCCAGATTGTAACTTCGTGGAAAGATCAATGCAATTTAGGAAATGCAATAATGTCTCATGGGCTAGTAACTAACCCTAGATTTTGGGAGTCTAGAATTTTTTAAAAATTTGCCAGTTTAATGCTAAAGCCTTTTGGTTGGCATGATTGCATTAGGTGGTGGTGATATAACTTCCACTTTTTACCAACACCAGAACATTATGCTGCTCACACAATAAATGTGGAACGCTAATGTAACATCTAAATGCAAATTTTAAATATTTATGCAGTAAACTAATCAAAAATCTTTTCATACTATGGTACCAACAGCGATAGTTACAATGAATTTGAGCCACTGATATCTATCCAATGCAAGTCAAAGATCATCCAGCATTGCATTACATCTAGTACATCTATAGATGCTAATCTAAAATAGCATCCTCGAGTGAATCGCAATTATCTTTACAATTTATATGATGATGTACATGCACTCAGATATTCCACAATGTAAAATTCTTTAAACAAAGATAATTTTGCCAAAAAATCCCTTGAATCTAGTCAGATCAACACTTTCCACCTGCAGTCTCAAGTACTTCACTTGCACATGCTAAAATCAGATTCGATGGATGGTATTTTCTTTGCTAATGCACACATTGTCTAAAATGTTTTGTAGATTCTCTTTCATGAGTTATTTTTGTGCTATGACCTTCTGAAGATTGGGTCCTCGTCTTTGGTACAACCAGTTCGAAACTTTTATTGAGAATGCTGGTAATTCATCATGTTCAGTACTTTTTGTATATTGGGACAGCATCTTCTGTTTAATGTAGTGAATTTGTTGCTATTCTGTTTTTGTAATGTTGTAAAGACACTACAGTAGAGTGTGGCCACATCAGTATACAACAGTTAAATCATCCAAAGGTTTTTCAAAAAAATATAAATAATAAAATAAAACTACATATACTTTAGCTCTTCCAGGTCTCTCTCAATAGTATTTTAGATGACTGTTTAGAATCTTGATACAATTATTCAGTTCCCAGTGATGAAAGTATTATATATTAGCCAACTGAGAAACTGTTAATGGAATTGTGCTATTATATCACATTGTTATAATGTCAAGAGATTAATTTCAATCTAAGAAAATCTGAGTCTAGAAGTATTAGTTGTCTTTATTTTATTTATTACATCCATTAAATCCAGATTTGCTTTCAATTTGTTGCAAATAAATTTGTTGCACCTTATATTTACAATTAGTTCTATGGTGAAGATATTGTGGGACAAGATACATTTCTTGGCTAATAAAATCACACCTGAGGTGCTCTCTCTAAAATTAAAGGCACCACAGTCTACAACATATCTTTCATCCAGTGTCAAGTAAAAATTATCTACGAATACAATCACTGGTTAATGTTCCTAGTGCAATCTGAGCAACTCTGTAAGAGCTCTCATCAGCAGTGTATATTATACAAAGAAGACACTGCTTATCTGAACGCTTCCCTTCATTAACATTAGTGTACACTTTTTCATGTTCCCTTTATTTTGTTTTTTGCTGTTTTTTTTTCCCAGTACGGTATAGGGTCTCATGCAGGTCAATTGATAAGACACCTCAAGACATCCAAATAAAAATGAAAACACAGGCCTGGATCTAAAGTGTCTCCCCGCAGGGTCAGGGAGAGCATTTCCTGCCATATCCTCCTCCTTTGGGGCTCCAAGTTGAGAAGGCACAGAGGGAAAATCGTAATGAAAATGATAGTTTTTTTTAACAAATGCTGGAAGAAACAATATGTTCTTTCAATAACTTGTGAGTTATACAATATACAATACAACATAGAACAGGAAATGGCCCTTTGGCCCATCAAGCCTGCACTGATTCCTAATCTTTATTTAGACCTGCAACTTATTATGCATATGCGGTTTCTATCCCTATATTCACCTCCCATTCACGCGTCAATCAAGATATGCCTGAAATATTGCTATGTGTCTGCTTCCACTACTTCCACTGGCAGTCCATTTCAGGTACCCATCACTTTCTGTGTGAAACATTTTCGCTGCACTTCTCCCTTAAATTTACTACCTCTTACCTTGAGCCTGTGCCCTCTTGTAGTTGACTTTCCAACCTGGGGAGAAAACCTCTGACGACTCACCCTATCTATGCCTCTTATTATTTTGTAGACCTCTATAGTTGTAATCTAACCAGTGAAGCTTACAGATATGATACACAAAACATATCGGGGAAACAAAACAGTCAATCTATTGATGAAACAATGCAACATGGCACTGTTTCCATTTTGAAATATGCATAAAATTCAGTAGTATAGATTACCTGGTCTGCATTTCTTTCATTTTCTTGCACTCTAGTCGACATGTAGAAAAGCATTTCAATCAATGGTGTACAAATCATCTTTAGAGGAAATCTCATTAACATGTAGCATTGATGCAGTTCTATACTGAAATGCATTTTATGGTGAAGACATCCAAATTATGTCATGTATAGAGAAAACAATTTTAGTTTTAATTTGCATTGATGCGGCTCCAAATCAAATTGAACACTACAGCTCTTCACCACTACCCTGGCTCCTTGTTATTAGCATGCAGTTTAATGTGTTCACTGAATTAATGATGTAATGGGAGACCTGGAGACCTTATGTAAACAACGGTGTTAGTCTACCAGCAAGTGTAAAACTGTTGCTCAAGAATAATTGTGCAAAAACAGGGTTTTTTTTATATAACTATAAAAGCAATTTTGCAATATACCAATTGTGAGGGAAGTCTTGCACAAAAAAAACAATAAATTACACAGTTCAATAAATCATTCCATTCAGCAAACCAAGGATGACAGTTCTACTGGCAAAATGATCACCAAATTCCATGGGGTAGAACTTTGAAAGGATTTTAATCTTTGATATTTGTTGGTCATCCCCACTACTATTTTATTCCAGCATATTTTTAGAAACATCTAATAAATGTACTCCATGATCTATTTTCCAATATAGGAAGAATAAAATATGGGAATGTGAGTAGACTATTTACCCCTTGGGCCTGTTCTGCAATTCAATAAGATTGTGCCAGATCTTCACTATGACTCACTGACACAGTATTGTCCCACATCCCTCCATTCTTTTGGTTAATACAAATTGATTCATTTCAGTTTTAAAATTATCAATTAATCTCTTGTCAGTTTCCACTTGTGGAGGAGGATTCTAGCACCATTTGCAAATAAAGTGTCTCTTAATTTCACTCCTGAAAGATTTGTCTCAAATTGTTCTGCCTCCTAATTCTGCTAGATTCCCAATCAATGGAAATAGCTGTTCTCTATCTACACTGTCTGTTTCCTTTTCATATGTTGAAGACTTTGATCAGATCGCACTTTAGCATGCTAAATTCCAGGAATCCAATTCCATTTTATGCAATCTCTCCTCATAATTTTACTGTTGCAGCCCAACAAACATGCTGATAAATCAGCACTGCAAACCCTTTAAGGTCAATACATCTTTCCTACGGTTTTTGACCCCAGCAGGTATTGCAAGTTGATTGTGCTTGATTCGGCGACTGCGCAAAGCCTGTGAAAGGCACTTATGGTTTAAGGATCTTCAAAGTTGCCAGAGACCGATTTACTGTCACTTAAATAAATAATGGAACTTTCTTGATTACAAAAAGAATAGTGATCTGCACTTTTAAAATTCAAAAAAATTATTGCTTCCTAGGGCAGAAAAGGCAGGTGTATTGATTTTGAATGGAAAGTTTTAGCTATTTGCCTTAAACTAAATACCTCAGAGCTATTTAATACAATACAGAATAAAATTTTTGCCTGGCTGCAATGGGATTTAGTGACTTTATTTTTATTTAAATTTTTCAAAAATGTTGGGGCTTAAAGTAAATTCTATTTGAAATATCTAAAAATAGAAAGTGTTGAATGCACTACTGCATTTGTTTCATGGTTTTAGATTCAAATCAAAATGTTAGAGTTTCAGCACATTGGTTCCTACTTTCACCTGACCCGATTGAAAGGGATACAGTTTACATCTGAGTATGGAAATCATTGTTTTTCCTAACCTAGAATTAATTTCACACCTCACTGTTTAAAACAACTATTCCATGTTCCATCATACTACTTTTAACAATGCTGCCTATCACTTCATTATATAATTTAGAGATACTGTTGACAATACGTTTTATTTCATAACCCATTTCTGTTATTTGTGGAGACTATCCAATAAGGAAAGTGGAAGCAAAGCATTTGACTAAATACCTATATTTAAAGTAATTAGTCAGGAAAAGTAAAACAGATCCTTCCCATAGTTAATCTTAGAAGTAGCAAACTGCCACAGTAATTATAATTCAAATTGTGCCAAAAGATATTGTATGACTGGAGTGAGCAATTATTTAAAAAGCTTTTGAAACCTATGTGGTGCACCTTAAGGTATTTAGTATTATATGATGTGTGTTGCATTTGTGAGCAGCAAATAATTTGTGTCTAACCACTTGTGTACTTCTAAGATTAACCTATTTCCACATACTATCAACTTAGCTCTTCCTAACTGAGCCATACTTGGTGTCACAGTCTAGTTATAGCTAGATTGAACTAATGGATCACTTTTTACCAATTGAAACCCGTATGTTGTCTTCAGTTTCATCCCAATGAATAAGCTTCAGTTTACTAATGAACATCAAATAAGCCTTTCTGTTGGTGGAGGCTTCATTATGTTCCACATCTCCACTCTTGCTCCATCCTTTTCCTGCTGACTGGGACTATAGGTTCCCTGAGTTGCCCTCTTCTTTTTCATAGTGAGCACCAGAACTATAACAGCAATGATGCAGATTGCAAGTCCTCCAGCTGTAGCCACAGAACCAGCGATAATGGGAACGTAATTTCTTTGAGTAGTTCCTTTCTGTTGTAGAACATCACCATTGAGTAAAATGGAAGTGAGAAAGTTACACTGTTTATTGACCTTGTCCAACAGCACGCATCAGACTGCAAGTAACAAACTTTCATCCTGACTTTATGGGGAGACTTTTCACACAACAGCAGTTTGTCAATAAAATGGGCAGGGACAGTACATCAATGAGAACTGTTGATGCAACAAACATACGTACTTTTAAGCTGTGTACAAACTTGATCATGATCAACATGTCTTTAATTAGACATGGAAAACATTAGACAATGATATTAGTTCCAGAGAAGATTAATTTTGTATAACAGGTACCATCACTTAATGTGGAACTCTTTCCCAGTAAATATAGACTTGAGAAAAGAAAAGCCTCTACCATTAACACGCTGCTAACTTTTTTTTTAATGTAACTTCATTTTCAAGGCCAGCTGGCATTGTATCTGCTTTTAAGGAACTACTTAATACTGAAAATTAGTTCACAGTTACTTATATGAAAACAGCTTTCCACCATAATTTCATGTCGGAGAACAAGAGCTCATTTAAAAGCTTTTCAGTCAACACAAGATGCTGATGGAGGATTAGAATAACCAGTGAAATCTACTTCTGAGACTGAAGTAATCTTAGCTGATGTGATGTTGCATCATTACGTAAATGGAAATGCTTGAATCTGTCATGGTTGACTTCTGTAGATACTGTAATAAGTTACTTCATCCATATGGCATTGCAAGAAGCAGCATACTGAGGGTGAATTTTCTTGGGGGGGGGGGGTTCACCAGCTGGATTTACCATGAGAAAATTGCACAGCCAAAATAAATTGGTGATCACTTTCTTGATGAAGCAGATGCTTGGAATGAGAGAATTTGCTTGTTGTATCAGAAATCAGTAGTATTCAGGAGGCATATCACAGCAGAAATGCTACCTGTCCCATCAGGTATGAGGTCTTTTCAAAATAAAAGTATCTGTTTCTCTAAACGTTCGTTTGAGTAATCATATCAAGCGCTCTTCAGGTGGCACTTTAAGGACACTATCCATCTCCAATCGAGCCCCTGCCACCTCTTGTTGGCTTGGATTATACGTCCCTTCTGTCTGACGCTTTTTACGTGCAGTAAGAACCACAAAAATAAGAGCTATTACAATCAGTAGCACACTCCCACACACCACCGGCACAGCTATTGCCAGCAGTGGGACAGCGTCGGCTTTTTTCCCTCTCTGTAAAGATAATAGGAAACAATAAGTGGCTGCACACTGCTGCAGATTCTGTTAAATGCATGTTCACAGTACCCTCTGCATCACCATCGGAACTGACTAAAATTAAAGGTACTTGATTCAGATACCAGAAATAGACGTGCAACAGGCAAAGCACAGGACAAGGAAGCAAACAGACAGGGAAATTATGCTTGGAATTGTGAATCAAACAGTAACAGTGTGCAGGTACCAAATTAATAATGTGGCTTGGATTACCTCAAACATTGACCCACACCAGTGGCACTTGTGAGATCTGTTCAGAGAAATGTGGCCCATTACAATACTTACCTGTATAATCTACTCACAAACAGCAAAAAAACCCACTTTCAGTGGTTTACACAGGATTGAGGTAATTGATATTAAGGTGGGTTTATCATCTGCAACAAAAGGAGAACTTTTGGCATTAATTCAGACCTTGGGTATTTGTAAATTCTAGTGTGCTTTGTTTAATGTGAATAATGAAAGTACCACAGAGAGCAGCCTATATAAACTCACGTCCAAGCAGTTCTGGTAAAATTGCTAGTCTTGGTGACTTCAGTGCTTTATTTATCTTTTTACACTGATTATTACATTTAGTTTTCACTGTGCCTCTTACAATGCTCTATTTTATTCAACAGATATGTGTAGACCTATTACTTAAATTACCAGATCAGTATCTTATAAATCTCTCAGAACACAGAAGTTAGTGCTAATCATTGCAATGCACTACAAATACTCTTACTATTAAAGGGTAAATCTATTGCCTTTTGTCTCTTGTGTCCCTTGTTCTCGCCATTATGCATGGATTTCTCTGTCAAGGGCATTTTGTTTCACTGATAGAGTAACTTACTACCCCTGAATTAGAAAGCACATTTTCTTTTTAATTTAAACTCAAACTAAGTTTCCAATTAGAAATTTAACTCTCTGCAATATTTGCCTTTTTATTTCTTGTTTACACAACAGTTTATAACTGGTTAAGTTAAAACAGGACAATTTGCATTATTGTCAACAATGGATTTGCGTCAAATCCAATGTGTGGAGATGTTAATTGCTTTCATTCAATTATTTCTAACCACTAATTTTTTGATTACAGCTCACAACAAACAGCATATTTGATGAATCTGGCAGTGAAGCTCTTTCAGGACCCTCAAAAGTGCATGTTTGATGAGGGTTTGAACTGTTCTTTGCAAACAGTCAGTGTCTTTCTTAAAATAAGTTATTAGATAAAGGCATATTAAATAAAATGCACAACTAACAGAATTACATATAAAATACAATGAAATAAACTTTTAATTTGTTGGAGCTTTTCCACAGATTTTGATCATGACCATAAGTGACATTTCTCTTTCTGCTCTGCCCTGGCTGTAGGTTTGTTATGGGCATTGAAAAGCAAGAACTAATCACTCACATTATTTACTTATGTTCTGGACCAAAGTTTAATTTTATGGAGGAGTTTCATTCCTGTTCCCCATTCATTTCAGTTTTACTAAAGTTCCTTGGTGCCAAACTTGCCCTTGAGCAAGGGCATTCATTTGCACCTCATTTTCAAGTTCATGTTTGGGCCAAAGATGCAATAACTGGGTTATTGGTAAGTAAGCGTTTCTTGATAAAATATGCTGCTGATAACTCCTTGCATCAGTGCTGATAACTCCTTGCATCAGTGCTGATAATTGGGGATAGGTCAATAATGCAGTAATTAGTAAAGTTGGATTTTTGTCCATTTTGTAAACAAGACATAAATGGGGCAATGTCCAACATTTTCAGGTAGATGCCAGTGTTGCCACTGTACTGGAGGAGTCTGACTTGGAGCCAGGGGCTGGGACAGGGGCATGTACTGTGGCCAGATAACTGGACCTGGGGCTCTAGGGGACCTGCTGTGCCATGTTGGTGATGAGGTTGGCTTTGGACCCCAAGACCTAAAATTTCTGCTCCTGCTCAGGGATTGGCTAATTCTGGAGAGCAGGTCTTTATAGCTTCGATGATGCCAGGACTCACAGCCTTTGATGATTCAAGTATAATCAGTGGATTCATGATGTCACATAGAGTGAACAAATTTGTTAAAGATCAGCCTCTGTGATAATGGGCAGGTTGGGGAGGCTGGAAAGCATTGTCCCCATGCCACTGTGGGTGTACAAAACCTCTGTGGACTGTGGCAGTTCAAGAAAACAAAAGGCCTTTTTCAGTGCTGCAGACCTCTATGACTCTGAGGCAGCTCACAGAGTATACAAGTTCATACAAATAAACTTTGTTAAATGATTGTAGACAGGAACACAATACAAATATGTTAACCAGTGCAGAGACAAAATCTGACCTTAATATCATTGGACAGTGATTAGAGAGCTGAGATGGCAGTCCACCTTTGTTTTCTTGTCTAGGGGGTAATTTAAAGATCATTTAAAAAATATCCAAGAGGTGGAACTTTGGATAGAATACTTACCGTTTTATGGATTTTAAGGTTACAAGTATCCAGTTTTCTTCAGATAATGTCCCATTTGGGCTTCTGCCAGTCCCCTTAAGATCCACACAACAGGACGACTGAGGCCCTGTAGGTTGTCTGAAGAAGACTTAAATCCAGTCTTAAATACGTACAATAGTGAACCACATTTATGAACAAATGATAAATGCCTTGCTAATGGTAGAGTTACTATTTAATACTTAATACAGGACAAAGCAATCAATGTGATAGGATCCTGTGGCACAATGGAAACCAGGGACCTAGGTTCAAGACCTTCCTGCTCCTAAGGTGTGTCATGGCCTCCCTGAACAGGTTGATTAAAAGAATCTGCAAAGAAGTTGTGAGTATTTTCCTGACGCTGATAGACAGGTTGGAGATAATAACCAACCCCAGTGGAATAAGGACTTCATAAGGAGCCAATATCAATTAAGCAAATTACCAGCTCTTCATTACAGCTGCAATTGTCAATGCAGTAACAATTTCTCCAAACCAATGCATACTGAATTTTCTTAACAGATTTCTTAAGATAGCCTTTGGTATTTAGTTTATTGACATTTCTATTCTGCTTAATGCTGACCAGGAAATAGCACCCTCTTTGCCCCAAATGTACCGATTTGTTAACATTGTAATCAGCTGGAAGTGGTTCAAAGCATGTACTGCAGCCACAACAGTTTCATAATTTTGCCAAAACAAAATGCAATACCCTTCCAGTACTAATCCATCTTTTGAATTTCTGGAGAAAAGATATTTATTATTTTACTATAGGAATTTAGGCTTAATGTTAATTTTGAGCCAATTGTTGGCAGCACAAAAAAACCATGGAATAGTTATGGTATAGAAGGATGCCATTTGCCCATTATGCTCATAATGTATTTTTTACCCATTTTATATTAATACCGGAAATTATAACAATGAGCTTCAATAATTTATTCTTATTTCAAATAAGTGATTTTTAATTTCTACCAATCTGTAAGAAATAACATTTATTTTACATTCTAATTGGGTTTGGATATTGTACTATGACAAATTGTGTGGCATCAGCAAATGGGAATTCTGTTAGCCACCCTATCTAAACCTGTTATAATCTTGTACGTCTCTGACAGATCTCTCCCCAGTCTCCAAGGAGAACAAACCCATTTTATTCAAACTAAACTGGTAGCTAAGATTCCTCATCCCTGGAACCATTCTGATAATTCATTCTTTGCCCATCTCAAAGATCCTCATATTTTTCCTAAAATGTGTCACAATGATGTAAAATGTGGACTATTGAATCTTGAACTCCATTGTACGATTCAGTACCTGGGATTTTGGTGGCTTAAAATTGTCTTAAAAAAGGAGCCAAAAATGTTGACTTAAAATGTCCACAGGCATCCCCTAACCTCATAAGTCAGTCATGTTTCATGAAATCAACATGGATTAAACAAAGGACTGAACCAAAATTATATTTTCTCCAGAGGCGATGAAAATAGCCAAGAAAACCATCTCAGAGTGACATCCCAAAATTTCCTCATCTCCTAACTGATTTTGTGTTGGAGATGAAACATCACCTGCAGATGCATTACACAAGCAAGTTGCTATTTCAAATGGTTCCTTGTTTGCAGAGCGGAAAAGATAGATTTTTGACTACCGAACAGAAAAAGATCCTTTTGCCCCTATTCTCTGCCTCCTGCCTGTCAGCTAAATCTCTATCCATGCCAGTACATTGTGCCTAACCCCATGCACTCTTATCTGTTTAGCAGCTTTCTGTGTGGCACCTTGACAAAGGCCTTTGAGGCATCCAAATAGATCTCATCTACTGGCTCTTCTTTGTCCAACTCTCTCATTACCACCTCAAGTAATTCTAATAGATTTGTCAGGCATAACCTCTCCTTGGTGAAGCCATGCTGACTCAGCCCTATTATACCATGCATTTCCAATTACTTTGTAGTCTTATTTTTAATAATGGACTCTAAAATCTTATGATCAAGGTCAGGCTAACCAGCCTATAGTTTCCTGTCTTCTGCCTCCCTCCATTCTTGAACAGAAGTGTCCATTTCCCAGTCCTCTGAAACCTTTCCTAACTCCAATGATTCCTGAAAGATTACCACCAATGCTTCGGCAATGTCCTCAGAAATCTCCTTTCGAATACCAGGGTGTAGTCCATCTGGTCTGTGTGATTTATTTACCTTCAGGCCTTTCAGCTTCCCCATCACCTTCTCCTTAGTAATGGCCGCCACACTCTGCCCACTGACCCTCTTGAAGTTCCAGTGTGCTGCTGGTGTCTTCCACCATGAAGACTGATGCAAAATACCTACTCAGTTCCTCTGCCATTTTCTTTTTCCCCATTACTACTTCTCCAGCAATCTATTGCCCACCTTGCCTCTCTCTTATCTTTTCTCTAAAAAGAACCCTTGCAATCTTCTTTAATATTACTAGATGGCTTACTTTCATATCTCATTTTCTCCTCACTTATTGTTTTTATTAGTTGTCCTCTGCTGTTTTTTAAAGGCTTCCCACTAATCTTCACCACATTGCATGCTTCTTCTTTTGCTTTTACGCTGTTGCTGACTTCCCTCATTAGCCAAGGTTACCCACTAAATATGTTTCATCATCCTTGGAATGAAGTTATGCTGCGTCTCCCGAATTATTGCAGAAACTCCGGCCATTGCTGCTACTCCATTTTCCCTGCTAGGCTCCCCTTCCAATCAACTCTGGCTGGCTTCTCCCTCGTGTCTTTGTAGTTACCTTTACTCAACTGTAATACTGTTACTGATTCCCGCTTGTCCCCCTCAAACTGCAGCTGAATTCTATCACATTATGGTCAGTGTCCCCTACGGGTTCCTCCACCTTAAGCTCCCTGCTTGTGTCTGCTTCATCACACATCACCAAATCCAGAATTCCTATTCCCTAGTCAGCTCGACCACAAAGAATTAACTCCAAAGAACTGTCTTGTCGACATTCCACAAATTCCTTTTCTTGAGATCTGCTACCAGCCTGATTTTCCCAGTCCACTTGCATATTAAAGACCCCATGACCATTGTAATGGTGCCTTTCTTACATGCCTTTTCTGTCTCCTGATTTATTTTCTGCCCCACAACCTGACTACTGCTAGGAGGCCTGTACACAACTCCCATCAGGGTCTCATTTCCTTTGCAGTTCCTCAACTCTACCCACACAGATTCTACACTTTCCAACTCTATTTCACTTCTTGCAATCAATTTAACTTCATTTCTGACTAACAAGGCAACCCCGCCTTTCTGCTCATCTGCCTGTGCTTTTGATAGGACAAGTATCCTTGGATATTTAGTTCCCAACCCTGATTCCCTTGCATCCATGTCTCTGTGATACCCACAGCACTGTGCCTAACAATTTCAATCTGAGTTACAAGCTCATTTACCTTATCTCATGTACTGGGTGCATTTATGTACAACACCTCAGTCGTGTTTGACTGCCCCCTTCTCAGAATTGTCCCCTTATCTGCTGTGGCTGACATTAGATTCCTGAGCTTTTCCATTACTTGCTCTGGAGACATTTAAAAACCTCTGCTGAGCCCAGCCCCTCCCATTAACATTTTCCATAATTTTCTATGCAGCTGAACCCACTCACCCCATAATTTAGTTTAAAGCTCCATCTACAGCCATAGTTATGCATCAGGACTCCAGCCCCAGCATGATTCAGACGGAGCCCATTCCCATCGGAACAGCTCCCTCCTTCCCCAGTACTGATGCCAATGTCCCATGAATTCAACCCATTTCAGCCACACATTTACCCCCTTAATCTTGTTGACCCTGTGCCAATTATTTCGTCACTTAGGTAGTAATTGCAGATTATAACCCTTTCGGTTCTGCTTTTAATTTAGCCCATAGTTCTTCATATTCCTCAGCAGAACCTCTTTCTTCTTTCTGCCTATATCATTGGTACATATGAGGACCAGGACAATTGGATCTTTCCCCTCCCACTCTAAGTTCCTCTGCAGCCCAGATGAGATCCTGAACCCGTGCACCAGGCAGGCAACATAGCCTTCGGGACTCTTGATCCTGGCCACAGAGAACAATATCTATCCCCCTGACTATAATACTCAGATAACAACTACATTTCTCCTTCCTCCCCACTCTTGATTGGCTCCATGCACCGTGGTGCAATGGCCAGTTTGCTCATCCTCCCTATCAGCAAAGATTTGGATGAGATGAAATTTATGAAGGATGAGAAGCTGTCCAAAAGAGCATTGAAATAATCGAGTCTAGAGTGAAAATGGCAGTGATGACGGTTTCAGAATTAAATGTGCTGAGGCAGGGGTGGAGAGGAGTTAAATTTACAAAGCTGGGAGTCCATGTGCTACAGAGGATATGAGGTCAGAAGCTCCATTCAGGAGCAAATAGGTTGTGGAGGTTTCAAGCAGTCAACCACAACCTGTGACGGTCAGTGTGAAGGGAGACAGCGCTGATAATTGGGTCCAAAGATATTGTCTTTGGTCTTTCCAATGCAATTGCAGTTGAACCAAAATGGGTTTGCAGAAAACCAGCCCAATAATAAAAACTAGGGTTAAGAAGGGGAACGGATTTATAATTGTGGTGTTGGGAAATTTTCTTGAAACAGTGTGTTTCTGGTCCAATGATGAAGGAGGTATTTCCGGACCTGATTCTATGAAATGAAATGGATCACATATCAGGTGGAGAACATTTTGGGAACATTGTTCATAATAACGTCAGCTCATGTTGTTTATGGACAAGGAGCAATTTTGAGAATTTATTTTTAATTGAAGAAGGGCCAGTTTCAGTGGGGTAAGTAGTCCAGTGATAAATCACTTTCCTGAATGTATTTTGTGCTATGCATAACCTGAGAGTAATTGCAATCACTCCACAGTATTCATGGACCTGAATACTCGTGAGGCCAGTTCCTGACACCATCCGTGTTCCCCACCATTGACTTGTTGGGGCTGATCACGCAGTACCTTGTAGCAACTAAGAGAGTTACACAGGAGGGATATTGACCTTTCTTTTGTTATCCATAGGAAACCCATGCTGCTATCTCACACAAATAACAAGGGTTTGATGCATTGACACTGATCTGGAAAAATGTTCCATTCTGCAACATAGACCTTCCACACTGCAGTTTCAGAGAAGGGGGGGCATAATCTTATATAAGGCAAAAGTGTCAATGTATATATTTGCACCAAAATGACATAAAGCCAGCAACACTTAAATGAAACTGTTCCTTCATCCCTGTGTATTTTTGGCTTTGGATGTGATGAGATAAAAAAAAATCTTTAAATATACCAGATATAAACAAAATAAATACATATCTCTGTGGTGGTATGAAACAGGAATAGCCCATTCTTTTTAGCTAAGAAACCAAAGTGAAGGGTCAAAGCTCTCCGCAGGGAACATCAACTTTGAATGAAGATTAGATAAATCAAGATGATATCATTGGGCAAATAACTCCTGGTTTCAATTTAATTTAGCACTTATCAGCAGTGAAATATTATTAAATTTCCCTCTGCATTTGGATTTACTGATTGATTCTTTAAGAAGTCTGGTAGGTCCAGACTAAGGTGAGAAGCAAATGGCAGTAAGACAAACTAATTGCAGTCTATTATTCATGAACTGTTCTAATTGCTGCACTTACTATCATAATGTAAACATCCAAGAAGTGTTTGCAACTTCTATAATACTTTATGTCATCCTTTTAATGTTTCTGATGAGTAACAAGCTGTTAACATAATGAAGCTGCATGAATAATAAGCTCCTTCACTATATCTTAATCTTTATGCTAATTGCAGACACAGAAGCAGCGTGATAAAACACACAGCCATGTGTCTCTAAGATTACCAATTAATGCCACAATCCCATTGGTGACAGAAGATTAATGCCATCCTTACAGAAATAACTGTCAGTCACATCTGTTTGTAAACCTGGACCAATACTCATTCAGATAAATATCCCACCAGGAAGTACCATGTGTATGTGTCACTGGGTTGGATAATTATCTAAAGTGCCACTGGTATGAGCAAGATCCAAGTCTTCCTGTGCATTCTGAAAACAGATCCTCGTAAAGATCATTGTACTGAAAACAGAAAAAGCACATTGAAAATTGTGGAGCACAGCCAGCACAAAACATAAATGGTTTATTCCAATGCAGTGCACAACATGCCATTCAACACATGTTAGTAGATAAAAATGATTATAACAATCTT
This sequence comes from Rhincodon typus, assembly GCF_021869965.1. Taxonomy (NCBI): domain Eukaryota; kingdom Metazoa; phylum Chordata; class Chondrichthyes; order Orectolobiformes; family Rhincodontidae; genus Rhincodon; species Rhincodon typus. The sequence continues at coordinate 21,694,554 of NC_063359.1, read as the reverse complement.
CGAGCAAAGGCCTAGTAAAAGTTATATCAGTGAAATGTGCTGCTTGTTAAAGAAAGAATCAGTTAATGTATTAAAAGGAGAACAGCTGTATGAGAGCTAGATATTACCGGCAGGTTATTCCTCCTCAATTTATTAACTTGCCCAACGAATCAATGAGCATAGAGTTCCATACTGGCAGCCCAGATTAAAGAAATAAACTATACCCTCTCACAAAGTAAACTACAACTGCAAAAAAAAATTGTTCAACCATACAACGTCTACCACTTACAAGGACAAGTGCAGCAGATAATGGGAGCACCACTACATGCAAGTTCCCATCTGAGCCACTCACCACCCTGACTTGGAATATATCACCGCTCTTTCAGTGTCATTGGGACAAAATCCTCTAATTTCTGTCCCTAATGGCATTTTGGAACAATCTACTCCAAATGGACAGTAGCAGATCAAGAAGGTAACTCACCACCATCTTCTCTGGGCAAATAGGGATGGGCAATAAATGCTGGCCCAGCCTGTGATGCCCACATTCCCATAAATGAATAAAAAAAAACTCATATCAAGGAGCTGGTGTTGGAACCCTGAACTGGAGAGGATTAGTCTTTTTGGAGGCACTAAATCAATTGGAGGAAAGGACGATTAGGAGACTTCCCCTCCCAAGCAGTTAAAAACATACACCCAATGATGTATTTGGGAAAGAAAACTACATGACAGACGAGAAGACACAAAGACAAATGATTAAGACACATCACTTTATGCTTTAAACATTTCCCAACTCCAAGAAATAATTTTCCATTGCACATTATTAATATTTATGACGTGAGGAGAAGCAAGAGCAAATGAGAAGTAGGAAATTCAAGGTCACAGATAAAGTCATGCTCAGTGTCGGACGAGACATTCTGATAACATTCACTTGATGGCACACAATAGCACGCTCCATGGTAACCCATATTCTTTCATTTACTGCCACCCAAAAGAACACAGCGTGTTCCAGATAACAATTCCAAGAACAATTGGCAACTGTGTGAGTCCAGCCTGTGAAACAGGGTGGATGAGGCAGTGCACTCTGAAAGAAGGAACCATTTGAAAGATAGCAGATTCAAGCATTCCCATGTGATGTAAACAATCAACCCACATGCACTAACACATGGAATAAAAGTATTAATAGTTCCCTGCAGGTCTATAAAATAATGCAGCATATTGTCTGTTTAGAAAATGGAATTTACATGCAATTAGCTATGAGCCATCAAAAGAGTTCAAACTTTTTTTTATACGTAAACTGTGATCAGAGAAAAGTGATTGATGCAGCTTTTCATCATGCACGTTCTTCTTCAAGCTGGTTAGTTTGTGGTTATATAGCTGAAAGGAAACCCTGAAGGCAAGGTGACACTTTGATTTTGTTAGCGGTGCTCATATGGTTGGTTTTGCTCATGGATTCATAAAAACCATTCATGTTAAAATTAAGATAATCTTTAACAATCCAAATAGTTCAATGTTTAAGTTTTCTTGTTGGTGCAATTATTGTATTCAAGTTCTGTTGAAAATCATAAGCCCATGAACCCTAGTTAGTTAATCATGGGCAAATACTTGCTGTAAATGTTAACCACATTTGTAGCTTAAATTTGATTTCAAATCCTTCTCCTTAGCACTAGTGTTTAGCTAAATAAAATAGGGTATGCAATATTCTGCTCCAGAGTTCCAAGACTCAACTCAGGAAGGATGCAAGGTCTATATGTTATGATTCAAACTGAACCTACGCCAACTTTAATACAGGGAATAGTTGCAGCATTGGTGCTGGTGATGTGTGTATTGACAATATACTGAGGCTCCATCCTTTAACTGGTTGTGAATTCCTAATTTACTGCTACTAGTTTGGTTTCTCAACCATCTCATGTAAGGTAAAGCTGGCCAGAATCTTAAGATTGCTACTTGAAATCAAGATGATTGGTCCTTCACTTATCATCACCTTCCTCTTACAGTTCAGGATAAATCTCCACATGTCTAAATTCTGACTGTGCTAACTATGGGATACTGCAGCTTTGAAAATATTGTCACTCCACTAATAAATCAATCAGATGGAACCATTAGAAAAATGCCATTTGTTAACAAAGTTATCCATTACTGTTACAGAAATCAATCTTGGAAAGATATGGAATAATTAATGACTGTCATTCACCCCTAAATTTCTGAGTATTGGAAACGGAAGATATAGCAATCAACAGCATAAGAGCACAAACCAGTACAGGAGCTTCCAATAGATGGACCTACATTAATGCAGTTGAGGAAAGCACTCTTGTGGTGCAGTGGCAGTGTCCGAATTCTGAGCCAGGAGGCCTGGGTTTAAGCCCACCTACTCTAGACATAAGTAATAACATTCCTGAACAGGGCAATTAGAAAATATCTAATGCAGTTGAGAATGATCAGTTTAGTTGCAGTGAGGTCATGATTAAGGGATTGCATATTAAATGTAGGAGATGTTGAATACAGACAGACAGCAGAAACCTCTTCAAAGTTATGAGATTGTGTAATTCATTTGCAGGATTGATGGTTGTCAAAATGTGTTAACATTCATGATTAGATTAGTTAGATAGTATCAAGGGTGATCTGGCAAGATGGATACAGAACTGGCTTAGACAGAGGAGACAGAGGGTAGTGGTGGAAGGATGCTTTTCGGAATGGAGGGTTGTGACTAGTGGCGTTCCACAGGAATCAGTGCTAGGACCTCTGCTGTTTGTGGTCTACATAAATTATTTGGAGGAAAATGTAGCTGGTTTAATTAGTAAGTTTGTGATGATACAAAGATTGGTGGAGTTGCTGATTGTGAAGAGGATTGTCAGAGGATTCAGCAGGATATAGATCAGTTGGAGGCATGGGCAGAGAAATGGCAGATGGAGTTTAACGTGAACAAATGTGAGGTAATGCATTTTGGAAGGTCAAGTACAGGTGGAAATTATACAGTGAATGGCAGAACCCTTAGGAGTATTGATATGCAGAGGGATCTGGGTGAACAGGTCCACAGATCACTGAAGGTGGCAGCGCAGATAGAAAAGGTAGTAAAAAAGGCCTATGGCATGCTTGTCTTCATTGGAAGGGGTATTGAGTAATCGGATTGGCAAGTTATGCTGCAGCTTTATAGAACGTTAGTTAGGTCCTACTTGGAATATTATGTACAGTTCTGGTCACCACATTACGAGAAGGGTGTGGATGTTTTGGAGAGTGCGTAGAAAAGGTTTACTAGGATGTTGCCGGGTATGGGGGATTTTAGCTATGAAGAAAGGTTAGATCGATTGGATTTGTTTTCACTGGAACGCAGGAGGTTGAGGGGTGACCTGACAGAAGTTTATAAGATTATGAATGGCATGGATAGAGTGGAAAGTATGAGGCTTTTTCGCAGGGTGGAGGGGTCAATTACTAGGGGACATTGGTTCAAAGTGCAAGGGGTAAGTTTAAAAGAGATGTGCGAGTCAGGCTTTTCACACAAAGGGTGGTGAGTGCATGGAATGTGCTGCCAGAGGAGGTGGTGGAAGCAGACACAATAGCAGCATTCAAGAAGCACCAGGATGAATACATAGATAGGAAGGGAATAGAGGGATATGGATCCTGTAAGTGAAGACAGTTTTAGTATGGGAGAGCAAAATGTGTCAGCGCAGGCTTGGAGGGCTGAAGGGCCTGTTACTGTGCTGTGTTGTTCTTTGTTCTTTGTTAGATGAAAGAAAATTATCTGAACTGGTATGTTGCATATTTATAATGATAATGTGCTCACAGCTTTAAGGATATTATTCAGCTGGACAGGGTTAATAGGAGGTGTCTTTTCCCTAGGATGGGGGTTTCAAGACCAAGGGGCATATTTTTAAGGTGAGAGGAGGGAGATTTAAAAAAGAAATGAGGGGCAAATTTTTTTGTACAGAGGGTGGTTTGCATGTGAAATGAACTTCCTGAAGAAATGTTGGATGTGGGCACAGTTACAATGTTTAAAAGACACTTAGGTAAATACATGAAATGGGAAGGTTTAGAGGGGTATGGGCCAGGAGTAGGCAGGTGGGACTAGTTTTGTTTGGGATTATGTTCAGCGTGGACTGGTTGGACCGAAATGTCTGTTTCCATGCTTTATGACTCTATCAGGGAAACTGCACTTCCCAATTACTCTTTGATTGTTTTCTTCTATTCCTTTAGAGCTGGTAGTGTAAAGTACAAAGTCAATGGGACATTATACTGGCAGGGGAGACCAATAAGTTATGATATTCTTTGCAGAAAAAAGACCGATAAATGAAAATGCTATGCTTCTGCCAAGTATTTTGCAATACATAACCTGGCTGAGAACAGCAGTGGAGGCCTCCACACATTTAGATAAGCGCTGCAATATCTACTGAGGTTACGCATGTGTCAATGGAAGAAACTAAGTAATTTCCAGATCACTTATGAAATGTTAGGACCACTAAAAATTTGCCTACGAACTTTCAACAGAATGAAAGATGTCTTGACTTGCATAATATTTGATACATATTAGCTCTTCAGATACCTTCTTGGTATATATCAAATCCCTGGGCTTTGTTAGATGGAGAAAGACTTGAGCAAATCTAGTGCCAGATAAAGTTTCTTTTTGGTTCCTTCACATTCAATGCATAGGACAAGGCTAGAACTGAAAATAATTTTGCCAAAGCAACATTGAGCAGAAGAAATAAAGGTTGCTTACATCAAGCTCGCACTGTTCGCCTGCAAAGTTATCTCCACAAACGCAAACAAATTTGTTGACCAGGTTATGGCAGGTCCCTCCATTCTGGCAGGGATTCGAATCACATTCATTCACCACTTCTTCACAGCTAGGAAAGTTGAAGGTGGAAATTAATGAACTAGGTGAAGTCAAATTATTTTGATAACCCTTTGAATAAAGACAAGATACTGTGGATGCTGTAAATCTGAAACAAACATGGAGAATGCTGGAGAAACTCAGCAGGTCTGGCAGCATCTATGGAGGGAGAAACACAATTAACATTTTGCGTTTGGTATGATCTTTCTTAAGAACTGAAAAGCAATGAACAAGAGTCATACTGGACTCAAAATGTTAACTGTGTTTCTCTCTACACAGACAATGCCAGATCTAACTGGATAAACCAATCCCTTTCCGAAAATGATCTTGTATGGTGCAGATTGTTGATTATTTTTAATCTCGATCAACACTTTTCCTGCTGTCTAGAATTCACATACCTGTAACTGCCAGCATTGTTCATTAACACTGTACTTTGCGTCCAAAATGTTATTTTATTGCATCAATAACAAGGAGCCTTTCATTCGCAGCAATGGATTTCACGTCAACTTCTCAAAGTAACAAAAACTGTTACACTCCACCCTCAGATTTTAAAAGATTTTCATTAATTTCAAAGCAATCACAGAGATCTCCTAAATTAATAGGCAACACAATATTTAAAGTTTCCATGCCAGTACTTTGATCAGTGTACACGTTCTGGACTACACAAATAGATGTTTCTGTGTGTAAAAGTGAAAAATCCTTAAGAGACTCATGGCATTCAGACAATATTCAGATCAGTTGTTTTGAAGAATGTTACTTCTCAATTGTGTGGCAACTCGGAGCACAGTTTATTCTCTGCGACGTCAGAATGATTGCAAATACAATATCAAAACTCTCTGAAGAACTTTGAGGATTTGGAAACGATAATAGTTCAGGAGATTTCTAACAAGTAGGTTATTCACCGCACAAGATTACAATATTTTCTTTTCATAAATGTTTGTCAATTGTCTTCTGAAGACATAAAGAAGTATTTGCCCCAATTAATTGAAGAAGTTAAGCCAAAAAAGGCACAAGACACCATTATTTAATTCCAACCTGTTGCTTTCCACAGATGGAATAGTTGTGTTCAGGACAGGATTAAAGGCACAGTCCTATATACAGTAACTAACTATGACCATATTTACCTCCTTCATTGAAACAATCATCCAACTATGCTTTAAAATGACTAATCAATGAAGGGATTAATTAACTTCAATGAAATTATATTCCAGGTCTGTTATCTTATTCAGAATCTTACATTGGCAATGACAAATTATCCCTCACCCCCTAATTTCATTTTGGTTGAAGTTTGCAGTTGGTCTTGACTCACAGTGTGGAACATGGCATCAGATTCCTACCCTATCTAGTTTTACTCAAAGTTTGTTAGTTTCGTAGGGAGTGTCTTTTCAGTCTTGAAAATGTAATTGCAATTAATGGGAAACTTATTTCTATAAAATAGAATATACCAAGAATATTTTTTATTCATAGGACCTTTGGCCAGCATTATGTGTTTCAGACTTCACATGTACCGTGTGCTTGTCAGTTATATTTTGCTAAGACAATCGTTCATACAACCATTAGTTTTATCAAAAACATAAAATTCTGCAGCTACAGATCTTTGTAGAAATAACTTCTCCAGCAACTGCCAAACAATGTTTTAAAAATCTGAATAAACTCTTCTTTATCTACTCATGACTCATACGGCATTAAGAAAAAATTCAGATCAGTTGTCTTGAAGAATAGTGTTTTGTCATTGCATCCTGATATTAATCCCTTCCCTCCAAGCGTTCCTGTCCACTTACTTCTAACCATCTCTCAATTGGATACCGATGGGTTTCTGTAGAGTAGTGGGTATCACGTTCACCTTACATGCAAAAGGTCCTTGGTTCGTAACTGGGCTGCTTTATTTGGGGTGGTGTACTGACTCAGTGGTTAGCACTGTTGCATCACAGCACCAGGAATTCAGGTTTGATTCCACCCTCGGGCAACTGTGTGGAGTTTGCACATTCTCCCCGTGTCTACGGGTGTTTCCACTGGATACTCTCACAGTGCAAAGATGTGCGAGTTAGGCGGATTGGCCATGCTAAATTGCTCATAGTGTCCAGGGATGTGCAGGCTAGGTGGATTAGCCACGGGAAATGCAGGGTTACAAGAGCAGGGTAGGGGGGTGGGTCTGGGCACAATGCTATCCAGAGGGTTGTTGTGAATTCGATGAGCTGAATGGCTTACTTCCACACAGGAGGGATTCTATGATTTGGGATGAAAGGCTCACCTAATGAACCAAGGTTAAATATGTTAAGCTTAGCCTATTGTTGTTTTGAAGAATGAAAAGTTGATCTAATTAAAAATTATAAGATCTTGGGGGATAATTATCAGGTGGATTCCTAGAAGATGTTTCTTCTCATGGGGAGACTGAAAATAAGGAACCTTGTGAGTAAAACAGTCTCCATTTAAAGACTAAGATTTGAAATTTCAATTGAGAGGTTCATTAGAGGCTTGAATTCATTTCCTCTGAAGGTAGCAGAGGCTGGGTCTTTGAATTTACTCAAGGCTGAGCACAATAGAATTTTTGACAGACAAGGGAGGCAAAAAAGTGGTGATGAGATCACAGGCAGATCAGACATGATCTTATTGAATTGCGGAACAGGCTCAAAGTGTCAAACAGCCTTCTCCTGCTTCCAAAACTTATGTTCCTGTGTACTCTTTCATGGTGAGATATCTAGACATATAAACCTACTATTCATAAATTGTAATAATGCTTCAAAATTCCGCTGGGTAACATTCAAACAATTTCTGCAAAACCTTTGCTAACCCTTCAAAATATACTTTGTGTCATTGTGTCTTGATGTTGATCCCTTTCCTCTAACCATTCCTGTCTATTTACTTTGAGAATAGAATACCCATGCTTGTGCAACTGACCAAGTACTAGAGTTCCAAACATGCACCACATCAACAGGGCCCCTTGTGCCGCAGTGGTGGTGTCTCTACCCTGGACCAGGGAGACCTCGGTTCAAGTCCCACCTGCTCCAGAGGTGTGTAATAACATCTCTGAACAGGTTTATTAGAAAAATAGGTTAATTTTTTAAAAATACACCACACTAAAAGGCTCCTATGACTCAATGGTAATGTCCCTACCTCTGAGCCAGAAGTCCAGGTTCAAGTCCCACCTACTCCAGAGATGTGTGATAACATTTCCAAATGCATTGCCCTGTTTCAGGCCAGTTCCGAACCAGGGACCTTTTGCATGTAAAGCGAACGTGATACCCACTAGACTACAGAACCACATGAGTATCCTATTGAGAGATGGGTAGATATAAGTGGACAGGGATGGTTGGAGGAAAGGGATTAATATCAAGACACAATGACAAAACATATTATTCAAGACAACTGACCTGAATTTTTTCTGAATGCCACATGAGCCATGAGTAGATGAAGGAAAATGTTTATTCGGGTTTTTAAAATAACAATATCTGACACCACACTAAAACAAGAAACAATGTCATTTCTTAAAATATGGAAACAACGTGAGCAATAAGTTTATTGGGATTATAATAATTGTCATTACCTTACTCCAGTAAAGCCTGGTTTGCAGGTACAATTGGCACCCCACAACCCATCAGTGCAAAGACCTCCATTGTTACAGCTGAAACTCTCTCCACATTTGACTGGTGGGTAGGACCATCTAAAAACAAATTTAATATGTTCTTAATTCACATGCAAATTAGATTTGCATCATTACAGATGTTGGTTCACGAACAAGTACAATTGTTTCTTGAATATTCAGTACATTCCCAGTGCAAGAATAGGAATTTGTAAATATTTTCAGGTTGTTTGTCTCATGCCACCTGTATGCCATTTGGACAACATACACATCTCACAAAATTGGTTCTCTATGTCATTTATTGAGCTGTTAGAAGGTAAATATCACTTGGCCTGGTAATATTAACCTTTTATATATAAAAGGCATACATTTTGGAGCAGAAAGAACAACTCACCACAGAGACAGATGAAATATTAATTAATTCTCCCCTTGGGTATTTTGTGGGTTATTTTTTCTTAATTTATTATATTTTGCAACGTATTAATGGATTACATTTAATGGATTACTTTCTACTGAGAAAGCTAATCCAGTTATTTACTTTTCTCCATTTTTTCTGTGTTACTGTCTCACTCCCATCTCCAGCCCACTCCTAAACAGCAATTTATATGGTTAATAGAATATGGCTTTTATCCACCCTTATGCTACCCTGGATAACAAGGAGATATAATTTTCCAACAGTTTTAATGTCAGTGGATTTCTTAAGTCCTTCTGCTTGTCTCTATTCCCATATAATGTACAGAAGATATATTCATGGTTTTATACACTTTTATACCTTCAAATATTCTATAGTGCTTTAAATGCTTTTTTTTCTGAGGAAGGAGCTAACATTAATAGTAAATATATGGCATTATTTACATTGGCAAGGAATTCTTTATGTGAAACTCGGATTTATTGTAGTGTACAATTGTAATACTGTAATAGGGAATTTGTAATTCCAAGCCTCACATGTGCAGAGAATTCTTCAATATTTTTAAAATGTATCACATCAATACAATTATAGAGAAATAGTTTCATCCTAAACTTTTGCTTCTTACATAGTCAATCGATTTGTCACACACATCAATATACAAATAAAACAATTTAAATGTGTTTGTCAGTCAAATAGGAGATATATTTAAATCAAAACAGTTGATCTTCATTGAAGAATTTAAGGATTTTATCTCAGATTTGTGTTGGTAATGAATATTTACAGATTTGAAATCAAATTACTAATTATGCATTTTTTAAAATTCTGCTTTATTTCCATTTAAATCCTTAGAATACCTCTGCTTACAAATTAAATGAGCAATTTGGAGACGGTTCCACAGCTCTGCCAGAAGAATTGGCAGAGCATGGGTTTGGATGAAAGATTAGGTTGTAAAACATTAAGGACATTGTTAAATGCAGCTTGTAGCACATATTGACAGTGCAAGAACTCAGCCAAATACATGGGGATTTGGGTATCTGTCTCTGGCTTACCATATGTTTATAACAATTAACTGAAACATAAAAAGACCTTTAAAATAATTGACATTAAAACATTAGGAATCAAAACAAAGATAAATCAGATATTAGATGAGTCTGGAGGCAATTGTTATTTTAATGCCTATTACTTGGGTGCTAGTTATTTTTGAGTAGTTTCAGTATATAGAATCAGACATATATAGAACAGTATGCTTACTCGCAATATCGTCCAGTGAACTGGTGTAGACAGTTGCAGAAGTACGAGTTGATACTGTCAATGCAGGTCCCGTTGTTTCTACATTTGTGGTTCACGCAGTCATCTATATTACTCTCACAGTTTTTGCCAGTGTAGCCCAGGTTGCAGCTACACTTGTAGCCTTCCAACAAATCGCTGCAGTTACCATGAATACAGAGAGTGGACGCACAGTCATCAACATTGAGTTCACATCTGGTGCCTTCCCATCCTGCCATGCAGTTACACTGGTACAAGTCAAATAGGTCTACACATGTTCCATTATTATGGCATGGATTTGAGGAACATACCTCTGTGCCAAAGCATCCAATATGAATTGGGGGCTTACTTACTAGGATGAACTGTTCAGTGTCTGTAAAAATATTTTGCTTTAAGTAAGGCAGGTATATTCCACCAATTTTAACTACACCAAGACAACCTCTAAAACTGTTGCCTAGGGTTATATTCACATTATGTTGAAGAAAATTTAAATTCCCAGCAGTGACTGGACTGTTAAAATTGGAATTTCCATTAAGAACCATGGTCCACCTTGAGGACATCATTAAAGGCTCCACCATTGTAATGAGCACTGAATGCCACTGTCCATCAGAGATATTGACGTTGCTAGAAAGAGTGATGGCTTCTAGACTATTTCCACTATACAACCTGAACTGCAAGTAAGAGTTATGGATACCAAACCAAATGGACTCAGCGCCATTGCTAGCCTGTAGCAGATCAGCATCCACATTTCTGGTTTTGAAGTCCATGGAAATGCTTATGAGATCTCTTGTGATAAACTTGTTGCCAATGTAGGTCATTGGATTTTCACCTTGAAATGTTGCATTAGCATAACCTGTGAACATCCACAAAAATAGAAAGTAAAAGTTATCTCCTGGAAAACCATATCGGTCATTCAAAGTTGGACTCTTTCAATGATAACCTTTCTAACACTTGCGTGTGCTTTTGAAGAAACAAATGTATTTGCAACTAAACATTCCTACATTTAGAATCAACTGCCTCCAAATGGATATGTCTGCTTTGGAAATACGCATGCATGTGAGTGACTGCCAAATTACATTGGCTGATTGTTATATTTTAACCCTGTTTTTGTTTGTTCGGAGGCAAGAGCATTGTTGCCTTAGCCAGCACTTTTTGCTCTTCGCTAATTCCCCTTGCAATGTTGGTAATGTGTCACCTTCTCGAATAGTCCACTGAGAGGGGCTACTTACAGCCACTGTACTGTTAGTAAAGGACTTCCAATATTTGACCTAGCAACAATGATGGGAAAGTGATATAGTTCCAAGTCAGGATAGTGAGTGGCTTGGAGGAGAATTTGCAGATGGTGGTGTTCTCATGCATCTTTTACCCTTGTCCTTCCAGGATCATGGGTTTGCAAAGTGCTGTCTAAACAGCATTGGTGAATTATTGCAGGGCATCCTATAGATGGTACACACTGCTGCCACTGCATATTGGTGATGCAAGGAGCAGATGTTTAAGGTGGTGGGTGTGATACCAGTCAAGTGGGCTGTTTTCCCTGAACGGTATCAAGTTTATTGAGTGTTTTTGGAGTTGAAAGTAAACAGTATCCCATCATGCTTCTAACCTGTGCTTTGTAAATGGTCTGAGATGGTAGGAACTGCAGATGCTGGAGAATCCGAGACAACAAGGTGCAGGGCATCAGAAAAGGTGATGAAGGGTCTAGGCCCGAAACGTCAGCCTTTCTGCTCCTATGATGCTGCTTGGCCTGCTGTGTTCATCCAGCCCTGCACCTTGTTATCTTTGTAAATGTTCTGTTGGCTTTGAGAAGTTAGGAACTGAGTTACCCACTGCACAATTTCTAGCCTCTGACCTGTTCTTGTAGCCACAATATTTATATGGCTGGTATAGTTCAGCCTCTGTCAATGCTGATAACCTCCAGGATGTTGTTAACAGGGGATTTAAGGATGTGGAAAGGTGGTTGGAATTTGTCTTACTGGACATGGCTATGGCCTAGCACTTGTGTGGCATAATTGTTACTTGTCACTTATCAGCTGAAACCTGGATGTTGCCCAGGCCTTATTGGAAATGGATATATGCTGCAGTTTCTGAGGAGTCATATGTGGTGTTGAGTATTATGTAATTTTCAGTAAAGATCTTCACTTCTGACCATATGTTGGAAGGAATGTCATTGATGAAAGTGCTGAAGATAGTTGTGCTGAGGACACGGTCCTGAGGAGCTCCTGCAGAGATGTCCTGGAGCTGAGATAATAGAGTTCCAACAAACACAACCATCTTCATTTGAGCTCAGTATGATTCTAACCAGTGAAACTTTCTCCGCTGATTCCCATGTTTTGCTAAGGCTCCTTGTTGCCATAATCATCAAATGTTGTCTGTTTGGAGGGTTTGAGCTACAGGGAGAGGCTGATGAGGCTGGGGCTATTTTCCCGGGAGTGTCTGAGGTTGAGGGGTGATCTTATAGAAGCTTATAAAATCATGGTGGGCATGGATAGGGTAAATAACCCAGGTGTTTTCCTCAGGGTAGGGGAGTCCAAACCTAGAGGGCATAGGTTTGAGGAGAAAGGGGAAAGATTTAAAAGGGACCTAAAGGAGCAATATTTTCATGCAGAGAATGGTGCGTGCATGGAATGAGCCGCCAGAGGAAGTGTTGGAGGTGGGTACAATTACAACATTTAAAAGATTCTGGATGGGTCTATGAATAGGAAGGATTTAGAGGGATATGGGCCAAATGCTGAAATGGGACTAGATTAATTTAAGATATCTGACTGGCATGGACGAGTTGGACCGAAGGGTCTGTTTCCATGATGTACAGCTCTATGATTCGATGTCAAGAGTCACTCTCACCACCTCCTCTCAAACCGAGCATCAGTGAGCAAGTTATTGCTAAGACATTGCTGTGCCCAAGATACTTTAGGGGCACATGAAACTTTTTCAAACTTTTGTTAAACTAGCCTTGATGAGCACCAAAATCAGACATTCTGACATTTTACTCATCCACAGACAATACTGTGTGATAGGGAGACTTTGCAAACTTGGGATTCAAAGGTTGGAATACATTTAAAATTCAGACTTTTTCATTTCTTCTAATCCCCGAATATTTTGTTGGAAAGTACGTTCCACTTTAAAACTGACTTTTTAGTATTCCATACTAGTATTTCCTATGCAGCATGAGACCTCATTTAACTGTGTTACAGGAGTAACTAGCTTTCTACAAGTAGAAACAAAGGATTTATCAGGAGCAACACTAACCAATTAGAAATGCAGTGTTTGAAAAAAAATCAGATCTTGGTTCTTAGAAGAAATGAAAACTAACCTCAAAGGAGGAATGGGGATGGTGATCATTCTGGCATCATGAGTAGCTATCCTTGGTCATTGGTTGAGAGGTGACTGACACAGAATAGTCCCAAAACAAGCCTTTTCAATGGGGATAGGTGAGGGTGGGGGTGGGGAAGAGAGAGAAACAGAGACAGAGACAGAGACAGAGACAGGGACAGAGTGAGAGAGAGAGAGAGAGAAAGAGAGAAGGATCCAGGGGAATGAGACACTATCTTCTTGAGAGAAGACTAAGCAAACCCTCATGTCAGGTCGTAGGAAGATCAAGTACTGTCACCAAAGACTGCACAACAACATCAGAGGTGAACACTCCACCCCTTCAAAACTGTTACCTTTGTTTCTCCCATTCTAAGAATGGTTTCAGAATTGGTGAAGCGTTCTCATCTGTCACTCTGTTTATCTGATTAACTAATGTATTATATCTAAACCGCAGCATCTTAACAACCCTCGATAAACTTTCAGAAATTGCTGCAAACTGTTGACTGCCCATATTTGGTAACTGTGACCATGAACGCTCCACCCACCCACCAATAAATAAATAATTTTTAAAGTGAATTCTTGTAGTCCTTACATTCATATCCACCCGGAAGATTCTGACACCGATATCCTGCAGGGCATGGGTCAGTTTCACACCACACTTTCCTTTCACAGGTCCTTCCACTGTACACCAGTGGACATTGACATTCAAAATCATTCCATGTCACAGTACAATTGCCTCCATTTTGGCAAGGAGCATTCTGCGTACAAACAATCAATATGTCAATGACACAAGTCAATTTCTTCTTCACCTCAAATTTTTTTGTCCCATCTGTCAGTGACTACACCACCCTCTATATTTCCACATTACAACAGCAATTTCATTCCAGAACTGCTTAATTGGCTGGCTGTCCTAAAGTCCCGAAAGATGCCATATTTTTGAAAGTCTTTGTTTTCTTTAGTAGATTTTAATGGGAATATACAAGGGTCAGTTTTAATTTTGTGTCTGAAGAAGTCAGTATAGTGAAAATTTGCAAACATGCTTTTGGTGAAAATTTCAGCTCCTACTCATCTAGGATAGTTTAACCAGGTTCTATATCTTTAGGAAAATGATGCTTCAAAATATAACATGAACAGTAGCAATTGTTAAACAAATGAGGAAATCAGCAGGAGCTCAATGTAGGTTTGAAATCAGCATCTCTTTTAGTAATAGCTTAATATTTTTCAGGTAGGAATACATCAAATATAAAATGAAATAATTCTGGCAAGTTCATAAATACTCTGTTTTGAATTGCCTGTAACTATTGCACTGTTCTAGCTGAAGAATAAAGATTAAAAGTTTACGCCATACTGTCAGATTGCACAAACAGAAATAGGATTGCATGTGTTAAAGCTGCTTCAAGTGATGAGCTCTTCTTTTCCGTTTAAAATCCATTTTAAATTTGTTACTTAAATACTTTATTTCGCAATCGGCAGCTTAAGTCATTTGATAACATTCTTGTTTCTTGAGCTCAAATGTTTTGGATTCAAACCTCACTCTCAGTCTTGAAGGCACAAAACCAGGCTTGCTTTGACAGAAATGTTGTTCTTCTGATGAGACACGAAACTATAGAATCATAGAGGTCTACAGTACAGAAAAAGGCTCCTTGGCCCTTTGACTCTGCATTGGTCAAAATTAACCACCTAACTGTTCTAATCCCATTTTCCAGTACTTGGCCTATAACCTTGTATGCCTTGGCATCGCAAATGCACATATAAACACCTACTGAATGTTATGGGGGTTTCTGCTGCTCCCACCCTTATGGGCAGTAAAAGTTCCAGATTCCCACCACCCTCTGAGGGAAAATAAATCTCTGTAATCTTACCTTTAATTTATGCCCCAGTCATTGATTCCTCCACCAAAGGGAAAAGCTCCTTCTTGTCTACCCTGTCTATGCCTCTCATTATTTTATACAGCTCAACGATATTCCCCACCCCCAACCTCCAACCTCAGTCTTTTCTGCTGCAAGGAAAATAATCCCAGTCTGTCCAATCTCTCTTCATACTGTCTAACCCAGGCAACATCCTGATAAATCTCCACTGCACCCTCTCAGTGCTATCACACCCCTCCTATAATGTGGTTTCCAGAACTTCACACAATGGCCTAACCAATGTTTTGTACAGTTCCAGCATAACCTCCCTACTCTTAAACTCTACGCCTCGTCTAATCAGGGCATTTATCCCATATGCCTTCTTAACACTTTATCCACCTGTATTGATACCTTAAGGGTCTGGTAGGCATGTACACCAAGGTCCCTCTGATTCTCAGTGCTTCCTATGTCCTCATTATGTATTCTCTCGCCTTGTTTGTCCTGCCCAAGTGCATCAGTTCATGTTTATCTGGACTGAATTCCATATGTCATTGACCAGCCCATCCATATTCTTCTGTAAGCTAAGGCTAGCCTCCTCTTTATTTACCACTCTACCAATTTTCATATTATCCACAAACGCATCGATCAACTCTCCTACATTCAAGTTTCAATCATTTATATATAACACAAACAGCAAGGGTCCCCAACACTGATCCTGCGGAACCCCCTAGACATAAAAACAGTTGCAAAAACAACTCTCGATTACTACCCTATGCTTCCTGCCAATCAACCATTTCTGGATCCAATTTGCCAAATTTCATTGGATCCCATGAACTCTTAACTCCAAGCAGGACCTTATTAAAAATCTTGCTGAAGTCCAAGCAGACCACTTCAAATGCATTGCCTTTATCTACAAACCTGGTTATCTCTGAAAAATTCAAAGAAGTTGGTCAGACATGAGCTCCCATTAGCAAAACCATGCTAACTGTTCCTGATTTCCAAATGCAGGTTAAATCTGTCCCCCAGAATTGCTTCCTATAGTTTCCTCACCACTGAGGTTAGACTGATTGTAGTTTCCTGGTTTATCCCTTGCTTCCTGCTTGAATAATGATACTATATTTGCTGTCCTCCAGTATCCTGGCACTTCTCCTGTGGCCAGAGAGGAATTGAAAAACTGTTGCCAGTATCCCTGCTATTTTCTCCCTAGCCTCACTCAACATCCTGGGATATATTTCATCCGGCCCTGGAAATTTATCTACAGACCACTCAGAACATTCTCTCTGTCTATGTTAATTTCTTTAATAATATCACAGTCCTTCTCCCTGATTCCGATGTCCACATTGTCTAGTGAACACCGACATGGAATATTCATCTAGAACCCTACCCATGTCTTCTGCCTGCATTCACAAATGACTACTGTCATCTGGATTTTAGTCCCACCCTTTTCCTTTTCCAGAACATTCATGAACCTATCAGAGTTCTGATCTCTTGTAGGGCCTTCTCTGTACTGGCTTTAAAAGCTCTCCTGGAAATATTATAAGAATTTTGGTCCCTCAAGACCTTCTCATTATGACTACCCCAGTTAATGTTGGAGAAGTTGAAATCCCCTACTAGCATTACCCTATTACTTTTACACTTTTCTAAAATTTGCCTACATATCTGCTCTTCGATTTCTCTCGGACTGTTTAGGGAGCTTACAGTACAATCCCAGCAATGTGATTGCTCCTTTTTGGTTTTCAAGTTCTACCCAAAAGGGCATTATTGATGACCCTTCCAATATGTTGTCCTCCTTATTGCTGTAATTGATTCCCTGTTCAATATTGTGACTTCCCTTAAA
>NC_063359.1:21659445-21677105 GCF_021869965.1 Rhincodon typus | reverse complement strand
GTTTCGGGTTCGGTGACCCTTCCTCAGAACTCAGCTCTGAGGAATGGTCTCCAGACCAGAAACGTTAACTCTGTTTTCTCCTTCACAGATGCTGCCAGACCTGCTGAGCTTTTCTGGCAACTTTATTGTGACATCCATTCCTCTTTCACCTCTTTTCCCCTCTGTTGTCTGAAGGCTCTATATCCTGGATTATTAAACTGCCAGTCCTGCCCTTCTCTCAACCATGCCTCAGTGATAGCAGTGACATCATACACCCATGTTTTAACATGTGCCCTCCATTCATCTTCCTTGGCCATCAGACTCCTTACATTAAAAGGATACCATCCAATCTTGCCAAACTCCCTTGTGCCTTAACTAGGCAACAATTCCTATGCGTTCCTGATGCCCTTGCTTCTCTTCTAATTTTGACTGATCATCTCCTCCCTGCTGAACCTTCTCTCTGGATCCCAACCCTGTCAGGTTAGTTTAAATCCTCCCCAACAGCACTCATTAACTTCTCCACAAGGATGCCGGTCCCATTCCGGTTCAGGTACAACCCATCTGCCCTTGTACGAGTCCCACCAGCCCTAAAGCGGTCCCAACGTCCCT
Organism: Rhincodon typus; assembly: GCF_021869965.1. NCBI lineage: Eukaryota > Metazoa > Chordata > Chondrichthyes > Orectolobiformes > Rhincodontidae > Rhincodon > Rhincodon typus. Next base: position 21,676,517 of record NC_063359.1, on the reverse strand, counting down.
GAAATCTAAAGCTCTCCCTCCAATAGCATCTCTCCAGCCATGCAGTCATCTGGAATAACCTCCATTTCAAAGCTTAATAGCCCGTGGTACCAGTAGCAATCCAGCAGTTTTTGGTCCTGCATTTTAACCTACATACTATGTCCCCAAATTCTGCTTGCAGGATGTCATCATTTTTTCTACCTATATCATTGCTACCGATATGTACCACAAACTCCGTCTGTTCACCACCGCGCCCCCACCCCACCCCACCTCGGAATGCCCTACGGCCATTCAGTGGCATCCCTGACCCTGGGTGATAACACACCATCCTGGAATCTTTTCTGTGGCCATCCCCTGTGCTTTCCCCTGCTCAGTCATCTCCCCAACAGTATCCAAATCTGTATATCTGTTAGAAAGGGGAATGGCCACAGGGAACTCTTGCACAATCTGCCTTTCTCTATACCACATGGTGGTCATCAGATGGTGCCTTTTCAGCATTTATCAGTGGTGTGACCAACTCACGGAATGTGCTGTCCACGATACTCAGCATCTCAGATGCTCCATAGTAAATTCATCCGCAGTTCCAGCTCCAAGTTGTGGCTAGCCATTAACTGCAGCTGGACACACTTCCTGCACGTGTGGCAACCAGGGCCAACTGAAGCTTCCATGCCTTACCGCAAAGCACGGGAGGACCCTAGTAAGGGTGTGAGATCTGTAGTCACAACCTCATTTAAGTCCCTCAGTTAATCCTTTCCCAATAAAATAACCATGCCTGTGTAAGAAGACTATAAAGTTACTTCCCTTATGTTAACTTTCCTTCCCTTATCCTAGTTTGGTTTCTGATATTAATTTATTATGCTGGCCCTGGTCTTCACTTATTCCTGTTGCTACTCAATTAATCCCTTCTTTCAAAACAAATACATGCTTTAAAATCATAAACCAATCAACCCACCACTTCCCTGTGACAGCACTGTTTGATTCGATTTCCCAGTCAGCAGTGCCCTGAAGCTGCAGTTGTTAAACTAGGACTCCTTCTCTCTGCTGTCCCCCGATTCCCAGGCCTCAGTTTATCCTGTTGCTGCCTCCCTCTTTCTGCTATGTTGAAGCTGAAATGCTGGGACCCTGACCCTGGGGCCAAGACCTTGCATGTCAGTCTCTCTTATTCAGCAAATATTTTTTCCCAAACAATACAAGGAAGATCTTAAATAATTGTTCATTTCATTATGTAACTCATTTATGCCCAGTTATCTGTCATCACAGCATTGGCTGAACTTCAAAAATAAATTTATTGCATGTGTAACACTTTGAGATGTTTGTGAGAGCCATGATTGATGTGCTACTTTTACCTTTTCTGATAACTTCTAATTTGTAGAGTAGTAGGATAGCAATTCCAATCTTAAATCACTAAATCTGAAACAACTGGATGTGTAAAATATGAAAACACGTTATTTTCTTACCATACAAGAATCATCACTGACACAATCCTCGATCACATTTACAAGTGTCTTATTGCTGTAAATATCAAGCGATGAGCTGTAATTTCCCTCTTCCAGCGGGTAAAACTCTAGTTGTATATTGTTGAGCCTTACATCCTGCAGGCAGCCCTTGAAAGGCCCTCCCCATTGAGCAGAATCATGAGGATCTTGACCAATCTGAACAATGTCAAAAGGTTGAATCTTCACAGAAGACAATAGAAAGTCTAGCAGAATAACATCTGAAGCAGTAACGGTTACCCAGGCTTCATCAAAACGAATTTCTATCAGTCGCTTAATGCCATCAGCAAGGTTCATTGATGAGTTTATCATCAAAACGTTCGTTTTGATGTAAATGCTGCTGTTATTCAGATATATTGTGAGATAAGGAATTGTACCATGCCTGAATTGCATTAGGAAGCCAGCTACCTTTCGTGTACGTATGAAAAAAGAGATAACAAATTTTGTGCCCGGATTGTCCGTGATAATAAAAGTCGCCAAACTGCTAGAATTCTCATTGCTGAATGTTGCAGAGACGTATTCTGCCGAAGGAGAAGAAAATAGATTTGTTGAACGTTTAAAAATATGTGCAGCAAAAATTTCTGAGAGGGAAATACATTCATTAAATAGTTCATGGATAATTCAATGAATACTTTGTTCAATGTGCAATAGTTTTCTATTGAATGTTAATAGGATAAATTTAATGTTACTTAGAGATTAACCAAATACTTATCGGTAATTTCTCTCTAAATAAATCTTGAATTCAGCTCAGAACTTGTTTATTACACTCCTGCATAAAGGTGCAAGGTACTCCTCTCATAAATTATATTCTTTATTCACCATGTTCTTCTGGCTTCTGTTTCAGGGCACTGTTAGAATGCAATCTGATTTCTAATTCACAATATTTCCCATTTGTCTCATTTTCTATTGATTATCAATTTCAGTGATCAAAAACTACTGTTGATTTTCACTCATTGCAGTTCAATTATAATATATAAATGTGAGGCTATTCACTTCAGAAGCAAAAACAAGAAGGCAGATTACTACCTGAATGGCTGTAAATTGGGAGAGGGGAGTGTGCAATGGGACCTGGGTGTCCTTGTGCACCAGTTGCTGAAGGTAAGCATGCAGGTGCAGCAGGCAGTAAAAAAGGCAAATGATATGTTGGCCTTCACTGTGAGAGGTTTCGAGTACAGGAGCAGGAATGTGTTGTTGCAGTTATACAAGACTTTGGTGAGGCTACACCTAGAGTATTGTGCGCAGTTTTGGTCTCCTTTTCTGAGGAAGGATGCTCTTGCTCTCGAGGGAGTGCAGCGAACGCTTACCAGGCTGATACTGGGGATGGTGGGACTGACATATGAGGAGATATTGACTAGGTTGGGACTATTTTCTCTAGAGTTCAGAAGAATGAGGGGGAGTCTCATATGGACTTATAAAACTCTAACAGGACTGGACAGGGTAGATGCAGGGAGGATGTTCATGACGATGGGTGTGTCCAGAACCAGGGGTCACAGTCTGAGGATTCTGGATAGACCATTTAGGACGGAGATGAGGAGACATTTCTTCACCCAAAGACTGGTGAGCCTGTGGAATTCATTACCACAGGAAGTAGTTGGTAACAAAACATTGAATGTATTCAAGAGGTGACTAGATATAGCACTTAGAGCGAATAGGATCAAAGGTTATGGGGAGAAAGCAGGATTAGGCGACTTTTAATTGGACGATCAGCCATGACTGTGAAGAATGGCGGAGCAGGTTTGAAGGGCCGAATGGCCTCCTCCTGCTCCTATCTTCTATGTTTCTATGCTTCTAATTCCTAAACTTTACAGTGTGTGTTATCTGTCAATTTGTTTACACAGAAGGCAAGCTCAGTTTTATTTGAACAATATAAACTATTTAGAATCTTGGCTCTGCTGTTACTTTTCCTGTTTAAACCATTTTTGATGTAATTAGAATGGTGTGGTTACTGAAAATAAATAATAAAAATGTCATTAACAGCCATCAGGTAGATGGGACACATGCACCAGTTAGCACGAGGTTTAGGAAATAAAAGCAACCTTTCCTAGAAATATTTTGAGGATCTTCCTCCTATTTGAACATGTAAATGTTTAGATCTTACCGTGACTGGAAAAGGTAAAAAAAAACCGAAGAAAAAAAACAACAAAATATTTATTGTCCTTGAGAAGTAAAGCGTAGGTACACTCTCAGTTCAGTTAGGAAGAGAGTTTGTAGGATTTTGATCCTGTGACAGTGAACAAACGGTGATAGAGTTGCAATTCAGGCTGGTGTGTGGTTTTGAGGTGAACTTACAGATGGTGATTTGCCTTCGTGCCTACTGTCCTGCATGATAGCAGAGGTCATGCCTGTGAAAGGTACTGTTGACAGAAGCTTTGCAAGTTACTGAGTGAATCTTGTAGATGTTGTGCACTGCTCCTACTGTACTGCTGTTGGAGGGAGTGAATGATAAATTGCTGGGTGGGGTGCTGATCAAGGGGCCTGCTTCAGACTGAATGGTGCCAAGCTTCTTGAGTGTTTGAACTGCACTCATTCAGGCAATTGGTGGTGCCTGGTGAGTTAAAGTGAATCCATTAATCAACATTCTCTTCTTTTTAACCCTTTAAATATTTCAACCTGTTTGCATCATGTATCTTGCTGTCATATTTAATGACTCTGTAGTTGACCTTCAAGACATCAGAACCAGTGTGACTATCTTTATAATGCCAAATGCACCTGCTCACCCTGGGATAGAGTCTGTGTAAGAGTTTGAAAAGGTTAATACTGAGGAGTGCCTTAAACATTACCCACTAAGATGATGCCATATGGATTTAGTACGAGAAATGTCTAGGATCTCAAGTGAAAGCTAACATTGAGATCATTCTCACAGTGTCTGTAACAATAGCCATCATATCAGTGTAGCATGCAATTAGATGCAAACTATAACTCACTCAGAGATTGTAAGAACTGCAGATGCTGGAGTCAGAGATAACACAGTGTGTAGCTGGAGGAACATCAACTTTCCTGCTTCTCTGATGCTGCCTGGCCTGCTGTGTTCCTCCAGCTCCACAATGTGTTAACACTAAACTGTACCTTGTTTCTGACAAAATCATCTTCCAGTTAGTCTAGCAAGTAGCTTTCTAATACCACACTAAACCAAATGGGTCCTGTACATCTCTACCCTAACAGAGGTTGGTGCCAGGAAATCTATCCCAGGGTGAGCAGTGAGAATGATTGGCCATTCCCCAGGGTGAGCAGTGGGAATGATTGGCCATTCCCCAGGGTGAGCGGTGGGAATGATTGGCCATTCCCCAGGGTGAGCAGTGGGAATGATTGGCCATTCCCCAGGGTGAGCAGCAGTGCAGATTCTGTTTGGCTGCCTCATACTACATGCTGGCAGTGCTTGAAGTCTGAAGATTTCGTTCAGACACAGCTTTAGGAATCCTGCTCATGCAGTGAGCAGAAAGAAGAAACCCTCAAGGCAAGACTCAACAAGACAGAATCTACAATGAATGTAAATGTATTTTAGATCTGTTATGCAATACAGGCAGATTGTTAGGAGCTCCCTGGAACTTTTTTTTTAAGTCACTATGAGGCAATTACAGGTGCTGGAGATCAATAGGAATAGTCTCAAGTTGGCATTGAGCCAGAGAGTGAATGGATATTGGAAGTTCCATGAGTAAAGATAAAATCCCTGTTGGGTAACATAAAACTTAAGAAAAAAGATACAAAAATGCAAGGCTGAGAAGGCTATAGTAAAGATTTTACAGCTTTGATCACGTGTCAGCACTAAATTGAGTCCAGCACAGCCACAATAAGGGAAATCAAGGGCCCAGGAAGCAATTCAAACCAAGGCTTCAGACCTGGGGACGTTGTAAAACCAGAATTAAAGCAATAAAAGGGCACTTTCAAAGCCTAAGCAGACAATGACTGATCAAAGATGAAAGATTGGAGACTTCATTTGTGTGGGAGATCCAGTGTTAAAATGGCAGGAAACATTTATTGAAACTACAGCCAGAAAGAATTATCCAGAAAAAAGAATGACAGAAAAGGGGTTCTTAGAGCTGCAGACACTGGGAACTAGCCAGAAAATAACATGGTTGAAGTGTACAACTCTGTTAAAGCTATAAGCAGTGTGTTTAATTCAGTAAATCCATTGGGAAATAGGAATCGTTTACTTAGGCTGCAAATAGAGGGATTCATTTGGAGTAGCCACGAGAAAGTGGGAATCCTCCATTCAAGTGCAAAAACATGGGAAAACCTTTCAGTATGACCACAGAACAGTAATACAGCTATTACTGTAAAAGTAAAAATCTTACAAGCAAGGAATACACATAATCATAAAAACTGAAAGAACTGCAGATGCTGTAAATCAGGAACAAAAACAGAAGTTACTAGAAAAGCTCAGCAGGTCTGGCAGCATCTGTGAAAAAAATCAGAGTTAACATTTCAGGTCCAGTGACTGGTACTATTGCTGGACAGTTAATCCAGAGACCCAGGAAACACTCTGGGGAAAGGTTCAAATCCCACCACGGCAGATGGAAGAATTTGAATTCAATAAAATATCTGGAATTAAGAATCTAATGATGACCATGATTCCATTGTCGATTATTGGAAAAACCCATCTGGCTCACTAATGTCCTTTAGGGCAGGGAACTGCCATCCTTACCTGGTCTGGTCTTCATGTGACTCCAGATCCACAGCAATGTGGTTGACTCTGAACTGCCCTCTGGACAATTAGGGATGGGCTATAAATGCTGGCCTAGGCAGTGATGCCCTCATCCTGTGAATGAATAAAGACCCTTCCCCAGAACTGCCAGTCACCGGGGTCGAAACATTAACTCTGATTTTTGTTCACAGATACTGCCAGGCCTAATACACATAAGCATATTAGGCATGGCATCGCAAATAATATTTGCAGGAAGATTTAAGTTCAGACATGGGCTGAATAAAGCAAAGATCTGGACTTCCTGGAGAAAACAACTCTTATGATGCAGAATTGCTTCCAATTTGCTTACTAATTCAGAAGATGAACAAGTTAATATGCATCTATACACAGCTGGGCTCATAGTTAATAATGTTATTGTTCACCAGGTTGTAAATAAGCAACAAATACTTCTGAAGAGATATGAAGACTTTGACAACTCTAACTTCAGAACAAATTAAATTCTTAAAACAGTAAAATGGAACAATTCAGCATTTGGCAAATCCATAGATAAAATCATTAATGATTTCTACATATTGATGAAAAAATGTGACAATGGTGATTTAAAATCAGAATTTATGAGACATGATTATTGTTGGAATTGCTGATGAGTCTCTCTCCTATTAATTACAGTTGAAGGATGATTTGAGTGTAGAGAATGTCATACAAATAGTGAATGAAGCCAAAATATGGAAGCAGTACAGATCAAACCTGAGGATAAGATTAACATTATCACAAGAGAACAGCAGAATTTATTCAATTCTTAGGTTAAAAAACACAATAGAAATATACGAGCAACCAGTCGAGTAAGCAAAAAAAAGTCACATATTAAAGGCATATTAAAGACTCATGGAGAGACCCAAACAGGAGACTGTATCAAGTGAGATTAGTTACGTTGGCTTAAAAAAAATTATATCATGCTGTAAGCAAGATAGAAACTTTTGACGTTACTGGATTGGCAGAAATGATTTCTTTGCTGTCAATATCAATGAGAGGTCCAGGCTGCATTGATCAGCAAGGCTTGCAAGCAGAAACTAACAACCTCATAACCAATGACTAGTATACCTGACTTGACCTCACTGATGTATCTTCAACTGAGGTAAGTCATAACTTGATAAATAAATAGTATTGACAGATTAAAGTCTGATAATAGATGCTGAAATGACTCAGAAGAGGAAAATTCAAAGAGAAAATGTTTTTTTATATTCCCAGAAAGAACGTTCAGTAACATTGACAGAAAACATGCCAAGCAAAAAGCAATCATCAACCAGCATAACTGAGGAACTGAACATGGTGGTCCCACATATTAAAGGTCCCTGCCTGTGCTATATAGCAATTAAAGCTCACTGGCATAGATAATAACTAGCATTTAAAAAGGAATGTTCATCTGTCACACCGTGGGTCACTTTCAGAAAATGTGCTGAAGCAGGCCATAGTCACAGAAAAACAAGAAGTGGAATAAATACCTACACTAACAGGTTAATGAGGTATAACAAGCCAAAACTTAAAGAAAAAGGCCTAATGGCTTGCTGGGGGGCAGTTAAGTGATCCAGACCTAGCCTTTTGAAAAGAGGATATTTATATCAATGGGCATTTCACTAATTTTTAGTTTGATGCAAAAGTGAGTTTCAATACATTGTCAGTTAGAGAACAATGATTGAAAATGCACTGTCCAGAGATGACATCAGTGCAACTGTACATTCTCAAGAGGTATGCCACTTTAGATTTGAGATACACTATAAGAATTTCTCTAAAATAAGGGGTGAGAGTATGTGAGAGTTAAGTATGGGTGTCAGATAGTAAAAAAACGTGCATGTACTCGATAGCAAGGATTCTCACTCTGTGGACATATGCCTTAAACTAAATTATCTTCAATGAACATGTGCCTTAAACTAAATTATATTCAAATGCCAGAAGGAATTAAACTAGTTAAAGCTGAGAAAACCGGTCCAGGACCAGTTGGTCATAGAGGAGCGACCAGTCAAAGGACAAACTGTAGAAGATTTCGTAGGATCCCTAGACTCATGGAGAGACCCAAACAGGAGACATCATCAAGTGAGATTAGTTATGTTGGCTTAAAGAAATTGTATCATGCTGCAAGCAAGATAGAAACTTATGACGTTACTGGATTGGCAGAAATGTTTTCTCTGCTGTCAATATCAATGAGAGGTCCAGGCTGCATTGATCAGCAACGTTTGCAAGCAGAAACTAACAACCTCATAACCAATGACTAGTATACCTGAGTTGACCTCACTGATATATCTTCAACTGAGGTAAGTCATAACTTGATAAATAAATAGTAATGGCAGATTAAAGTCTGAAATAGATGCTGAAATGACTCAGAAGAAGAAAATTCAAAGAGAAAATGTTGTTTCTTTATATTCCCAGAAAGAATGTTCAGTAACATTGACAGAAAACATGCCAAGCAAAAAGCAATCACCAACCAGCAGAACTGAGGAAGAACTGGACGTGGTGGTTCCACCAATTATACAATTGCTAAGTCCAAATAAGAACATCCAAAGTAATCAACGGATTAAAGTAGTCAACACCTTTCAACACACAGATTGAGCGGCAGATTGAGAACAAAAATCTGCGAACACAGACTGATGACATGATGCAAACAACCCCATGGAAGCCACCACTGAGAAGATTTGACCAATTTTCAGAGATCCAGGACACTGCTAGAAAGAAATTGCCTGTTTCAACTGGACAGCTGTCCTCTGAAGGGAATCCAAGAGATTAAAAGTTTAAAGGGGGCTTTCAGCCCTCACAAGGAGCAAAATGAAGGTCACCAATCTTGTGCTCAGAGAACTGCTGTTAATATAAGTCTAAAGAGAATGAATTCTGGGAGTATACTGAGACCTTCAGATTCGCTGAGTTTGTAAAGTCAGAGACTTGGAGGGAGATGGGGTACCAGCAATAAATGTATCATATAAATATTGAAAAAAATAACTTGTGGGAGATGTTTTATAACAGTGTAAGAATCTGAAAGGCTTAAAATTGAGGAGTGCCTTAAGCAGCACCAGTGTAGATTCAGTAGGAGAACAGTTTAGGATCTTGAAAAAATAAAACGTAGCATCCAAGTCTTCTTCTTTGTCTCCTTAACAATGTCTATTGCATTAATGTAATCTGTAACTTGTTGCTACCATGCAACAAACTACATCTTTTTGAAGGCTCAACCCTGGTGAACAGCACTGAACACAGTTTCATACAACAGTGTGGTCAGGATTTCTCATACAACAGCATCAATGATACTCAATGCAGAATGTTTCTGTTGAAGTAAAGTCTTATAATGACACTGCACACTTGGGTGATATAGCAAACCATTGCATTCCTAATTACTTTCCAACAACCCTACAAAAAGCAGTGCCAGAAATTACTGTAATTATTGTTGAATGGAATGAGGGCAGATTTATTCAATGGTTGGTATGGGTTCAACAGCGAATACAGTCTACACTACTTTGTAGTAGGTGCATTACTATTATTATGATTTACCTACAACGAGCATTGAATGGTAAAACCATTCTAGGTTGTAGAAATTAAGCATTAACCCCACACGCCTCCCAGAGAATTTGGAATGCAGTTTTAAAAATTGCAAAGCCGTAAATAAATCCAAGTGACTTCAAGGAAACATCAAATGATAGACACTGGAGGTTTCAACAAGTCTAACAATTAAGTTGCATTTGAAATGTTTGAGTAATCATTATATCAAACTGTGCTCAGAACTTGAAAGAAACTTTTGAGTTCAGGAGCAAGATCATGAATTGGACAGATCACATTCAAAATAGGTGTTGGAAGCATGTGTTATTTTGTAGAAATTAGTTAAAGTGTAGAGTTATAACAATATTACTGATTTCTCCATAGTGTACCTAGACCCTCCTTCTTCCCCAATTCATTACTCACTCACTTGGGCAGGTTGCAGACAGACACCACTACTGCTATTCACCCTGGAGTTCTGGTGGTTTCAAAGTCTTTCATTGTGATGTGTCCAAAATGAGTAAATGCAGTTTTATTTGGTAATTTGTTTTTTCACTGCTGTGTTATTGCAACACTTTAGAAAATTTGAAATGTTTTCTATCAGGGAGGAAAATGTGAATAAGTTATTGAATTATCCAAAATAGCTGACTTAATTGGTATGTTGTAATTGTTGATGGCAAATGTCACTGTCAATCTGTATACACTGCAACACCAGCATCTTTGGATTTACTGATAAATGTTTATTTGTGAAGAATCCACTCTGAACTATTTTTATTAAAATATCTTGATGCCTAGTAAAGATGTCATATTCCTAACATTAAAAGATACAGATTTCAGTCAATATGGACTTCTATAAGTTGACTTTAAAAGTGGACGATGTGCTATTTTCAAATCTAAACTTTATGTATTGTACCTGATTAAAGGCATGATTGGATATATAGAATTAGGCATGTCCTGAGCAAAAGCTATGGAAGCTAGTCTTTGGCATAACTTTAGTCTTGTTAATGAAATTAGAGTGAAATGATCATTTTATGTTTATTAATAATTCTCCTCTTTGTGCTGGGCTAATGAGTAGGGATTTAAACATCTGTATGGTGCATTGGAAATGGAAATGAAAATAAAGTGGTGATAGTTGCGGTTTTTTTTACAAAGAGGAAACTTGTTAAACGTTCTTTATAAATTAAGAAATGAATACGGTATTGTGCAAAATAGCTTTTTTGTTTTCATACATGTGCTTGACATTTTTCTTATTCCTCAATACTTGCAAATTGTCTATCAATTCCAGCTGCGAGGTAAAGACCAGGATTATGTTTAGTAGCATAAATATTAATTATTTGAACATTTCGTTTTGAGCTTTTCACAAGAAAGGGTTAAAACAGGCTCATGATCATGACAGAAAATTGACTATCTGATCTTCTAGGTCATAAATGTAGCTCTAATCTGAATTGACTCTCAATATCTCTCTAATAATCACATTAAAATAAACTCTAATATGCTTACCGTGAAGGCATGTGGGGCCTGCAAATGGCCGGAAACAATCACATTTATAATTTGTCCACAAATCGACACACTTGCCATTATTGTTACATGGATTCTGTCGGCACCAGTTTATCTTCTTGCAGCCAAGTGTAAATCTCAGTGACATATTTTTTGAAATTGTTTGTGGTAATATAGCCCTGTTATCAATTTCCAAATCCTGTATGCAACCAGTAAAATAATCCTGAATTGGAAAGAACATTCCTGGGAGGCCACCAATGTGTGTCGTCTGAAATGCATGCAGTGAGGGAAGGGTAACTGCATCAATGGCCTTTGAGTTTGAACAAGTGTAATTTGGGCAACTAGGATGTGTCAAGTTGACTTGGAAACTTTCACCCATTTGAACTGTTAGCTGATGCCATTCACCATCGTTAACTTGATGAATGAATGAAATGCTAATTATCTGACTATTTATCACAGCTATGGACATCAGCTGACCGCTATAAAGTTGAACATGCATGTATTCAGTAAGTATATCTCCTCGGTAGAGTAACAGCACATTTGGTATGGTTGTCCTAAAGCGGAGACTGATGCTAAATGGCTCATCTTGAGCTGCTGTTCTATTCCGATTAGTATTTGGAACTTGTACAGTCACATAGCCACTGAATAAGGAGAAAGTTGTTGATTTTGAACAAGAAGCATCATAATAACCAGGAGGACATTTGCAATTGTAACTGTGAGTGCCATCCAGCAAGTTTGGGATACATGTTGCTCCATTATCACATTGGTGTTCAAGGCAGCCATCTAACTGAATTGAGCAGTTCTTTCCTCCCCAGAAGACACCATCATCATCCATTGCAGGACAACGGCAACTATAATCCGCAATACCATCTTCACAATCGCCTCCGTTTTCACAAGGATTGCTTTCACATTCGTTGATATCGATTTGACACATCATCCCTGAGGGAGAAAAAGAAAATCTTATGACAGCTTACTTGTAGTTTCAAAACAATGACATGCATTCCTGTTTATGTTCTGAACGTGTTATTTTAAAATTCAAAAAATCAAAAGTAGTAACAGCCTACTCAAGGCAAACTAATAAAAATTGAACACTTTAGTAATAATCAGATTGTGAGTATGCGTAATAAATGTGCAAACATTTTCATCACAAATGCTGTTAGTTCCGAGGCCATAGACCATAGGAACAAAAGTAGGCCATTCAGCTCCTTGAGACTGCTCCACCATTCAATAGGATCTTGACTGATCCAATACTCCTCATGTCCACTTTCCTGCCCTTTCCTCTTAACCCTTGATACGCTGACTGATCAAGAATCTATCTATCTCAGCCTTGTATATGCACAAGGACTCTGGCCCCACAGCTCTCTGTGACAAGAAGTTCCAAAATTCACAACCCTGAGATCACCTCTCATTCTTCTGAACTCCAATGAATAGAATCCCAACCTATATCCTTATAAGACTATCCCTCCATACCGGGGATCATCCTCGTGAATCTTCTCTGAATACCTTCCAATGAAATAACATTTTTTCTTAAACAAGGAGATCAAAATTGCTCACGTTGTACAGCTGCAGCTAGAATTCCATACTGTTATCCTCCAATCCCCTTGAAATAAAGGCCAACAATCCATTAGCCTTCCTGATAACCTGCTGCACCTATCCTCATGTATCCCCAAGTCCTTTCACATTGCAACTTTCTGCAGCTTTTCCGCATTAAATAACATTTTGTTCATTTGTTTTCCCTTCCAAAATTAACAATGTTCACCTGTATTATTTGATTTTCTGCTCACATGCTAACAAACATTGCTATTAAAGCTTTTTAAATCTCAGGCTAGGATTCATAGCCATTATAATCATAAGCTTGAAAATGTCTTCTATTTGTCTTTTTCAACTCTACCTTCTGAAAGACTGGCTCTGCTGGCAATGCCCCTGGAAGAATAACTTAAGAACATATTTATACGTTTGGATAACTGAAGAAGCTGGTGAGATAGTAGGGACTGCCGATACTGGAGTCTGAGATAACAAGGTGTGGAGCTGAAGGAACACAGCAGGCCAGGCAGCATCAGAAGTGCAGAAAAGTTGACGTTTTGGGTCTGGACCCTTCTTCAGAAATGGGGGAGGGAAAGGGGGCTCTGAAATAAATAGAGAGGGGGGGGTGGTGATAGAAGGTGGATAGTGGAGCAGATAGGTGGAGAGAAGATGGACAGGTCAAGGAGGCGGGGATGAAGCTAATAGAGGTGAGTATAGGTAGGGAGTTGGGATGGGGTTGGTCAGTGAGGAGGGAGGGGCAGGTAGGTGGGAAGGAAGGTGGACAGGTTCAGGAGGCGGGGATGAAGCTAGTAAAGGTGAGTGTAGGTAGGAAGTGGGGATGGGGATTGGTCAGTGATATAGGAGGAGCGGATAGGTGGGAGAGAAGACGGACAGGTTAAGGAGGCAGGGGTGAGGGGGGGTGCTGGTGTTGGGATGAGGTTGGGGGTGGGGAGATTTTGAAGCTCGTAAAGTCCACATTGAGACCATTGGGTTGTAGGGTGCCAAGGCGAAATATGAGGTGCTGTTCCTCCAGTTTTCGAGTGGCATCGTTGTGGCACTGGAGGAGGCCCAAGATGGACATGTCGTCCAGGGAGTGAGAGGGGGTGTTGAAGTGGTTTGTGACTGGGAGGTGTTGTCGTTTTTCGCGAACCGAGCTGGTGGCTGCTTTCCTTGGAGAAAAGAAAATTGAGAGCTTATTTTATATCGGTGTCCAAATCACAAGGGGTCTGAATATAAACGATAAGGAAGATGCATGCCCATTGGTTGGTAAAGGTTTGGAGGAAACTGATTTAAGCTATAGGACAAAAAAAACTTGCAAAGACAAACTTTGTTAAAGAATTGTGCTGTCTCAGTAGTTACACCTTACACCTCCCACCACCTATTTGATATCTTTCATTCCGGTTTCTTCTTAAGCCAACAAAAACAATGCAATAGTGACCCTGTGACAACGACCATAGGCTATTCTGCTCCATATAACTGGCTGGCTGATCTTGACACTGTTGGCTAATGTCTCTTCTTGGCATTTGGCTCTGAGGCACTGTGTTCTTTATTAGTTTCAATCATGCTTATCCCAACAAGAACACCGTCTCACTTACTGATTTCTGCAAGATCACTGACGATGAACACCAGAGTAGGGTTTTGATCCTTCCTGAAAATCTATATAGTACATCTTGGTGATATCATCTATAATGGCAGATTCTGCTACAAGTATGTGCTGATAACACAAAGCAACTCACCTTCATGATAACTTGAAACATTAACTCTGTTTCTCTCTCCACAGATGCTGCCAGATCTGCTGAGTTTCTCCAGCATTTTCTGTTTGTATTTCAGATTTGCAGCACCTGCAGTATTTTGCTCTTTATTTGATTGTCCAAATTGTAAGTGTCCACTGAGTCCGAATTTGATAAGGGAAGAGTGAACTCCGGTACTCCACGAAGAAAGCCATCAACAAACACATAGAACTCGACCCCATGTACACTCCACTACAAAGGAAAACTGGAAGAGAGGTAATCCAGCTCAACGGACTCCAGAGTTTAAAAACCAGGTGGGAAAACACAACGGCGCTTCATCAGAAGCTGCACTGATGATGTTACCCAGCAGGGTAATGAAACGTCTGCGGAACAACGAACCAGCTCAGCAAGTCAACCAACCACAGTATGGAAGCAGGCCATTTGGCCCATCAAGGCCACACCAACTCTCCCAGCCAGAACGAACCCCTACCCCATAATCCTGCATTTTCCACGGCCAATCCACCTAATTTGTGCATATTTGGACTGTGGGAGAAAACCCATGCAGACACAGGGAGAATATGCAAACTCCACCCAGACAGACGCCCAAGGTTGGAATTGAACCCAGATCCCTGGTTCTGTGAGGCAGCAGTACCAGCCACTGAGCCACCATGCCACATTAATGATTACATTGCAGCTTCTTCGCGTGATTAGCAACCCCTTAGATTCTTGTATCTAGGTTGCACATTATCTGTTGTCATCGAGATTTGATGGCATCCTGACTCAGCTATTGATACTGTTGCATCTGAAACAGACGTTTGAGAACTCAAGCCCGGTTAGGCTAACAATTATGTAATATTGTCAGTGATCTAAACATTTTTAATAGCTAAAACATTATAAATTTACAATTTAAAAACAAGTTTTCAAAATTATTTGTGCTTTCAAATGAACCTAAAAGGAACTTGTCATTGTATTAGAGAAATTAGGAGGCCATTTAGAGGGAACAAGGTAACAACATTCTGATCATTCCTTTTACTCCGAAAATAATGTGCATCAATAAACACTCTATCCATTTCTTTCAGTGATATTGTTGAAGAATCTACATCAACATTCCTTTTGTTAGGTTGGTTTTGTGCAGTGATTTGCACCACAGGGACTGCAACGATTGTGGTGGTTTACAATTTGTTCAAAAATTAATAAAAGTAATCCTTCAGACAATTCATCAGCGCTGTGTTTAAAGCAAAGTCTTAAATTTTCCTTATTTCTCTTTTGTAAATACATTCTGGGCTGAATCTTGCAATTATTTTTGGCTAAGTCCTAATTGTGTCAAGGGTTTTGGAGGGTTTGTTGCCAAGAGATCTAGACATGATGTGGAGGTGCCAGTGTTGGACTCGGGGTAGGGGGGGACAAAGTCAGAAATCACATGATGCCAGGTTATAGTCCAACAGGTTTATTTGAAATCACGCAAGCTTTTGGAGCACAGCCCCTTCGTCAGGTGCAGTGAGAGAGCAGAGGACACAGACCCAGAGTTTATAGGCAGAGAGATCTCTCTGCCCTTGATCTCTGAGAGTACTAAGGCCTACGAGGAAGCATCAGCAAGGCACTGCCTCCTGCGTCCCCCATCAGCCCAGATACCAACACCTTGGAGGGTATTCGGGATTAGAGAGAGTGGGACCACAATCTTGTGAGCAGCTCACTGTGACTGCTCCATAGCTGGATGAGACAGAAATGCCCCAGGTCACTGGCACTCATAGCGCTGCCAGAGAGCAGGAAGCTCGTCCTGGTTGGTAGCTGTCCTCTATCAAGGGAGACAGTTTTCAGTCAAGGGCTCCCAGCAGAGTAAGTCAAGGATAGACTTGGGCACCAATCCAGACTGGTCAGGATCAAAATCATCCCCTCAGAGAGTGGGGGAACAAACATCAGGCAGTCCACCACCTGCTTGGCCCTTTCTGCCCTATTCTGAGCTGTTTTCTCCTGGAATGAGAGAGAGGGAGGGGTAGAGTCAGATGAAAGTGAGTAATACCGCTGTGAGTACGGCAGTTGGTGAGGGTCAAGCTAGGTGTCCAGAGTGAGAGTGGCTAGGTAGCACACAGGGACTGCAGGCCTAGGAAGATGGGGAGGCGTGGAGGTTCAGGGTGGGTTAGAGTGAGTGAGGGGAGACGCTTTTGCATATAACAGTGAGAGGGGAAGAGCGTGATCCTTGGTGGGAGGTGAGTGTTATAACAGAGAGAAAGAGTGTGAGGTATCAGGGAGAAGATAGTGGTGCCTCCCCTGGCATTAGAAGATGATAATTGACCTTCTTCTTTCAATGTTGGGCATTGGATCAGATAGCTGTGACATCAATGAACTGGGTGGCAACCTCAGAGCAGGATGCCAGGGTCTGATGGTGTGGGCTTCCTCTGCTGGCCATCGGGGAAGAGGATAACCCTCCTCAGCATTAGCCTAGTCACCAGGACCTCCAGCTTCCCACCCACAAAGCAGACAAATGTCACAATCAGTGCAGTGCAAGTCTGGATTGAGAGCGCATCTCTGGGTGCTCAGTGGGTCTGCACTGAGAGCGTACCTCTGGGTGCACAGCGGGTCTGGATTGAGAGCGTATTTCTGGGTGCACAGCGGGTCTGGATTGAGAGCGCATCTCTGGGTGCACAGCGGGTCTGGATTGAGAGCGCATCTCTGGGTGCACAGTGGGTCTGGATT
>NC_063359.1:21625858-21659435 GCF_021869965.1 Rhincodon typus | reverse complement strand
GGGTCTGGATTGAGAGCGCATCTCTGGGTGCACAGTGGGTCTGGATTGAGAGCGCATCTCTGGGTGCACAGTGGGTCTGGATTGAAAGCGTATCTCTGGGTGCACAGTGGGTCTGGATTGAGAGCGCATCTCTGGCTGCACAGTGGGTCTGCACTGAGAGCGCACCTCTGGGTGCACAGTGGGTCTGGATTGAGAGCGTATTTCTGGGTGCACAGCAGGTCTGGATTGAGAGCGCATCTCTGGGTGCACTGTGGGCTTTTAAAGATGGTGAAGGGACCAGGGATGACTTTTCCTTTTGGGATATTCCAACAGTAGCGAGTTCTTCAGTGTACAGCAAGTGGGAGAATTGTGCTAGCAGCAAACATATGGAGCACCAAACAGGTGGGGTGTGAAGTTCATGAGACAAGTTTGGAAAGATAGCATGAGAAAACCAGGAGTGAAACCTTCCATAAAACTCATGACATTGAAACTTAGCCAAAAAAAAATTAAGATTCTGCCCACTGTTTTTGTGAATCCCTTTTCAATTCTCTCCTATTCACATTTGGCCCTGGTATTTTGAAACAGCATATATTTTACGATAATTCCATTTTGATTTTAATCCATTCTTCCTGTATTAAGATTTTCAGCAACCTAAGGCAAACATTCATGTGATGAAATTTAAAAGTACGCATTTCAAACAGCAACATTTTTACAGCATTTATGCAATACCATTTTGTATTTTTTGAAGAGAGAGCCAACTTTTAACACCATTAGACTCTGTTCTTGCTACCAAATGCTTCCTTCCCCACAAAATCCCCTTCCCTATATTAGAAAGGAAACAAAGAAAAGGTAATTGGTGGGCTCTGTATGATTTGAAAATCAACCAAATTTGTAAAATGTAAAATAAGTTTAGCGCAATACATTATTTTACACTTCTGTACTCATGAAATAGTATTACTGTGTCATGTTGGAAAGGTTGAATATCAATATAATATTGAAACTTTATACTGAATACTAGTTGAGAGTTTGTAAAGACAAACCTTACATATAAGTTTCAATTTTAAAACTGAATCAATACGCCATAGAAAATTTACTGCCTCTCTATTACGTGATTTGCATTTAAAACAAATATAAAGGTAATGATTATGCAGCTGAGATTATCTAGCTTATTTTTGAAGGTCCTGAGAAATTGCATAATGTTGCTCAAAAAATTAACAGAAACAACTTAGAAGATCCATAACCACACCTATATACATTGGCCAGATTGGACTTAAACTAAAGCAATGGTAGGAATTCTTTCATGCATATCTTTCCTGGAATGTTACACTCCATTACACTGTGACAACAGGTTAAAATTAAGCTTCTACTTCACATAAAGGCAATCTTAAATGCACAATAAAGAAACAGCACCAATACCTGTTATATGAAAAAGTCCACAAAAGAACACTTGAGAAAGGAAAGATTTCATTGTGGTTTTCCTCTATGCATTTGTGCAAGTGTCCGACTATAACAAAACACTGAATATGTGCGTGCTATCCTGGTGCCAGTCAGGCAAAAGCGATTAGTAATTAAACCAACCAATATACAGAGGGCTGCACTTTAATATAAGTTTGTCTCGCCAGTAATCTGCCTCCGTTTTATCCCTACCCAGCTGGCTCCTGTCAAGACTGACATGAAGAATGCTTATTTCCTCACTTTCTAGTGTACTATATATTGCTACAAAGACCAATCACCATCAATTTGACCTACAGGGTCGTACTATACTCGGGAAATAAGTCAGAGATCCACAAAAGGATTTTAGACTGCCACAAGGTTGCAGATATCAGTGGATGATTCTAACTTCAGGTCTGCAATGCAAAGGTGCAACCCGCATGGTAAATCACAGATTTAACTGTACATTGGACTTGCTTGTATTTTGCTTTTAATTGATTTGTCCTAACTCTGTGTGTTTAGTTCAGTCGGAAATGCTTATAGATATCTACCAGCGATGTAAATGAGCCCAAGCAGAAAGTGCCCTTACTTGTGTACTCTGTGCTTAAGCTATGGAATGGTTTCACTTGAATGTTCCGAGCTATGACTATAGACTAAAGATTATTCTGTAACCTCCCTTGTTCATTTGCTCATAAATCTACTTTTTAATAAAACAGCTTGATCCATTATGCAGATCAGGTGGCAACCTAACCTCTCACACAATGTCAACTAGGAAAGCTGCAGCTCCAGAGTCACTCCCCAGTTTTTTAATTGAGCTGACACATCTGGCTCCCTTCCCCCACTCACCAATTCCTGCCCTACTGTCCTTTGAATCCTGAAAACACAATCAGTAAAAACAAAGGCAATTGCCTGGCTAACTACAACACAGGAGCTGTCTCTTTCAAAGTGTGCATAATGAGCCAAATGGCTTCTTTGCTATTTTTATATTCATAAGCCCATAGAGGAGGAGAGACGACCTGACCATGGAAACCACTGGTAACATCAACAAAAATAATTGTTTTGTAATCTATGGACACTTTGTGTCATTAAGACTGAATATTTTCATTTACATTGCGACGTTTGCATTCGTCCAATGTTTCTCAAAGTTTAAGTTCCGCTATTTGTTCAAACAAATAATATCTTAAAAGTTAGGTCCGATGTCCTTATTCTCTATACAATGTTGAACAGTGTAGATTTATTAATGTCTCAAAGGAGGTGCATAATTCTCGAGGACAGTAACTGAAAAGCCTTCCTAATGTGTTGAAACTTTAATATTTTAAAAGCAAAGATCATTGGTACCTTATGTATGTATATTCAAAATCATCATGTGTGTTATACTCCTGCAAGAGGTTCTAAATATTCTTATACTAAACACAATAATTAGTGAGAACAGCAGCAGGCTAGTAATTTGTGTTTGGATGTCGTCAATATATGAAAAATTAAACCTAACTGAGCAGGGCTGTGGGATTCAAGTACATAATTATATCTGCTAAAAACCCTTCATTTTCAAAACTCAAATGCAAATAACTAAAGATATTTCTTTCCTCTGTTAGCAGAGCGAGGTGAGAAACAGTTGCAAATGCAAGGACTATGAAACAGAACTTTAGGGAAAATACGTTCATAGAGTTCCTACAGTGTGGAAACAGGCCATTTGGTCCAACAAGTCTGCAAAGACTCTCCACCCAGACTAACTCCCCCTACTCTATCCCTGTAAGCCTGCATTTCCCATGGCTAATCCACATAACCTGCACATCCTTAGACACTACGGGCAATTTGGTATGGCCAATCCACCTAACCTGCACATCTCTGGACTGTGGGAGGAAACTGGAGCACCCGGAGGAAACCCACGCAGACACGGAGAGAATATGCAAACTCCACACAAACAGTCACCCAAGGGTGGAATTGAACCCAGATCCCTGGCGCTGTAAGGCAGCAGTGTTAATCACTGAGCCACTGTGCCACCCATATTTGCATGATGTATTGTTTCTTTGCATTTAATATGCCATAATTTATGCTTATTGATAGGCTGCCAGCACAGTGTTTCATGGTCCATTATATCAGTAATGCTTTGTAATAATAAGCATTCAGAGGAACTAATCTTAACACCTAACTTAAGAATATGCAAACTGATCCATAAATTCACAAGAAGTATCATTTCTGTCCATGACTAGTTAGGAATGGCCACTGTTCAAGTTAAAAGGGCCCAGATGCGAACAGATTTTCTCCCTTTCTTCATGGGAACGCCATGGGGATCATTTTAACTTAGGGAGATGGTGTATAATTAACAATAATTCAATATAGCACATTTTACAGCACCACCCATAGTTGAACTCACTCCATATATTTTTGTGTCATATAATATCTTTTGACCCAGGATGTGGAGGTGCCAATGTTGGACTGGAGTGGACAAACTTAGAAGTCACATGACATGAGGTTATACCCTAACAGGTTTATTTGAAATCACAATCTTTCGAAGCGCAGCTCCTCTGTCAGGTGAAATCAAGTTCACAATTTCAAATAAACTTGCTGGACTGTAACCTGATCTTTTGACCCAGTTAAGTTATTAAATTTAACCAATGTCTCCCATAACATGAGTTTTCAATGTGTTTGGAGATTAAGTATTGAAATTATTTAAGTGGCCTGCTCACTACCTTAGGGCTTTTTTGAGCAAAGCTGTCCAAAATTAATCATTATGCAGTTATAGCCCAATGCTCTCACACAGTATATTGCA
Organism: Rhincodon typus; assembly: GCF_021869965.1. Lineage (NCBI taxonomy): Eukaryota > Metazoa > Chordata > Chondrichthyes > Orectolobiformes > Rhincodontidae > Rhincodon > Rhincodon typus. The sequence continues at coordinate 21,655,255 of NC_063359.1, read as the reverse complement.
AATGATGCTACTCCTGCTTTGAGTAAGTCGTAAATCATGTCATGCCTGCATGCAGTGCATAGCAATGTAGTTGCTGTATGACTGCTTAAAGAGTAAATTTCTTAGTTCAATTGAACTGATTTTCACTGGATATTACTATACTCAGCACGTTGCCAGTTTTCATTTTCCATAGATAATAAGCTCAGTACTTTAAAAGGGAACCAAACATCAAAAGCAATATAACTTGGAGATAAATCAGGGAAAATCTATTTTATCTTGGTATGATGTACAACTGTTTGTTGAATATATTTTATGCTGATTCAGGCTCTTGTTTTATAGTCATTATCAGCTTCCCTAATCCATGGACTCAACTGACTTGGGTCACGGGTTAATTTAATCATAATCTGTTCCATCTGAAAGTGGTCAGCATGAGGTGTTCAGTCAAAGCTTTAAAGTCTGATCAGGTTCTGACTCACTAGAGATCTGAGGTCTTCCTCTTTGATTTGCTGTGTTTCCCAACTGAAATGTTTGTGAAACTTTTCGTTGGTTCTGTGATGCTAATTTGATGTAATAAGCTGCAAGCAGAAGTTTTAACAGTGTGGCCATGCCTTGCCTAATTTACACTGCAGAGAAGATTAGCCTCTATTATTTTGCTGTCAGCTTCGCTCCCACGCACATTCATTCAGTCCACTGAATTTATGAGAGGGGTCAGTGTGACTAAACCACCTGCTGCTGTTTATTCAGTTCCACCAAACTCCTTTTTTTCTAAAAAGAAATTGTTCTGCAAAACTGAGAATGTGACCTTGTATTTTAGATTCTCGTATCTTTTCGATACTAAAACTTGCTCAACTTCCATGGCTGTAAAAGTCATCATCACTTTCCAAAAGGCAAATCAAATTTGGGTCAATGGTCAATGACCAACTACCCCTTGTTGGAATGTTGCATTAGAAATCTCAGCAGAGAGCAACTGGGGTTTTCAGTGAAAACCTCGGAAATACAACGTGTTGCAAGATATTTTGTTAAAGGTCTTACAGAATTAAAGATTACAGAGACGGAATTCATTGCCAAATGATTCTATTAAATCTCTTCCAGTATATGCACTGTATTATTGTATGTACAGTGCACTGACTGAAAATTTCTCTAGCTATTTACTGTTCATTTGAAAATGATGAATATTGCAGCATAATTAGTATTTGTTCTTTAAAGTGAGTCACAACAATGTTGCAAATTGAAGATTGAACTAGCTATTAAACTGTTTTACTTGATGATGTAGGATGTTTTAAGTAGGATATTACCAGCCTTGAATTTCATGAGCAGCGTAATGTCCTGCTCCTGTACAGCTTGACTTTACATTTCATCTGAGTGAAAACCCATTGAACTTTGACCAGATTGAGCTTTGAGCAGGCTCAAAGGGCCGAATGGCCTAATCTTTCTCCTAGTTTCTATGTTTTCGATCCCATCGATACAAATATTCATTCACAATGTACCTACAGCAGAAATATACCATCTGCACAAAATTGTAAAGCTCAGGGTCCATCAGAACAGAAATATCTCCCTGCAATACAAGCTTCAAAGGACAGATTATGGCTCTGTCTTAAGTAGCATGGAGATTGATGATAACCATGGAAAAATACAGCAAAAATGAAATCAGAATTTCAACACTGAGAAAAAGAATGGATTGTCCCTAAAGGTTTAAATGATGAATTCAGACTCTCACTAATGAGTGGTGACTACCTTATTTCCATACGTTTGCATCTTATTATTAGTTCAACTCGCCTCATTTGCAGCAGCTCTCAATTCTTGCCTCCTTTCCTCGGAAAGAGAATAGCACCAATTCCCGACATGAGAGTCAGAGTAAGTACTTGGCAGCAGCAGCTCACTGTGTGCTTCTCTGGATCTTCAACCTACTCTGTCTGAAATGTCCCTCCTGCTCCATGGGACACCACCCTCCTCCACTCTTTATCCAAACTAATCAGTGTGACCAAACTTCCAGCCTCACCACACAATCATTCCTGCTCTTCGACCAACTCATACACCACTTCAACCAATCAGGACTTCAATTTCGAGCTTACAGACAGTTAAAATTTGCTTCTGCCAGGTCACTTTGCCTACTGGAAAACACACACTTACTTCATGCATCCGTGCTGGATTATTCTTATGGCTTTTAACTTCATTTCGTAGCACTCACTTACTTTGCACTTATTCGGCCTCTGTGGTTTGCAGTGCTTCTTAGCGGATTGGGAGAGGGGGAAGCTCAGCACAGTGAGGAACACTGAACAGTCAAAAGGGGTGCACATGTTGCAGTACAGACCATGCTCCATCAAGATCACATCAACAGCACATGCCAGAAATTACAAGGTAAGCAACTGCATGTGCTTCAACTATGTAGCCGTGCCTGAAAGTCAAAGATGAGTAGTCCTTACTAGGGTCAAGTACAGTCAGTCAGGGTACTGCCACATTCAGGTCAAAGGGCTTGTCTGATTCCAGAGCTAGGGATAGGCCAGGCTCTTACCCTTTTGGAGTACAGAAGTTCACTACTGTGCATTGTGTTTCACTCAGGACACTGATCTGGGCCTTTACCTTGGTCCAGGCTGGTCGAGACTGGGAGCGTGGCCTCCTTTGCTGGTCAGCAGGAGATGTCCTCTTGTCCACCAGAACTTCCTGGTCCCTATAGATAAGCCAAGAAGCGAACCTACCTTTCTAGGCCATTTCCTTTGGGACAAAGGAGCAGGGTCACAGTGTGAAGGGCATTTCTGGCTTGCAGTGCGTGAAGTATTGCTCCAGTAGGGTCTAAACACCATGCAGCGGCATGAACGTCTCAAATTCCCAATGCAGTGAGCACTTCCAACACTCCTCTCTCATGATTCTACCAGACCAATGTGCATTATTACTGAGACAAAGAAGATTGTGTGAGAAATATGGTCATGGGCAATGGCAGACAGGCCCTGTGAACCTCACTTGAAAAAACACCAGCACAAAATGGGAAAACAAAAAGAAGAGCATCTCTTCCAAACATTCCAAGACAATGGATACCTGAAAAACTGGGTCAGAAGATGCCTATTACACGAACGATACCACTCGCCCCGACACACTCATCACGCTACCTTACATCAGGAACACATCTGAACTGACCACAAGACTCCTACGACCACTGGGCATCAGAGTAGCACACAAACACACATCAACCCTATGCTAACTGCTCACCCAAACCAAACACCGACTACCCACTCTGGACAGGACCAAATGTCATATACAAGATTCCCTGCCGAGACTGTGACAAACACTACATTGGACAAACAGGAAGGAAATTAACCACAAGGGTACATGAACATCAACTGGCAACAAAAAGATGCGACCAATACTCACTCATCTCCATCCACATGGATAAGGGAAACCACCAATTCGATTGGGACAACACCAGGATCCTAGGACAGGCGAAGCAGAGACAAGCACTGGAATTCCTAGAAGCCTGGTTCTCCGCGAAGAAAGCCATCAATAAACACATAGAGCTAGACCCCATATACACTCCATTGCGAAGGAAAACCGGAAGTGGAGTAATCCAGCTCAACGGACACCAGAGTTTAAATGACAGGCGGGAAAACACAACGGCGCTTCATCGGAGGCTGCACTGATGACGTTACCCAGCAAGGTAATGAAACGTCTGCGGAACAACGAACCAGCTCAGCGAGCCAACCAACCTCAACATCCACAACCTGAGCTACAAATCTACTCTAAAACCCTATGGGAAAACTCAGCCCAAAGAATTTGCAACATGCAATATTTTAAGCTTAAATTTATTAATACACAAATAAAATAAATTAAATAATAATGTAACAGGATCAAGGTCATCAAAGGAAGCATCTCATGTTGTACGGGTATTAGCTCATTTCAAAATGGTTGATTGCATGTATTTCCTTTTGGACAGAACATAGAGCAAACACTTACACTGATTTTTGCTGTTAATTATTTTGAATTTTATCTACTGGCAAGCTGTCAAGTAAAAGAATAATATTGTAAATGTGGAAATGAATATCTCACACAATTTACCAAATGATTGCCAGTTACAAGAAGCCTTCTATACTTGTTCTATACTTGCTTTCAGAGACAACCAAGGTCTGCACAATGATTATTTTTGCTGAGTTTTGATGTCTGTGGTCCTGAGCATTAAATGAGCAGACTTCTTACCTGCAGAATAGTATATATTTGTCCAATTTCATTTCAAGATATATATTCTGATACTAAAAAAAATCCCAATATGTATTCAATTGTTGAATAATTTAAGCCTATCTGAAGGAAATGTTTTGTATGCAGGCACCCTCAAGCTGTAACCAATGAAAGATGACTAACTGCATGATGTGCGCTTGTTCTAACATTTATTTGTCAGCCAAGACAATTTATTTTTCCTCTTAGTTAAACAACACAGCTACGACTCTGAATTCATGCTGAAATCTTTATGCAGTTCCTGCACTAATGCTTCAGTTACAACACTGAATCTGAAAATTGTCCTGGATACAATCATTTCTCCAGACTATACACTTTGCTCAATTTGCTTTCAGACAACAAGAATAGCTTTTTAAAAATATGTTAAAGTCAAAGATGGAGAATATCTCATTTCGATTTGGTGTGAAATGGGAAATTCCTTATGTTAGATAATCTACACTATTTTAAAATGTCCACCTCTAAGGCTCTGTTTGCCTTGTAGGGCAATGTCACCAGAAAACAAGGTACAAAGCTCACTGTCAGTGCATATAGTTTGTACTGATTGGTAAATTGTTCATTCTCTGACAGATGCTGAATTTTTACATTTGAATTAGATTATTTTGAGGAGTGCTGTATCCCAGTGTGTTTTTTTTTTGTGTGGCTTATTACTGGGACAAATTTCCAAACACAGACCATTTACAATGAAGGCCTTATTGAATATTGTAGAAAAAAAATTCCCATAGTTTGTCTTTAAAAAAGCAATTACTGAATGGCTCCTCATCAAGGATAGATGTGAATCACCATAAATCATATGTCATTTGAGTGGCTGGTTACAAGTAGAGAGAATAGGAGAAGAGAACTTACTTTAAACTGATGGAAAAGCACTGTGGCAGGTCTATTACTGCTTCAGTCCATGAAACATAAGTGTTGAAAGTCTTATATTTTGACTGAACGTGTACCTACATCTTGAGACATGCACACAAATGATGGCCACTCAGACCAGGAAGCATCCCACAGTTGTGTATATATTCCTCAGTATGGAGCAAAACCCTTTGGGGAAAAATAATCTGAAATACTAGGACTATTACCTGTAAATCCCGGTGCACAATGGCACTTGAATCCGTTGTTCTGATCTTCACAAGTGCCTTTATTCATACAAGGACCAGACTCACATTCATTGATGTTCACTGAGCAATGCTCTCCTTCCAGAAAAAAAACAGAATGATTAAAACTCTTGTTACATAAAAAAATTCTCAACAGTCTACAAATTGAATTATTATTTAAGCACCTTCACATGACCTGAAGATATTGCTGCAAAGTGTCAGAAGTCACATGTTAAACCCTTAATAGTAAAGGGCTTTGTTGAACAATGTCAAACACAAAGCAATCTAGGAACGGGCAATAGATCATTCTTACATTGAATTATAGTAGCAGTCTGATCAACTATTTATCCCCTATTGAGCTAAGATATCACCATTTGCTAAAGTCCAACCTGGACAGGACAGATACAAAATATCAAGAAGGTAGAAACAACGTGGCTCAAGTTTTGATACTTGCTTTACGAATTATGAACATTCATTGACAATCAAACACCTTATTGTTAAGTGTTCAAATAAAAGACACAAAACTGGAAGGTAAAAATAACTGTATTTGAAAAACCTAACAATTTTGGTATTTCACATTTTATTTCAGAAACGTCCAGGAATCTGATTTTGAGAGACACAGAATATTCAAAAGGGGTACAATCTGTCCAGTGTGCTTCAACAGCATAATAGCACAATAGTGTCACCAGATTTTTCAATGATATCTTGTAAAACAGTCATCTTTGTTAGACTCACAGAAATCTTTTGCATTGGATCTAGCTGCAGCTACTTCAGTTGATCAGTGCAGGGTCACCGATTGATCCTCTCTGAACTGATTCAGTCAGACATGACTGAAGCTGTGATTTGGGCAAGGCTTGTGACCACAACTCTGAGAAATGACACTGAGAAATGTGTATTTTCAATAAATATACAAACAAGTATTCACTGTTTAGGACAGTTTAAGTTTAGCTTGCACGTTTATTGGGGTATTATTCAGACCTGAATATTTCTCATCTCTATAAAAGATTTTAGCTATTTGCCTAGGATTCGAATATGTTGATAAATGGACTATACGAGTCTATTTATTGCCATTACAGCATAATTGTTATATAATGTTGCCGTGGCACTGTTGTTAGGAGCATGTGATGAAGCTGATGGTGTTTCTTGAACTAGAATATTCTGATTCGGAGCAAGGTGTAATGATCTGGGATTCACTGCCTGAAAAATGGTAGAATCAAATTTAAAGTTTACTTTCCAAAAGGATTAGATATGCACTTGAACAGGAAAGCTTTGCTGGACTATGTGAAAGAAGCAGGAGTGTGGAACAATTGGATAATTCCTTCAAAGACCCAGCATGGGTATGATGGGCTGAATAGCATTCTTCTGTGCTGTATCTTCTAAGATTTCAGGATTCTAATTTTGGTCATTTCAGCACTTGAACAGGTCAATCCCTTTGCTAGCTTAATGCTCTTGCTGTGAAACACTGGAAAGGGAAACTACAGCATAGCAACTAAAACAGTATGGTGTAGTGTTTTTGCTGAGTACAAACGGGAGAAAAATAGCCCATTGTCCCACCTTAAAATTCTGCAGATTTCTGCCCTTTTAAAATAAATTTCCCAAAAAACCAGATGGACAACATTCAGGTGTTAAAAATGTAAACTTGATTCATGTTCACTGGACAAATTAATAATCAATTTGTAGAATGCCTATTTATCTCATGAGTAGAACACATAACTCACCATTGGTGAAATGATGGATAATTTTGAAAGATTTTGATTCTAAGGAAGGTGACTCTGTTCTGGTATTTAAAGCTGGAAATAGTATTTTTATCAGAGATAGTAGGAACTGCAGATGCTGGAGAATCCGAGACAACAAGGTGCAGGGCTGGATGAACACAGCAGGCCAAGCAGCATCATAGGAGCAGAGCTCCTATGATGCTGCTTGGCCTGCTGTGTTCATCCAGCCCTGCACCTTGTTGTCTCGATAGTATTTTTATACTTGATAACAGAAAAACTGATTCAGGCCAGCAATAATGTAAATGATTTTAATCCAAACCATTGTTGCCTTTAAGAGGCATTAAAAATAAATTCACATACCACATATACTTGAATAGTTGAGTCAACCCTCAAAAAAAATCCAAACTCTTTTTACTTAGCATCTGCTTGATGTTGAAGAGAAACTTGCCCAGTTATAAACCTAGCCATTTGAAAGTGTTCAGCTCCTCATGACTGGGTACATCAACATGTGTTGTCATGGTTACCATCTCATTCCTGCATTTTGTGTTCCCATCCATCCCACCCTCTGATATGACAATATGGCATCATGACATAGCTGTTACCCCAGCTGGTGATAATGCTGGAAAAGTCCGATTTCAGACCAAAACCTAACTTAATAGATTGTAATTGTTATTGCGGTAATTCGATTACAGTGGTTGTCAGTCACTGAACATATTCACACAGGCTGTCAATGTAATTTTAACAAAAGAACCTAAGTTCATTTTACAAGACAAAACCATATATATAGAAAACAATTTTGAAAGATCTTATCATAAACAGCAGAAGAATGATTTAGCCCCTTTTCCCAGCAACATCCTTCACAGACACTCAATTCCAATGAAGAGTCAATCCTAACTCATTTTAAAATTTCATCCTCAATAGAATAGGTTGCAAGCATCTCCCTTCAATAACTTTCTCTCTCTTCCCCAGATGTGATTCAGTCCATTACTATCTCTTCCTGAGACAAACAGGCAGGCCAACTCACCGACTTTGACTACTTTGAGGCTGCTAAAACAGTTTAAAACTTCTATTCAATTCTGATGACCTACAGGCTTCCACAAACTAATAACGTCTTTTTGCTGGAATGGATATTTTCTTCTGAACTTGACTTGCTTGTGGTTATCTGCCTTTTCTATAGGTCATGAAAGTTTCATTTAGTATACCAATGAGCAATTATCTCACCAGGTAACTTAACTAGTTACTTAACATAGACAATACAGTGTGGAGCTGGAGGAACACAGCAGGCCAGGCAGCATCAGAGGATCAGGAAAGGTGACGTTTCGTGTCAGTACCCTTCTTCAGACTTTCTGATTTCTGAAAAGGGGTCCCGACCCAAAATGTCAGCTTTCCTGCTCCTCTGATGCTGCCTGGCCTGCTGTGTTCCTCCAACACCACACTGTTATCTCTGTTACTACTGTCATAAACAGTGAGGTTTATGTGAGTTTGGTGAGAAAGCAAGGTGATAAGAGAAGGTAGACTTCAATCCCTCAAAAATATTACTTAAGTTGACCACTACTTTCTGGCTAAAATTGTGACCTCAGAAATGCAACTTTTATATTATTGTATAGGTACAAAACTGCCCACATACATACTGTAAATTGCTCTAAAATGTTTAATAGAGTTAGCAATGAAAGGCACCATTGTCCTTATTCAATATTTCCACCTCAACCTCTAAGAAGCGATATCAAAAGAGTTGAATATTAAAATCAATGCCCTTTTTGGAAGCAAATTAATTTGCAATTTCAAGTGTACCGAGTGTAAAAAGGGAGTTAAGTCTATTTTCTGTATTCTACACCATTTCTAAACATGAAATCTTCATATTAGGTTTCAAGTTTAGGCTGACCTGCAAAGCCACGTTGACAAAGGCAAATATAGCCAGATGCATCAGCATAACTGAAAGTGGGCTTGAACTGTGGGAGATGGCCATAATACTTTTGAGTGGAGCGTTCCAAACATGTGCCATTATTCAAACAAGGCTTTGTTGCACATTCATTGATATCGACTTCACAGTGTGATCCAGTGTAACCTGTTGAAATAGAAACAAATCACAAATTTCAGATGTTAGAACATTCAATGATAGGATTATTCCCAGCATTGCAACCAACTTGGAACATTGTTCATTTTATCATTCTGAAAACAGTACTAAAGCAATACTATTTGCACAGCAATTAACAGTACTGGTGAAGAAATGTGACCGTATGGCTCAAGTTCCATACTGAAATTGAGAGAAACCGGAGGTTAAAGAAATGAGAATGGAGGTTGAAGCCAGAAAACCCATTTGTTTTACAATAAATGTCTTGGGTTCTCTTTTGCGTCCATCTATCAAAACACATAGTGATCTTAGTAAGGAACATGGTGTTCTGAGCAACATGGAAGCAGTGCATTGTCTTTATCTAGTCTCACTAATCTATAGGTCACAACATAAATATAATTACTTTATCTGGTTTTCAATGTGACTAGTTGTATGCTTTATTTCTCTTTGACTTAAAAAGAAAAAGATCCAGTTTATTAAATAACCACAAAATTATTAACTCTTCATAAACAAAATGTTTTCAATGTTTATGCAAAACTGGTTAACACACACAAATTAGAATATGAAAATATAACTGTTAACCCTCTAAATAACCCAAAACATATGAACAAAAAAAGTTCATATAGACAACATCTACCACTCTGCCTTCATCAAGCTACTTTGTCACCTCTTCAAAAAATTCAATCAAGTTAATGAGTCAAGATTTCCCATGCACAAAGCCATGTTGACTATCCCTAATCAGTCCATGTCTTTCAAAATGCATTTAAATCCTGTTCCTCAGAATCCCCTCCAACAACCTACCCACCACTTATGCCAAGCTCACCAGTCTATAGTTCCCTGGCTTTTCCTTATCACCTTTCTTAATTGACTGGGACTACCATTGTCTTAAGGGCTTGGATAGAGAAGAATTTGTTAAGTGTGCACAAGAATTTTTTTATTTTTCAATATGTGGATGTACCTACCAGAGAAGGAACAAAACTTGACCTTCTCTTGGGAAATAAGGCAGGACAGGTGACTGAGGTGTCAGCATGGGAGCACTTTGGGGCAAGTGAATATGATTCTATTAGTTTTAAAACAGTTATAGAAAAGGACAGAACTCATTTAAAAGTTAAAGTTCTAAATTGGAGTCAGGCCAATTTTGATGGGATCAGGCAGGAATTTTCAAAAGTTGACTGGGGAAGGATGTTTGCAGGTAAAGGCACAGGTGGAATATGGAAGGCCTTTAAAAATGAAATAACGAGAGTGCAAAGACAATATGTTCCTGCTGGTACAACGGGCAAGGCTGGTAAGTGTAGGGAATGTAGAGTACAATGGGACCTTGTTCATATGGGCTGATGGGCCCAGGAGTGGCAGGTGGAGTTTAAAATATAGCTGTCACCCCTATATTTAGCTGCTTATTAATCCTTATAGCTTTTTTTCGTTACTTCAACTTCTGGTTACTTAGATCATTCAGACATAGCTACATTCTTGACAAAACATTGACAATTATGTTTTTCCACGCAGTGTGAACAATCTTTAAGCAATAAAGCTATAGTAGCAAACTCCACATCAAAAGTTTGACTTTTGAATTTTTGAAGGCTGAAGGACTATGATCAATATATGAAAATCCTTTCCTGTAGTCAGGACAGACATATGACTCAGAGCTGTTAGCAATCCCATGGTTTGTTTTTCCGCCATTCAGTATCTCTTTTGGTGTTTTAGAAAAGTATTTCACTGGAACTGCACCTACCCCAAGTCAATAGGATTGCTTGCTGCCTTGGAGAGTTTAATGAAATTAGGGGCAGCCAAGAAAAATTCATTGATCAAAATGTTTTCATCTCTTAAAAGATGATTGGCCACACTACCTTGGCTTTCTCTTCAAACAAGTCCATTAGAGGAGCAACTATAGTGCTGACATTTGGTAAGAATTTGCAATTGGAACCACACATGCTCAAAGCCCATGGCATTTCTTGTTTAGCTTTAGGGGCAGAGAACTCCACTAGAGTTTGTACCTTTGCTATTCCTCCCAGCATTTTTCTGTGCTCTAGTATATACCTCAGGTAGGTTTCCCATCTCTTTGCAAACTCACTCATAACAAGTTCTATTGCCAAATCAGCTGATTGAACTTTTCTAAACACAGCTTCTAACTGTTCCAAGTGGTTTGTCCAAGTGTCAGCATCTATCAATATGTCGCCAAGGCATACTACACAGTGAGGAACACGGATCATCACTAGCTCAACAGTCTCTAAAAAGTAGATGGGGCATTGTTTAACCCAAATGCCATCACTTAGCATTGGGAAAGACCATCTGGTTTGACAAAGGCCAATTTCTCCTTAGCTTAGGATATTAAAGGTACCTCTTAATATTCCTTTAACAAATCTATTTTACGAAGCAATTTGGCACTGACAACCCCATTAATACAGTCATTCGTTCAAGGAATTTGGTAAGAATCTGCCTTTGTTACTGTATGGACCTTTCTGTATTCTGTACAGAATCTGGTTGAACCACTAGGCTTAGGCACTAACCATAAAACCATAGGATGTAGAAAAGAAGTAGACCATTCAGCTCATTGAGTCTGCTCCACCATTCAATGAGATCAGGGCTGATCTGATAATCCTCAACACCACCTTCCAGACTTTTCTCCATAACCCTTGATTCCCTTACTATTTAAAATTTTGTCAATTTCAACCTGAGTATGCTTAACAACCCAGCCTCACATGACTGGGGAACTGCAGGTACTTTTTCTGGGATTAAATTGGATGTTTTCTAATGAAGCTGCACAGAGATGTTATTATCTTCCTCTGCAGCAGGTGGGACTTAAACCTTGTCCTCCTGGCTCAGCGGTAGGGACACTACTAATACACCGCAGGAACCCTTAGCTGATTTGGTAATATTTTGGATTTCTAGTTTCACCTGGGTATGTTTCTCTATATGTAAACCATAAAGATGCTGTTTCATAAAGGAAAATTCTCCTACATCCATATTATGTTGGGCTAAAGCTGATATTATATCCGCAGAGTACTTTGTTGAGGTTGGTTGGCTCGCCGAGCTGGTTTGTTGTTCCGCAGATGTTTCGTTACCGTGCTTAGTAACATCCTCAGTGCAGCCTCTGATGAAGCGTCAGTGTGTTTTCCCGCCTGGTTTTTAAACTCTGGGGTCCGTTGCGATGGATTGCCTCACTTCCGGGTTTCCTCCGTAGTGGAATGTATATGGGGTCGAGTTCAATGTGTTTATTAATAGCCTGCTTCGTGGAGTGCCATGCTTCCAGGAATTCTCGTGCTTGTCTCTGCCTAGCCTGTCCCAGGATCTTGGTGTTGTCCCAGTCGAAGTCGTGGTTCTCCTTGTCCATGTGGATTGAGATGAAAATAGTGTGAACACTATTTAAAAGGGCAACAACACACTGCAGCAACATGGAAGTACGCCAAGAGGAGGAGGAATACCTCTTCCAAGTTTTCAGGGATAATGGATATCCAAAGAACTGGGTCAGGAGATGCCTACAGGAACAGCATCAGAAAGATTCTACACGCCCTGACACACTCATCACACTACCCTACATCAGAAACACGTCAGAACTCACCACAAGACTTCTACGACCGCTGGGCATCAGAGTAGCACACAAACACGCATCAACTCTACGACAAGTGCTCACCCGATCTAAAGACACACTCCCCGCCATGGACAGGACCAATGTCATCGACAAGATCCCCTGCAGAGACTGCGAGAAACACTACATCGCACAAACAGGAAGGAAACTAACAACAAGAGTACATGAACACCAACTGGCTACAAAAAGACACGACCAATACTCACTCATCTCAATCCACATGGACAAGGAGAACCACGACTTTGACTGGGACAACACCAAGATCCTGGGACAGGCTAGGCAGAGACAAGCACGAGAATTCCTGGAAGCATGGCACTCCATGAAGCACGCTATTAATGAACACATTGAACTCGACCCCATATACATTCCACTACAGAGGAAACCCGGAAGTGAGGCAATTCATCGCAACGGACCCCAGAGTTTAAAAACCAGGCGGGAAAACACACCGACGCTTCATCAGAGGCTGCACTGAGGATGTTACCAAGCACGGTAACGAAATGTCTGCGGAACAACAAACCAGCTCGGCGAGCCAACCAACCTCAACACCCACAACCCAAGCTGCGGGTCTACTCCAAAACCTGCAGAGTGCTTTAAATTCTAAGAATAGCTTTGTTCGGTCCCCCTGTTGTTGTGGCTCAAAATATGAAAGCAGGGTGTGCGACCTCCCTACCAGTTCAATGTTATCTAACAGGAAAGTGGGTTCAGGATTGGTCCAAGGCTCTTTTTACCTCATTCCCACTATCATTTTCATCCTCACAGGCCTTACTTCTTGACATACCTGCACTTTTTTATCATCCTCTCGGTGCTGGTATTGTTTCAATATATGACACAGCCAATGCTTTTTCCAACGATCTGGGACGTCAATCAAATAAAGTTACTTTACCAACCCTTGTGACTATTTTATATGGACCATGGACCATGGTGCACTTTGTAAGGGCAGTAATACTAACAGGTCATCCCTTTTTGAAACATTCAGGATTCGGTAGCCCAATACTTTATGATTATTTGCGATGCTGTAAAGTGTTCTTGAGTAGAACACCCAAGAATCTACTTTGCAGACTCCTGTAAACCGCTTCCAGAATGCAGATACAGAGTCTAACATCGAGGATCTCCTTATCAGTTCTAGAAAACTTTTTTAAATTAGTTTTAGAGGATCACTTATCTCATGCCCATAAACTAAGTTTAAAAAAAAGTGAAACCAGTCGACTCATTAGAGAATCTCTGACTAATAATAGAAACTCCAGCGCTTCGTCCCAATCAGGAAGACATGCATGACAGTACGTCACAACCATCATTTTGAGTGTTTGATGGTACCTTTCCAAAGCCCCTTATGGTTGGGGTGGGTATGTTGCAGATTTAACATTTGTTCCAGTCAGAATACTCATAACCTGCTGAAAAATTTTTGACATAAAACTGGAACCTTTTTCCAACGGAATCTCCATCAATAAACTCAATCGTGTGAACAACTGGGTTAACTTCTCCATCACTATCTTAGGAGTGATTGTTCTCAAGGATAGGGCCTCTGGGACTTGAGTAGCCATATCTATAATATAGCACCTGCTAGTATCCCACTTTTATTTGTGGTAAAGGTTTCACACAATCTACTAATCACACCTTGCTAAATGGTTCTTCAAAAACAGGTTTGGTAATGAGAGACACCCAACTGATTGCATGTTGTGGTCTTCTCACCATCTTGTACATATGGCACATTTTACAAAACAGTACCACATCCTTGTGAAGATCTGACCAGTAAAATTGTTGGCTTATACATGTTTGGGTCATCCAGGTCTCCACATGTCCTCTATGAGTTATCCTCAATATTTCTGGATGAGCTCTGCCCGTCAACCTGCTTTGCCTGAACAGTGTCCAGTTTTCCTTTAGCCGCCTCATCTGCTTAGCTGCCTTTTCAAAGGAAATGAAACATGCCTTTCTTTCATCACAGTTTGGGAGGACTTGTGAAAATATGAAGAGCTCCCCATTTGATTTGGAAGGAGATTAGAAATTAGGGGAAGGAAATTAGAAATTAACATTGACAATCCACCAGTGTCACCATATCATCAAACCTGATCGCAGACCAACTCACACATCTCTTTTTATTATTTCTTTGGTTGTCTTTTGTTGGTTTTTAAACATTCCCAATTCTCCGTCTGACCACTAATCATTACCACATAGAGTGTTTTTATTTCAATTTGATACAATCCTTAACTTCCTTGGTTAACCATGGTTGGTTGATCCCTTTCCTAGAATTCATCTTCTTCTCTGGGATATATCTACGTTGTGAGCCATGAACTATTTTCCTTCATATCTGCCTCTATACATCAACTCCTGGAATTCATATCTATCCCAGTCCACTTCAGCCAACTCTGCACAGGTCCTGACATAATGAGAGAGCATACATTGTTCCAGTGCTATTTCTGCAGCTGCAGGTATCATACAACAGTGTATGAGTTGGCACAGTCAGTCACATCCCCTTAACTTTATATTGGAGTTCAGGGACGCCAAGGCTTGTATGCTTCTGCCACATTACTTTGACTGTAGAGACACATCTACATAGGATTCGCCTTCACTTGCTTTCTTAATGCTTGTTCGCTTTGCGCTTCCTTGGACCTGCCAGTCTCTGTATACTTCACATTGCTTTATTAGCACACACTTACTCACTTCCACACTGACTTCTGGACTGCCAGTCACTATCTGTCACATTGCTTCTTTTTATTGCATGAGGTCTCCAGTACTGAGTTAAAAGCTACTGGATTCTGTGCAGAGGGAGAGGCAGGCAGCCTGCCTAGTTGGAGCGCAGAACAGTCAACAGGGACGTTCGTGTGGAATTGTGTTTCATCAACGTCAGACATTCATGCGGCAAACACACTGCACAGCTTCAAGCAAATGGCCAGGTGTGAAAGTCAAAGGGGAGCAGACATTTGTCGGCTGAAGGGTGGACTGCGCTAAGTCGGGGGGGCGGGGGCAGTTCGGGGGGGCTGGGGTCAGTCGGGGGGGGGGACTGCGGTCAGTCGGGTGAGCTGTCACAGTCAATGAAGGGACTTGTCCTATTCTAGTCCAGGCACTTGATGCTATCTGAGTCTGGGGATCTGTGTCCAAGATTGGGACAGGCTCACACTTGTAGGTCAAGCGGATACAGTCCAGGAATTACAGGCAGGTCAGTCAGGGAACTGTGGAGATGTCAGTCTGTGGCAATAAGGCAAAAGGAGGGATTGCGAGTGATGGATGAGCAGATAGTGGTGGTGAAACTTGAACAGAGCTGGTAAGGTGCCTCCACTGACTGAGGAAGAAGGACAAAGAGCAGGAGGATTTCCTTGTTTGGGAGGATGAGGTGGGTAAGACCTGTTGCTTAGACATGCTGTGTGCAATAATGAAAGCTGTCATTCTTGAGCCATGATGAGAGATGTGTGCAGTGACAGAGTTTGAGTGAGTCGTAGCCCGGTCAGTGTGAGGTAGCTGAGAAAAAAGTGGTAGCACTTGCCCCTTCGGAAAGCAGAAGGTCACTGACCTTTTCCCTGCACTGCCAGGCATCCCACTTCAGCTAGGACACAGCATTCATCCAGACTACATCTTGGGATCCAGGCTGACTGTATCTGGTGACATGGAGCTCTGGGGCAGTCATGTACCCTCCTCTCCATCACCCTGTCTCCAGGTCCCTATCAGCTAAGCAGGGAGTGAGCTCTCCTCTCCTTTGGGCCATGCCTTCAATGAGATGGCCAAGTAGCGCGGCCTGAGGAGTGGTTCCTGGCTCGCAATGTCTGAAATGAAGTGTAGATTAACTTTACATATGGTGCAGTGCCGAGATCCCAGCACAAGCCACATATGCCCCGAGAGAGACATTCAAGAGTCAAATTGTACAATTAGCGAGGGGTAGAGAAAAGTCATGGCAGACCAGAATAGAAGAAGAAGTAAACATGCCACATTGGACCCATAACAAGGGGTTATCTCAGAAATCAGAGAGCTGAGCTGGGAAGCACTTTTCCTTCTACAGGCTGGTCACTAACTGAATCAGAAAGTGCAAGCTGGCAGTCATAAACCCAGACACGGGCACTGGCAGTAAATGGGCAGTTATCACAAAACATGTGACTTGCAAGAAATGTCTTGCTTAAAAAAAAAACTACCCTTTCATTGACCTCTTTAAAAAAAACACAATCCAGGTATGCACAATCCTTCAAATTCACATCTTCAAAAGTGATTAAATACGAAGCTACTGTAACAGTAGAAACATATAATAAGGCCACTCAAACCCTCAAGCCTGAGCAATCTCTCAGGTAGCTCATGGCTTATCTGCATCTTAACTTCATGTACCTTCCTTGGATTATAGAACCCTTCACATCCTTGTCTCTAGCACTCTTAGTTTTAATTCTTAGTTCACTAAGCCCAATAGCTTTAAAGGGAGACAGTGTGGTCACCATTGGCACATTCTTATCAGATCAGTTACATACTCGAAAAAAAATCAACTATGTTTGTTATCGATGACTTGTGCCTTATGAATCTGGTCACAGAATCGCTAAAGTGTGGAAAGAAGTCATTCAGCCCATCGAGTCTGCACTGACCCTCCATAGCGCATCCCACCCACACCCTATCTCCACATTCCCCTTGCTTAATCCACCTAATCTGCACATTCATGGACACTATGGGGCAGTTTACCGTGGCCAATCCACCTAATCTGCACATTTTTGGATTGTGGGAGGAAACCCATCAGACACAGGCAGAATGTGCAAACTCCACACGGACAGTTGCTCAATGGTGGAATCGAACCCAGGTCCCTGGTGGTGTGAGGCAGCAGTGCTAACCACTGTGCACCATGCCACCCATGGTCAGCTCATGTTTGTTAAGTGTTCAGTCACTCTGTTCCTTGTAATAGATTCTAAGAGAATGGAATGATTCGCAGAACGTTTGTTTCCACTAGACCATCCAGAAGACATTTTTTAAAAAAATTATTCATCTATCTTCCTGATGTCAAAACAGCATTTGATAAGAGGACAATTTTCCCATCTCAATTCATGAGTGCAGAAAGAACCTCATTCCATATATCTACATAAACTGTTTCCTGAATGATTCTTTGCCACTAACTAAAAGGAGGCTAGATCTCAAATTAACCATATGGCATAGAAGCAGGCCATTCAGCCCATTATGTCTGTTCTGCCATTTAATGAGATCGTGACTGATCTGATAACCCTCAACTCCACTTTCCTGCCATTTCCCTACAACCATTGAATCTCTTACTGATTAAGCTCCGTC
The DNA here is from genome assembly GCF_021869965.1 of Rhincodon typus. Lineage (NCBI taxonomy): Eukaryota > Metazoa > Chordata > Chondrichthyes > Orectolobiformes > Rhincodontidae > Rhincodon > Rhincodon typus. Next base: position 21,637,363 of record NC_063359.1, on the reverse strand, counting down.
TCTCAGCCTTGATCACACTTATGACCTAACCTCGACAGCCCTCTGCAGTAAAGAATTCAGAATACTGAGAATACTGAGATACAGGCTATTAGACTAGACGGGATTGAGGTTCATAAGGAGGAGGTGTTAGCAATTCTGGAAGGTGTGAAAATAGATAAGTCCCCTGGGCCGGATGGGATTTATCCTAAGATTCTCTGGGAAGCTAGAGAGGAGATTGCAGAGCCTTTGGCTTTGATCTTTATGTCGTCATTGTCTACAGGAATAGAGCCAGAAGACTGGAGACTAGCAAATGTTGTCCCCTTGTTCAAGGAGGGGAGTAGAGACAACCCTGGTAATTATAGACCAGTGAGCCTTATTTTGGTTGTGGGTAAAGTGTTGGAAAGGATTATAAGAGATAGGATTTAAAATCATCTAGAAAGGAATAATTTGATTAGGGATAGTCAACACTGTTTTGTGAAGGGTAGGTCGTGCCTCACAGACCTTAGTGAGTTCTTTGAGAAGGTAACCAAACAGGTGGATGAGGGTAAAGCGGTTGATGTGGTGTATATGGATTTCAGTAAAGCGTTTGATAAAGTTCCCCATGGTAGGCTATTGCAGAAAATACGGAGGCATGGGATTGAGGGTGATTTAGCGGTTTGGATCAGAAATTGGCTAGCTGTAAGAAGACAGAGGGTGGTGGTTGATGGGAAATGTTCATCCTGGAGTTCAGTTACTAGTGGTGTACCTCAAGGGTCTGTTTTGGGGCCACTGCTGTGTGTCATTTTCATAAATGACCTGGATGAGGGCGTAGAAGGAGGGGTTAGTAAATTTGCGGATGACACCAAAGTCGGTGGAGTTGTGGATAGCACGGAAGGATGTTGCAGGTTACAGAGGGACATAGATAAGCTGCTGAGCTGGGCTGAGAGGTGGCAAATGGAGTTTAATGTGGAAAAGTGTGAGGTGATTCACTTTGGAAGGAGTAACAGGAATACAGAGTATTGGGCTAATGGTAAGATTCTTGGTAGTGTGAATGAGCAGAAAGATCTCGGTGTCCATGTGCATAGATCACTGAAAGTTGCCACCCAGGTTGATAGCGTTGTTAAGAAGGCGTACAGTGTGTTAGGTTTTATTGGTAGAGGGATTGAGTTTCAGAGCCATGAGGTCATGTTGCAGCTGTACAAAACTCTGGTGCGGCCGCACTTGGAGTATTGCGTACAGTTCTGGTCACCGCATTATAGGAAAGATGTGGAAGCATTGGAAAGGGTGCAGAGGAGATTTACCAGGATGTTGCCTGGTATGGAGGGAAGGTCTTATGAGGAAAGGCTGAGGGACTTGAGGCTGTGTTCATTGGAGAGAAGAAGGTTAAGAGGTGACTTAATAGAGACATACAAGATGATCAGAAGATTAGACAGGGTGGACAGTGGGAGCCTTTTTCCTCGGATGGTGATGGCTAGCACGAGGGGACATCGCTTTAAATTGAGGGGTGATAGATATAGGACAGATGTCAGAGGTAGGTTCTTTACTCAGAGAGTAGTAAGGGCGTGGAATGCCCTGCCTGCAAAAGCAGTAGACTCGCCAACTTTAAGGGCATTTAAATGGTCATTGGATAAACATATGGATGATAATGGAATAGTGTAGGTTAGATGGGCTTCAGATTGGTTTCACAGGTCGGCGCAACATCGAGGGCCAAAGGGCCTGTACTGCACTGTAATGTTCTATGTTCCATGTTCTAATAGGTTCACGATCCTCAGAGAAGAAATACCTCCTCATCGCTGTCTCAAATGTGTGACCCCTCATTCTGAGATTATGCGCGCTGGTCTTAGACGCTCCCAGAAAGGGAAACAACCTCTCTGCATTAAATTAATACATCACCGTCTTTTATTTGTTTGGATGTAGATGAATCTGTTTTGCTTTGGCATTTTCTGTTCATACTGAATAGAAAGTAAGTTTGAAAACAATCACTTCCTACAGTTGGCGACTTCTCTTGATAGGAACACATCTTTGTATTAGTGGTAGCATAAAATGTAGAGTTTCAACCGCACTGCAGATGGCCATAATAAGCAGCGCCTGAGCTCCAGGTTGACATTCAATGTGATACACATTTTTGGTGGGTTGTCCCCTCAACATACAGGGCTCACCATGTTATTGGCTCAGCCAATGGTGGCTCCAGCTCTAGAAGGTGCATTCAGGTAGTGGCCGCAGGTTGTTAACCAACCTCCAAATCCTTCTGATCCAAGGCAAAAGGTGTAAAAGTAAAACAAAAAAGGCTAGTTTGGAACTGAGGCTCCAATTACAGCACTTCTCAAGTTTAAAGTCAAAAATTCTGATGTAAACAAGTGAATTACATGATGGTGGTCAATCTACAATTTTTAATAGTGGTTTTCACAGAATAATCTCTGTGGATAGGTAATGATGATGTGAGTTTTCTGGGAGAATTAGAATCAGTGTTGCTGTAGTTTTAATATTCCCCAGCCCCTACCTTTTGTTCCTCTTTTACAATATGTACTCACCAGTCCAGCAGAGACAAGTGTAGCTCTTCACTCCTTCCAGACATGTCCCGTTGTTAACACACGGATTGGATGCGCACTCGGGGATGTCCATCTGGCAATTTGTGCCCATAAATCCTGTTTCAGTGCAGTTACACATGTAACTACAGAAACAAAATGGAGCATGTGAGTATTAACTTAATTTCAGCAAATAAAATGAAGAGACATACACTTTAAATGTCGATGGCAAGTCATTTTGAGGCGAACAACTGATTTTGTTCCTTATGAAAGAAGGCTGATGCTTTGGCAACAGTATCTCAATGTCCTCTTGCACTTTGTCACAGCTTTATATTCATGCTTTCAATTCCACTCATCAATTTTGTCAGATCCACCAATAAAGGAAATTTGATGGAGAGTGAGAAGTATATGAGCCAATTACCTGTGTTACTGGCTTACTGCTTATTGGCACAGGTCTGAAAGTAGGCCCTTCACTGACTTTTTAACTCATGAATAATGTGCAGAGTGTTGCAGGATATTTAACCTGCTTACAATTTAAATTCCATGACCCTTTTAAAATGCATTAGTCAACCTCTTTGTGAAATTGCGACAGTGAGTTTAATATTAAATATTCCCTGGAGATAAAAAAAAGATCAACTTTGAGTTAACTTGAGATAACTGTCAGTAAGTTAAGCAGGGCAACATCTGAAAGAAATTATCCATTATATATCTCATGCAATACGTTACAACTGTTGTAAAGCAAAGATCCAAACTTCCAGGCTTTTCAAAGATTTTCCGTATTAAAATGATCTGTGACTCTGCGTTAGGTTCCATTATTGAACAAATCACTTTTTAAAAGAATATAGCGGTATTTGAAGGTTGAACAGTCATCCTGTCCAAGATAAATACTGTCCAGAGTGCAATTTCACTTACAGCTGTGAAGATACATGTAGGATGTATGTGATCAGTCGAGAATGGTATATATTGATGAAATAAATGGTGCAATAATGTGATGATACCTACATCAATCAATACAAATGTAATTTCAGTGTGGTTCCAATCTCAAGTTGCTTTGACTGTATAGTATGCAATACTTCCTCTCCACATCCTAAGATTTTAGGCAATACAAAAATATACAATTCTTCTCCCTTATCCTTACCGCAAACCCCACACACCAGGGCCTCGTCATCACATGGGCTGCTACCACAACCAACCCATTGTCAGCCACTAACAGTCCCCATCAACAGCTATTGACTCTCCCAGGCTGATCTTTCCCTATTCCTTTGTCTGCCCAACTATTGTTCTCTATCTCTGGGTTTCACTTCTACCTATCGTTTACTCCTCTCCCCTCCCCCACCCCATCTTCAGCACATAAACGTGTTCCTAGCTACAATCAATTGTGAAGAAGGGTCACTGGACCCGAAATGTTAACTCTGCTTTCTCTTCACAGATGCTGCCAGACCTGTTGAGTTTTCCCAACAATTTCTGTGTTTATTTCCAGTATATGGAGTTCTGTGTTTTTTCTTGTTCAGTTATATCTACTTGATCGATTAAAATGCTCTCAAGCTTGTAATTTTCCGTGAAAACAGTGATAGCTGTACCTCTGGCCAATCTTCACCCCTTGTTATCCATTTGGCTCTGAAGACTATAGGTACCATGAACAATATAAGTTCTCCTTTGCCTAATTCTTCAGGGGAGAGACGTTAAATTTGGTAAAATGGGAATTTATAGATCCATATGAGACAAATTTTGACGCATTAATGAAGAATAATTCAATTTAATCATGTTGATTTTCTTTTAATGTGTTTGTGTCACATATATATATATATTTTGCTGTCCTTATTTTACACTTGAATATGCATGAAATTAAGTCATTAAACTAGGAATTAGAAAACAGCCTTGCATTATTTTTGCCAGGGTGAGAGAGCTCATGCATGATCCATGAATTGTTTTTGCAAGAACTATTTGTTTCCAAATATTCAGGAAATTAACAAGTAAAAGTTGAACAATTTTGACGGAAACTGTCCAAAAATTATTAATTAAATAATTTTTAAAAGCAAGTAGTGAGGAAGATTACCTATCATTCCACATATTATCAATATCAAAGCATGGTGAGGATTTCTTAGTAATTTTGATTTTTGGAATTAGCTTATTTCAAAATACTTCTTCAATTTTGTGACAAGTAGCAACCTTTCAAAGTCTTTCTGATATATTGGCAATAATTGCAACTTTCTTCTTTTGTTTTTCTATTTGTGGGTCAAATGCCAGTGATCGGTTTAGTCTTTTTGCCTCGTGCGTTAATCAGTACTCAGCCATTATAGTAAATTTTAACAGAGACAATTAGTTGGAAGTATTCTGTGAAATACCCTGTTTTATTTCATTTGTCAGCTTGCAACTTGTATTAGTTTGCAACCATCTCTCACTGTACCCATGAGCACATCAAAAGAGTTGGCTGCAAGGTGCAACTTTTGTAAGTTGCGAACTGTGCCGCCACCTAGGGGTAGAAATTAGAACACCAATTGAAAAGTCAAGATGTGACAAATTGCTAGGCTTTCTCATTTCCTTTCCCATTTTAAATTGAATTGCCGTCCCTTAATTCTACGGAGATTTCAATAACCAAGAGGGCAAGTAACTGACCTGTTCACTGGACCATATGACTTTAGCCAACTATAACGTGATATATTAGAGCAACCCTCTTTCCAACTTGCCCCTTCTTACTATTGGGAACTGACCGCTGCTAACTTTCCTGTTGCCATGGTTAAAGTTGAAATTTGTGCAGAAAACCAGAAGTGTAGTTTTAGTTGTTATTCCTAAATCAGAGTTGCCTCTGGTTTGCTGAGTAACTGCTGTAGTTGGCTTGATGCAGACATAACAATAGATCTGGGAACACAGATCCTGTATTTTGGAGACATCAAAAATGGAAACACATTGGTCTAAATTTTACAGTGGTAACAATGGCAAAACTGTCAGCTTTCACCATAATTATACCATTGAAATGGACAGCAACTTCTGGAGAATGCATATGCACAGAATAATATGGAAATGCAGAGATTGCTTTCAGTTGTTCCACAGTCATTTAGGCACCTGCAGACTGCAATCAATGGAAAACCTATTGAATTGATGAGGGCTCCGTTCTTATGCTTGGTCTTGCTGTAAAATCATTTGGAAAAGTTACACATTGTTAAATGTATACTGCTATGAACTTTATAATTACCATTAAACCACCTCACTGGATATGAGGAACTAATGTTATATTATATACTAAAATCAAATTTCATTATAATAAAGTTTCACATTTTTCTCAGCTCACTTTTACAAGTTTATCTTTATTTTGGCTTCAATGTTAATCAGATCATAACTAATTTTTCTATAAGAATATTTTACTTAAAGGTGAAGTATGTAAGTGCTTTTAACTTCCTGGTTTCCTTTGTGAACATTTCAATATGATTGGCTGCTGACCTGCTTGCTGCCATCATTGCTGCCACATTCCCTTTACTTAAAACCAGCTGTAACTACCACTGGGAAAGCAGGAAATGCAGGCCAAAGATTGTCGAAGCTTTGTGGCTGCTTTTATCAAGTCCACGAGTCAGCATCACCATGACTGCAAAATTTAGTCTGTTAGGCGTGTAAGATTATGACAGGTTTAACAGGCTAGATAAAAAGAAATGTATTTTCCCCCAAGAGCTGATGGTACAAGTACTGGGGGACACATGTTCAATGTTTTGGAAAAGTGAGATGGGAGGTGTGAAGAAGTATTTCTTTGTTGCTAGTGGCAATGTCCTGGAACTTGATGGCTGCGAGGGTCATAGTGACTTAATTGTGAATGATTTCAAAAGGAAATTGGACACACATCTCAAGAAAATACTGCAGGGCTGCAGGTGTAGAGCAGAGATATGGAACTAACTGGATTGTTGCACACAAAACTGCCATGCCCTCAATGTGTTACCATGATTTTATGACTTATCAACCAGATAGGGGGAAATTTGTAAACTATTGCATTTTAAGGAGACTGTTTCACCTGAGAGTTTTAATTGATAAGCCAGGAAGTGCATGTATCCTATAAAGTTGTTCTTTGGCAAATTTAAACATATTTCACATGTAATCTTGTTGATGAAGCTGCAGTTTCAAAGGGACACTATATTTACTTTTTTCCAACAATGTCAACTGTCCATAAAATGTCTCTCTTCAACTTCTCTTTTATAAATCTAACTGTTTTCTAAAGGCCTTTAAACTCAACATTACTATCAACTACAAATTTACCTTTAATAGTGAAAATTATTTAAGTTTCTCCACTTGGCCCACAGCATCAAAATCATTTTGGACAAAGAAACCAAAGATATTCTGAGTGATGGATTCTGCATCCCCAAGTCACCCCTTCTTCATAAGCTCTCTGCTAACTTTGTTGTTGAGCAATCCATTTTTGTTTTATTCATATCTTCTCATTGTTTCATTCACATTTGTGCTGTTCATTAACTATTGGTGCATCCAGAGCATCATTCTTTTACCTCACTCAGAGATAGAAAGAACTGCAGATGCTGGAGTCAGAGATAACACAGTGTGGAACTGGAGGAACACAGCAGGCCGGGCAGCATCAGAGAAGCAGGAAAGCTAATGTTTCGGGTCTGGACCCTTCTTCAGAAATGGGGGAGGGGGGATGGGGAAGGGGGCTCTGAAATAAATAGAGAGGAGTGGTGGGGCTGGGGAAGGTAGGTGGGATGGTGAAAGGTGAGCGCAGGTAGGCAGTGGTGGGGATTGGTCAGCGGGATGGATGGGGCAGATAGGTGGGAGAGAAGATGGAGAGTTTGTGTCAGGTCAAGGAGGCGGGGATACAGCCGGATGGCCTAGATAAGGAAGGAGCAGCGCCTCATATTCCACCTCAGGAGCCTACAGCCCAATGGTCTAAACATGGAATTCACCAGTTTTAAAATCTCCCCACCGCCTGGCCTCATCCCGTGATCAACCCTCCCTCTCATCCCTGCCTCCTTGACCAGACACAACCTGTCCATCTTCTCTCCCACCTATTTCCTCTTCCCACCTCACTGACCAATCCCCACCACTGCCTACCTGCACTCACCGATCACCATCCCACCTACCTTCCCCAGCCCCATCCCTCCTCTTTCTATTTATTTATGAGCTCCCTTCCCCCTCCCCATTTCTGATGAAGGGTCCTGATCCAAAACCTCAGCTTTCCTGCTCCTCTGATGCTGCTTGGCCTGCTGCACTCATCATTCTTTTAATTCCCTATTTAACATATTGGTGGCAGGAGCCTCACCAATGCTTTAGCAGGTATAGGACAAAACTGGATTCGAACTCTCAACCACCACTTTTTACCTGAGTCAGATATATTCTTTGTGCTCACTTGTCTAAAATCAGCTTTAGCCAGAACAAAGATGCCAATCCAATGGCAGTTGGAGAATGAGATGTCATCAAGATATCTGTTAGCTCAACATCAACAAAACAGACTTGCATAAACCCCATACAAATCATCAACAACTTGTATAACGGCTACAGTCACTCACCTAGACTTCTTTCATCCCTCTCTGGAAGTTTGCTGCTTACACTCTGATCTCTCTCTGCCAGTAATGAAATCCTAGTTCATAACCTCTTTACTTCTAGAATAGACTTAAATGAATTTCGAATTGCACGCTAGACTCCTTCTGCACAAAATGCATCTACAACTATTGTGAGCAAGAAAAGTCATTTCAGTATGATTAACTATTTTCATGGAGTCAGCACACCCTATCTGATTTTTTTTTCTGTCTGTATATCTCTTCCCATGCTGTGCAGTAGACTGCAACAATTAATCTGAGGCTGTGCAGTGCCTAATTCTGCCTTCTGAATATTCCCAAAACCTCTTACTTAACGTATTTAAAAGACAGTTTGCTTTTGTTTTTCGCCTGCCCTCATAGAGTTTCTCCTTTTTCCTCCCAAACCATGCCTTTTTCCCTGCATGTTAGGAACTTTGAGATGTTTCATTCCTTATTCTAATAAGCACTGCATAAATACAAACTGATGTTAGCAACAGTGCAGTGACAGAAATTGTACTTCCTGCATCACTACACCGCCCATGTATGGCAGTATAACAAAAGCAGCAAGGGAATTTCCCTGTTGTTCCTCACATGCAAAAAATTATACCATATCCAGATCTTCAAAAATAGATTTCTGTTCAAAAATGCAGCATCATTTTCAATCATTTGCTAATACAAAGATAGAAAGAAGATGCGTAAGATAGCTGTAAGTAGCTGTCACAGCTCTTGTTAAGAACCCGAACCCTAACCCCATGTAAAGTACCATTTCAAGCTAATGTACAATCACAGAGCACTGTGAGGTGGTTGACGGGATATTTGCTCCCTCATGCTGTTCCCCACCTGGTGAGTCTGTGAGCTGGAAGACATACTCCAGAGGGAAAAAGACAGCATCACAGTCCAACAACGCTGCTCTTGTGAATCTCCCAGGCAGTCATGTCTAGGGGAATCTTACAATATTTGTTCTTTTGGCTCAGGCATTATGCATTATTACAGGAATTATTTTGTGCAAGTTTGTAATTTAGATCTCAAATTTCAAACAATCCACACTTAATGATGTAACTGAAAATAAATCTCTGCCTTCTTTTTGTATGAGAATTTTAAAAAAATACCACATTGCTATTTCCCAAATCTTGGTCATAAAAAGGATTTTCAAAAGCCATTCTTGCATTATAGCTGATCCTGCTCATTTCAAAGGCAGAACGTGCTAAAACATTGCGTCCCTCCTGCCGTAAATTGAGGTCCACTTTCAAAATATGCATATACAAAACAGGTGCTAAGTAGACTAATCATCCCCTTGAATCTGCTCTGCTATTCAATAAGATCATGGCTGATATGTTTGTATTTTCAATGCTACATTCCCATCTACCCCGATAACCTTTGATTCCATTGCATAAAGAGAATCAATCTACCTACACCTTAAAAATATTCAATGGTCTCACTACCACCAGAGTTGCAGAGTCACACAACCCTCTGAGGGACAAAAAAATTCTCCTCTCTGCCCTAAAGGAACAACCCCAAATTATAACACATTGTACCCTAGTTCTTGATTCACCCACAAGAGGAAACATCCTTTCCATGAACTCCCATTCAGGATCTTATACACTTCAACTTAATCATCCTTCAGTCTTCTAAACTCCAGAAACAAGCCCAGTCTGTCCAACCTATAAGGCAACATGCTTATTCCAGGTATCAATCTATTCAACCTCCACTGAACTGTCTCCAGTGTATTTACATCCTTCCTTAAATAAGGAAGCCAAAATTACACACAGTATTCAAGGCGCCATCTCACCAATACCTTGTACATCTGAAGCACAACATCCTTGCTTTTATAAAAACTGAAAAAACTGCGGATGCTGTAAATCAGGAACAAAAACAGAAGTTGCTGGAAAAGCTCAGCAGGTCTGGCAACTTCTGTGAAGAAAAATCAGAATTAACGTTTCGGCTCCGGTGACCCTTCCTGCTCTGAGGATAAGTCACTGGACCCAAAACATTAACTCTAGTTTTTCTTCACAGGTGCTGCCAGACCTGCTGAGCTTTTCCAGCAACTTCTGTTTTTGATTCTTACTTTTATGTTCAATTTCTCTCATAGTAAAGGATAATATCCCAATGGCCTTCTTGATTACATGCTCGCCTGATATACTAAGATTTGGTGACTCATATACTAGAACATTTCAAGTTACCATAGCCACTCTCTATTGAGGTCATTCTCCGCTGTTTTGTTCCTCCTGCCAAAGTGAACACTCTCATTTTCCCACATTATATACCATCTGCCAGATTTTGGCCACTTACTCAACCTATCTATCCCCTTCTGCAAACTCCTAGTGTTTTCTTCACAAAATACTTTCTTCGCTATTTGTGTCAGTGGCACCTTCATCTACTACTCAGTTGGTCCCCTTATCTAAATCTTGAGGATGTAAATTGCTAAAATTTAAGGGCCCAGCACAGACCTCTCTGAGACACCATGCATCTCATCCTGCCCTAGGTTTGTGTCTCCTGATTTCCTTACTTTGTGTTGTGCGTAAGCAATTATTTATCTTTATTTCCATCCCAATCAGTATTAAGGATTCCAATTTCCTCTGAGGTATTGTTTAGTTCCATTTCTATAACTATACAGTCAAAACTTTATGTAGTCAAAAATCAAAATTGGAATAATAAAATATAAGCAGAAATATTTCTTAACAATTCCAGGCTGGTCGCTTGGTAATGTAGGATTGAGCAAAAATACCCATATTCTGAAATACTACACCAAAACCTTGGACTTGTCAAAAAAAACCTTTTTAACATAAACTAAAAGGCAGCTGGGCTATGCTCTGGGTAAAATACAGAGACACAGGGATGTGTCCTTCAATTTTCATCCACAGGGATGATTCTCCTTCAATTCATCCCACTTCCTACAGACAAAGGGGGTGGCCATGGGTACCAGCATGGGCCCAAGCTATGCCTGCCTCTTTGTAGGATACGTGGAACAATCCCTCTTCCAAAGGTACACTGGCCCTATCCCCCACCTCTTCCTCCGTTATATCGATGACTGTATCGGCGCCGCCTCGTGCTCCCACGAGGAGCTCAAACAGTTCATCCACTTCACTAACACCTTCCACCCCAACCTTAAGTTCACCTGGACCATCTCCGATACCTCTCTCTCCTTCCTGGACCCCTCCGTTTCCATCTCTGGCAACCACCTGGAAACTGATATCTATTTCAAGCCTACCGACTCCCACAGCTACATAGAATACACCTCCTCTCACCCACCTTCCTGCAAGAATGCCATCCCCTATTCCCAACTCCTTCGCCTCCGCCGCATCTGCTCCCGAGATGAGGCATTCCACTCCCGGACATCCCAGATGTCCTTGTTTTTCAAGGACTGCAACTTCCCCTCCACAGTGGTCGAAAACGCCCTCGACTGCATCTCTTGCATTTCCCACAACTCATCCCTTACACCCCCTCCTCGCAATAACAACAAAAACAGAATCCCCCTCATCCTCACGTACCACCCCCCAACCTCCGGATCCAACACA
>NC_063359.1:21616012-21625758 GCF_021869965.1 Rhincodon typus | reverse complement strand
CCCCCATCCCAGGCCCCAAGAAAACCTTCCACATCAAACAGATGTTCACCTGCACATCTGCTAATGTGGTATACTGCATCTGATGTGGCCTCCTGTACATCAGGGAAACCAAGTGGAGCACCTACGCTCAGTTCACGACAAACAACTGCACCTCCCAGTTGCGAACCACTTCAACTCCCCCTCCCACCCTTTGGACGACATGTCCATCCTGGGTCTCCTCCAGTGCCACAATGATGCCACCTGAAAGTTGCAGGAATAGCACCTTATATTTCACTTGGGAACCCTGCAGCCAAATGGTATCAATGTGGACTTCACAAGCTTCAAAATCTCCCTGTCCCCGACCACATCCCAAAACCAGCCCAGCTCATCCCCGCCTCCCTAACCTGTCTGTCCTTTCTCCCACCTATCCATTCCTCCCACCTCAACTCCCACCCCCACCTCCACCTCCTGCCTACCAGCCTCATCCAGCCTCCTTGACCTGTCCGTCTTCCCTGGACGGACCAACCCCCACCCTAACTCCCCACCTACACTCACCTTTACTGGCTCCATCCCTGCCTCCTTGACCTGTCCATCTCCTCTCCACCTATCTGCTCCTTTATCCATCTTCTATCCACCTCCCCCTCTTTCTATTTATTTCAGAATCCCCTTCCCCTCCCCCATTTCTGAAGAAGGGTCTAGGCCCGAAACGTCAGCCTTCCTACTCCTCTGATGCTGCTTGGCCTGCTGTGTTCATCCAGCTCTACACCTTGTTATCTCAGACACAGGGATGGCTGCCTGGAACCATTGTTCAGCCTGAAAATCCAATTCAGACTTTGAGTCTAGAAGAACAATGAACCAGACCTAACACTCTAGACTGAAACTAACTTTTACCCTTCGGGCCATCCCACCCAGACATTATGGAGCCTCTGCAGATACCAAGACATTCAACGTCAATCAATATTTATGCACAGAGACATTGGCCATTCCATTTAATCAAAATACATTCACACCTACTGTTAACTATCAGGATGCCAATTGCCTCAAAGGGAATACCAGTAACACAATGGCAAGCGCAGATTTGGCCCGAAGATAAGAGACCCGCAGTTAGTATAATTGCAGGCCCCATACCTCACTGGAGAGCACGATTCGCCCAGGGAGCTATCCCCACAGCTACCACCAGGAGAAGGATCCGAAAGAGCTACCGTCCCACAAGCGATCCCCACAGCCATCTCCAGACCAGGAATCCAGACAGCAATCCCAAAACCTACCGACACAGGCCTATCCCATGCTGGGGCAACCGACCACCAATGACCTCCGAAAGCCACCAGCCCGATTGATAAGGCCTCAGACACATCCTGAGGTGAAAACCTGTTCGCGGAAACCACTACAAAGTAAGGAAAACCAATAAATCCACCACGCGTCCTACCGCATCAGCGGACTCCACACAGACTGACGGCCTACACCGTCCGAAGTCTTCATTGAAGCACCGGCTACGGCAAGAGGGAACGGCCAGCAGTATTTCAAAATGGTGTTTATCCCCAGTGGTGAGTTTATATTCTTGAGACCCCAAAGTATCCAACCTAGCTAGCAGGGAGGGGATGGTGGGTGGTTACAGTGCAGGGAACCCCAAGGGTACGAAGCCTGATAAATGTTACAGTGATTAAAACCCTGTTGTCTAGTTCTAATAGTGTTTAAACTGTATTTGCTTTAATAGTGTTTAGTTACTGTCCTCTGTATAATTGATAATGTCAACTTCACAATTTTTTACATTTGCCTTTATTTCTTGCGTTATACTTACCTTTTGTATTTAAGTAAACGCAAAGGTTCTTTTTGCCCTAAAACACCTGCCTACTGCCTTCTTCAATTCACATTCCCAAAATAAGACCAGTGTCAGAACCAGAGATCTGGGGGTGATTTGAACCACCTAAAAACCAGCAAATTACTGATCGCAAACCGGAACCCCTACAGTAATAAGTCACTGCAAACAAATTATTGGTCTAAAATCATCTTTGCCATTGAGGGTGTCAAAGCTATTTCTACATAATTTGTGGATGAATCAAATATTTTCTGTTCTCTTCAGAATTATCAACATTTTTTTCTCTTCAATTCGTTTTTTACAAAGTTTCGATTTGTACCACTGACTGAATTTTCTTCAACTCAGACTAGATGCAGGTGTGACACAGTAGTGAATTTGCGATGACCTTGATGCACATTAGAATGGCCGTTCTATGAGGTCTACCTGTTTTGTAAGAAAGTAAAATCATTAGTGTCAATGCTGTGATAGGGAAGCAGTGCAATGTGTTCCTTACCCATTGATCATGTCCTTGCATGTTCCTCGGTTGATACATGGATTGCTGGCACATTCGTCAATATCTGTCTCGCAGTCAACTCCCTCATAACCAGAAGCACATAAACAGTCATAGAATGCAATGTTGTCTCTACACGTACCGCCATGCTGACAGGGGTTCGATTCGCATTCATTTATTTCAACTTCACAGTTCAGACCTTAGGAAATTAAAAGATAAATGTAGATTTTAAACAAAACTTTGTACTTTTGATTTTCAGTAGGAGCATTTCTACATAGAAAACAATCAAAGATTTAGAAAATAGGGTTTTATTCAGTAGAATGAAAACGAAGGAAGTGTGATAATGAGGGAGAAACAGGTAAATAAAGATGGAAAGGTGAAGAATTTTCTTTGGGGTCACTCAGAATTCAAGCATTAGCTCACACAGATGTCAGCTGAACCTCAATCTGATAGACAGTGCTTATGTTATTCCTCCAATCAGAATCCAAACACTCGACCATGGTGACAGTCTGTTTCAGTAATGGTATTTTGGAAATAAACTCAAATTTAAATTTTTAAATTTAGGATTGAAAAGCCATAGCAACCGTCTATAGTTTAAGAAACATACCAAAAGGCTACAACAAGAAAAATAGACTTGGCTTGTAATTTTGCAAAATTTAAATAATTGATGATTTGAACATAATATTGGCTGCTTCTGCAATTGCTGAGGAGTTTAATGAGTCCATAAACATTTCATGGACATTATTCAAGAGGTTTCATGACAGTTTCTGAAATTATCTTTAGATTTGGGAAAATATTCTATCTGTGGCTCTAACTGCAATTTTTCCCATTATAGCTGCTTGTCTGAAATACCGTAAAAATGTAAACTCAAGAGATACAGTCATCTCACAAGCTCAGTTGGAATCATAGAATTGTTAGTGCAGAAGAAGGTCATTTGATCCATCATGTCCATGATAGATCCCCTAAGGTGTACTTCCAGTTGTAATATATCTGTATTCTGCTGGGGGTCCTAAAGTTGTACAGTTTGTAACTATCTATCCCATGGCATTCAGAAGTCATGCATCATAGCATTTAATTCTAACAGTTCCATTCTCCCTGAGGAATAGGGAAAACTGCAGACCACAAACTCATGAAACACTGCTGGTCCTTTAGAGGACATAGTGCTGGCCCTGCACATGACCACAAAAAATGTCAGGTAGTGCTGCTGTGTCTCTAACATTGTAAAAATAAACAACCTGTTTTTCACTCCTTAGGAGCACCAAAGTGAGGTCAGCCATTCCCAGAGCAAAACTTGTTGGAAAATGTACAATAAGTCAGAATTTAGAAAACAGGTTAAATATTATCTGATAATGAATATAATTTGTTTACCCATTCATGGAAGAACTGCTGATAGTATAGCTTCAACGACTCAGTGAGTGACAGTGTATTTTATCACATGTAATAACTTGCAGTGTAGCTAGTGGAGTTCAAGATGAAGTACAGACTTGTGGTTATCACCGCAATGTCTAGAGCCCCAATGAGCCAAACCAACTCTGCTTATGAATGGAGTCCAACAAGATATTCATTAGATTCATAGACAACATTTAGGTACTGAATAGTAAAAGAATAAATGATTAACTCTACCTTCTGTAATTGTATGAAATTTTTAAAAAAAAGGACATTGCCAGTAATTGTAAAGTATTTTTGTCAGTCAGTTTCCTTTATTTTCATCTGGACTGATGACTAGTAACACTCACTAGAATTCTTTGCTACCAAGCCCTGTACACAACTGCATGTGAGCATACACATTCCTGTGTCTAATATGTCCCAACCTTCATCTGATTACAATATAAAAAGTTTTAGGTAAAATAAATAAACTCAGTCCATCGTCAGTATAAACCCAGGGAACAACACCCAATTATTCTACTGGGCATCTTATTGTCTTCCAGACTGAACATTGAATTCAACAATTCCAGACAACAATCTCTGCACCATTTTGTTTCCCTTATTTTTAGAGGTTTTAGATTAGCTGTTGCTTTCCTCTTTTTTTTTTTGCTTTAATGTTCTGTTATTCACACCTCCTCTAGACGCGTTTCATTTCTTTACTTGCTCCCATTATCGATTCCTTTTGCTCTTGACCCCACCTCTGCTGCACTGCTAATTTCTGGATTTACTCTTTATCATAGACTTTCTATTTTGCTCTTCATTCACCATGAATTCACCGCCCCCTCCCTTAATTTGTCTGGAACCTGTTACCTTTCTATTCTGTACTAGGCTGGTGAAAGATCAACGGCCTTAAACGTTGGGCTGAATTTTAATATATGAGAAATAGGAGCAGGAAAAGATCGTACAGTCAGCCAAGCCTGCTGGGCCATTCATGGGTGAAATTGGGCTTCATCCCTGGAATGACTGTACACAAGGTCAGCCAGGTGCACTTCACAGAATAGGAGTTCCCTGATTGAGGCTGTTAACTCAGTACAATCAGGGAGCCCTAGCTGACAGAGTTAAACAGGAGTGTCAGGTTCTGTTTACTCTGAGAGCTGGCTCTGCAGAAGCTGGATCAGTGTCAAGGACTCTCCATGCAGAAATAAAGGGTGACCTGGTGATGGGATACTGGCCTCTGTGGAGTTATTTCAATTCCCACTTTGCTGACTGGTCCCCATATCACTTAATTCCTGAGAGAACAAAACTCTGCCTATCTCAGCCTTAAATATGTTCAAAGTTAGAACTCCACAACTCTCTGGAGCAAAGAACGTTACGATAATAGTAAATATGACCTATTGATTTTTAAATTCCATCATCTGGTTGTTATATTTGGGATGTGTCATGGAGTACATTTCTTTTTATAAAGGAAGACTCGTGGACCTAAAATGACTGCAGTGGTCACCTGGCCCCAAACTGAAGCCTGATTTGTGGGATCCATGTGAAACAAACTAAAGCATCTGCACTGAAATGATCATTTTATGTAAAGTCATTGAAACCAGATAACTGAGTCAATGTGAAGAAATTTGCATCTTCTGTTTAATTCACGCTTCATACATTGGGATAACTTCATATATTGGGAGATAAAAGGCCTGTCTGCCAGTTAGCCAGCTTGGAAATACAGTGGAGCTGGACTCTGGAATATATAATGAACTATAGCTCAACAGGTACTTTTAAGCAGCAGATCAGAGAGAAGAAAATGAATCCATAAGAGCAGAATCTGGGAGCTGTGCTCTGTCTCTCTCCCTGCCTGGTTCTCTCATCTCAAATAAATAGTGCCTAGTGAAAAGCAACTTGCATAAACAGCTATTCACTGAGGACTTAAGATATTTACAGATTCTGCTACTGCTGAAGATGTGAATCAACAACTAATCAATTGTACTGCAGGTTTAAAACCTTAAAGATTATAAGGACTTGTATACTTCATATCCTTATTTCTCCCTATCTGTACCAGACACTTTAAGGTTATTATGTGTGTTTGTGTGTATGTTTGATGTTGTGTTTTTACTCTTTGTTTCCATGGGGTTACCAAATAATAAGATTTCTCTTTTTTTTCACTTGGTAGTTGGCTCTGTCAATTTCTAGTGAACTATGTTTTAATTAAAAGTGCAATTGCTGCTTGCTAAAAGAAGACAAATATTGATGACCAGATGGTGATTAAAATAAGGGAAGCCAATACCTCCTCCTCATCTGGTTGTACCAGGAAACCCAGAAATTCACAGAGAATCAGCAAACATCCCCACGTCTGACCTTATGATGGAGGGAAGGTCATTGACAAAGTAGCTAAAGATGGTTGGGCTAACGACAGTACCCTACAGAGAAGTCCCAGAGCTGGGATGACTAATCTCTAACCAACATAACCATCTTCCTTCATGCCAGGTCTGATTCCAACCACTAGAGAGATATCCTCCTGATTCCTATTGACTCTAGTTTTGCTGGAGCCTCTTGATGTGCTGTACTTGATCAAATTTGGCTTGATGTCAAGGGCTGTCACTCTCACCTCACCCCTGGAATTTAGCTCTTTTGTTCATGTTTGAACAAAGGCTGTAATGAAGTCAGAGGCTGAATGACATTGGTAGAACCCAAACATGGCATCACTGAGCAGGTTATTGTTGAGTAGGTGCTGCTTGGTAGCGTTGTTGATGACACCTTCCATCACTTTACTGTTGATCTAATGGGGTAGTAATTGGCTGAGCTGGATTTGTACTGCTTTTTGTGTCCAGAACCTAACTTGGCAATTTTCTTGGGAGTGATGTGCGCGGTTCTGGTCGCTACACTACAGAAAAGATGTGGAGGGTTTGGAGAGGGTGCAAAAGAGGTTTACCAGGATGTTGCCTGGATTGGAATATTAGCCATAATGAGACGTTGCCAAACTTGAATTGTTTTCACTAGCGTGTTGGAGGCTGAGGGGCGACATAGTAGAAATATATAAAATTATTAGTGGCATAAATAGAGTGGATAGTAGGAGTCTTTTTCCCCAGAATGGAAATGTCAAATACTAGAGGGCATAGGTTTAAGGTGAGAGAGGGAAAGTTTAAAGGTGATGTGTGAGGTGAGGTTTTTTGCCCCCAGAGGGTGATAGGTGCTACGAACAGGAAGGTGGTAGAGGCAGATATAATAGCAATGTTCAAGAGGCATTTAGGCAGACACAAGAACAGGCAGGGAATAGAGGGATATGGACCACATGCAGACAGATGGGATTAGTTTAGGATGGCATTATGGTCAGTGCAGACACGATGGCCCAAAAGGCCTGTTCCTGTGCTGTACTGTTCTATGTTTCTCCACATTGTCAGGTAGATGCCAGTGTTGTAGCTATACTGGAGCAGTTAGGCTCAGGACTCAGCAAGTTCTGATGCAGGTCTCCAGTATCCTTCAGTACCCTTCCACTGTTCCCAGTTTGGCTGCCATTAATCAGGAGCCACTTCTCCTGCACCAATCTTTAAGCCACACATTCATCCTCTCATAATATTTGCCATATGTTAATTTGAAAGTAGCTCAGCTTATAGTGTGGGGATTATGACTTTTGAGATTCTATTTTTTTAATGTGGCACCTAGCTCCTCTTACTGACAATACAAACCTCCTCCTTTATCATGCCTATGTCATTGGTACCTACAGGGACCACAACAGCTGGATGATCTCCCTTTCACTGCACCTTCCTCCCCAAGTCTTGAACCCTGGCACTGAGCAGGCAGCACAGCTGTTTGCATGTATGCTCTTTGCTGAAAAGAGTTATGAACAACACCCTCATTATACAACCATAACTACCACCACAACATTTATTTTTGCTCCCCCCAGTCTAAAGGACTTCCATGGTGCCATGGTCAATTAGCTCATCCACCCTGAAGCCCTTACTTTCATCCAGACAAAGTGAAAGAACCTCAAGCATGTTGGACAATTGCAAAGGTTGAAGCTCCTGCCCTCTGGGTCTCCTTAATGTGCTTCACTTGCTGTCAACGCTCCTGTCCTCGAACACGGATTAAATCAGACCCAATCTTAAGAAGTGTAACTGCCTCTAGGTACAATGCATCCAGGTAAGTTTCCTCTTTTCTAATGTGTCACAGTGCTTGTAGTTCAGCTTCTAGCACATAAACTCAGATCCAAAGCTGCTTAAACTACAAATACATTTTCCATCATTAACAAGAGATATCAGAGCACAGTCATGATAGTAATTGCCTTAAATGGATAGAATTTTAAAAATAGTTTCATATAATATAACTGTGTTTGCCTATTCTAAATGAGGTCTCATTCTTTTGTGAGCAGATTGGCAAAGATTTTGGTGTGTGTGTAATCGATTAAGAACCTGTCTTTATCGTGCATACTGGTGAATTTGTGCACATGATATATGTGGACCCAAAGTCTTGTAACAGCATATAGTGCAGCAAGAGAGAGAGAAAGTCAACTTCAATCTGAAAAAGGTGCAAGAGGGAGTGAGAGAAAGTGTAGAATGAGAGACTTAATACAACACCAGAGGAAGTGACAGAGAGAGGGGGGCCAGAGACTAAAAACCAGTACGTGAGGAAGACTGAGTATGGAACTGAAGCTGCTCTATCTGTGGCCTACATTCTGAGAAAGATGTGACAGCACAGGGAAACAGGTAATTAATCAATTGATGAGTATTTTGCTTGTTGGGTCTTTCAAAACTCATGCAATTTATGAACATAAGAATTAGGAACATTAGTAGATCCATAAGTCCCTTGAGACTGCTCTGCCCTTCAACAAGATCATCATTTTCATTTCTGCTTCAAATTATACATTCTTATCTACTCCTGATAAATTTTGATTGCTTTGGCCAACACGAGGCTATCTGCCTCCACGAATAAAATTATTAATTGACCCCATTCTCCACTGCCTTCTGAGGTAGAGAGTTTGAAAGTCGCACAGTCCTCCGAGTGAAAACAAAAACATTCTCCTCACCTTTGGCCTCAAAGGGCCACCCCAAACATCAGGCAAAAATTTTCCAAAGATGTGGGCATTGGTGAGTTATTTGGGGAAATAAAGTGAGATTGGCAAAATTACTTCTCAACATCAAGAAAAAAACAAGGTCTGATTCTCAAACAAGCTTTGAACAAGTGAGACATGAATCTCAATATGAGAGGCGAGTGGCCTGTTTGCACTCATTTGAATGCAGTAGCATGAAACTAGTACCTCATCTCACCTCATCGAAATGCAGTTTCCCGTTCTCTCACCCACCAGGCAGAAACCAGTCCAACGATAATACCATTAGGCCATTGCCACCCCTTGATTAATGTTAAATTCTATGGGAACTTCAGTTAGCTTGGTTGACTAGACGGTTACAGTATAATGCAGAATGATGCGAAAAGCATGGATTGAATGCCCAATAGGGCTGTGACCGTTCATTGTGCGTGAGCTTTCTTGCTGTGCTCCATCCTGGCAATGCAATGCCCCTCCAGCTGTTTCTCTCCCGGAGAACGATGCCCATGGTCCAATATGGACTATGGCTAATTACTTCCTTACCTTATTAGTTTAAATTCCATTTTGATGCAAATAATCTGACAAGTTCCTCCCTTTTAGTATTTGTCATGCCCCTCCTTTTGTACAGAGTAGCATTGAAATGTCATGCTTCATCTGTGGTTGCCAAATCTACTTAGGCTCATCTTTGTCATCTCACCCTAATCCCTCATCCCTCCTACAAGAACCCACCAATTTCAATTTGTGCATATCTTTTTGAAAGTGGCTCAGATCAGGAGCTGAGAATCACAGGACATTATTGCTTCCTTCACAGAATTACAGAATCATTACAAAGCAGAAGGAGGCTTTTTGGTCCATTGTGCCTTCATTGGTTCTAATATCTTGTGCTAATCTCCCCATAACACAATTACAATCCCAATAACCATTTCCTCTTGAATTCCTCAATTGAACCTGCCTCCACCACTTTCCCAGGCAGTGCATTCCATATCCTAACAACTCACTGGTTGAAAAAGATCATTTTTCACATTACAGAGACAACAAGGTGCAGGGCTGGATGAACACAGCAGGCC
>NC_063359.1:21538710-21615612 GCF_021869965.1 Rhincodon typus | reverse complement strand
TTGGAAGTGATATACAAACTGCAAGGGTATTTGTTGCCAAGGCATGGTAACAATACATTAATGCTAACATTCACAACTCCTGTGTCCATCCACAACAATCTTTAACCCATGCACATCACTTGTATCCATATCAACAATTGCCACACTTCAAAAGCACTTACTTGATTATGTGGCGCTTTGAGATATCTGAGGTGGCAAAAGATGCTTTACGATGTATGATTTGTTTTTATTTTATGATAAAAATGGAATTTAATCTACTTAGCAAGTTTTGACACAGCTATGGGGAAAAAAATCCAGGACTAAAAACAATTGTAAATTGTACAAATAACTAAGATCAGATCTATAGGATTTCTGTTTAACATACCAGTGGTGCAATGACTTTGGAATTTTTTGGTATTTCCAAAACCTTGGTTTAACTTTCATTTATGACTGCAAGTAATTACACAGAATTGAACTCTTTCAGTATCTAATGGAACTGAGTGCTTGAACCTTGGTTGCTGATAACACTGACTGCTTTAGCTTCACCCCCTCATCTATCAGACATAACTCATGGCGTCAGCCCTCTGTAAAGCAGCACGGTACCAGGGTTTGAGTGGAACCTGGGGCTTAAGTGGGTTTAAAGTCTCTCACTTGAGATGTCACAGGTTGTTTTGATGCTGCTTTTACTATTCAGGGTGATTCATGAACAGTACAGATAGCAGACAAGAATGTTTCAGACTGTGTCACAGGTCATGGCACTTTGGTGGGAATTGAAATAAACTAACAAAAAGGAGCCAGTCAACTGAAGACTTAAAGAATGAATAACTTCAAATATAGCATTATTTAATCATCAGTACCACCCAAAATATTTTACCTCTTGAATCTGTTCCAGATTAAATGTATTTTAGCAATACTCAGTTTTTATGTCTCTATTACATTTTATACATGCTATATCTCTATTACATTTTGTACATTGTTTGAAAGAAATGTTTTTTCACATATTTCTGAATAACACAATTTGAAATCCTACTGAGAAGAACACAACCTGAGTATTGTTAACCTAGGGACAGCATATTGAAGGAAGAATATTTTCTTCAGAATTGAAAACATGTGAGTCAAAATGCTATCATGGGAACAGGTTTTACAGTGCAAGTAGCATTAGAAGTTTACAAAACTCATCCCTCTTTATCCCTTAAACAGCTGATCCAGGACATTTGCAGCTTAATCAGCTGATGTATAGTCACATTACTGGTCTTCAACACTGCTAATCCGCAGAACTGATTTCTGTATGTACACAGGATAAGTTGTAAATGATACATACGCTTTAGCATGGGTATTACGTGAACCTGTCCATTATGTATTTTAAAAAAGATCAAAAAATTAAAACTTAAATATGATTCAACTTGTTGGACTGACACCTGACAAAGAACTGAAAATATTTCCTGCATTTAGATATTGCAGTTTTGTGTTTACCGTATTCTCACTTAACAATTTCAGGAATCTGTAATATTTCAATGGGAATTCACATCTGCTTTTGGCTGTTCTGAGCTAGGAGGTGCTTTTTCATGCATTAAAAAAAAAACTGTTACTTTCAAGAGTGGGTTTGGATTATTTTCGAGTTTTCTTCCTTCAATATAGTAAGAAATACATTTTAAAGTGTATTGAAACTGCCAGTCTGCCAGAACCCTGCTTTCTTCTAGCCCTGGATATGTGTCTTTCCCTCTACATTGCATCGTCAGAAATAATTTTATACAGAAGTGTGCTCCCAGAGTTTCTTGAGTCTTTAGATATTCTGCAATATTTTCCCAAATCCATGCAGGAACTGCAATTTACATTTATGTGCAATTCACAGAATTTCAGAACCAACTCCAAAGTTTTTAGTGTGGGAACTTTGCTGACTAAATTACTGAATTGAAGTGATAGTGTTGAATTCCAGACCACATATTCTACATTTCTTTTTGGAATGCCATTCATCAGAGGGACATTCATTATATTTGACTGGAGATACATATGTTGTTGGGTGGTTTGGTATGGAAAATTATGGGTGAAATGATATTTGTATCCAGTATATGAGCATGTAAATGTTGCCTCAGGAGTGTACAACTGAAAATGTGTCATTGTTAATGCGATTCATGCCATTATCCACTCATCAGACAAAGGGGGCCAGTTCGCTCAGTTAGCCAGATGGCTGGTTTGCGATGCAGAGTGGCACCAACAACACGGATTTAATCTCCATATTGGCTGAGGTTACCATGAAGGTCCTGCCTTCTCAAACTCAACTCTGGCCTCAGGTGTGGAGACCCTCAGATTAAACTCACCACCCATCAGCCCTGTCTAATGAGGGAGCAACCTTACAGTTCTTTGAGACTATGATGACATTACCTTACTCATCAGATTGAATAGTAGTATGATGGAAACTTGATCTCATACAGTCATAGAGTCATACAGCATGGAAACAGACCCTTTGATCCAACCAGTCCACACTGACCATGTTGCCAAACTAAACTAGGCCCACCTGCCTAGATAGTAGGAACTGCAGGTGCTGGAGAATCTGAGATAACAAGGTGTAGAGCTGGATGAACACAGCATCAGAAGAGCAAGAAAGCTGACGTTTCGGGCCTAGACCCTTCTCCCACCTGCCTGCGCTTGGCCCATATCCCTCTAAACCTTTCCTAATCATGAACTTATTCAAATGAAAAAAATCTTCAAATTCCTGTTTGAACCATAAGCTGATGGAAAATCGGTTGTCCATAGTCAGCAAGCCAATTGGCAATAAAAACCAAAAGAACTGCGGATGCTGTAAATCAGGAACAAAAATAGAAGTTGCTGGAAAAGTTCAGCAGGTCTGACAGCATCTGTGAAGAAAAAAATTGGGTCAGACCCGAAACGTTAACTTTGATTTTTTTCTTCACAGATGCTGCCAGACCTGCTGAGCTTTTCCAGCAACTTCTGTTTTTGAAGCCAGTTGGCAAGCCTGCTGGACTATATCTAACATTTAATCAATTAACTTAATGATATGATTTAATATGACTAATTATGATAATTTAGAATTCATTGTTTTTCTAAAAAAGAGTAGGCTATCAGTATTTTCCAAAAATAGACATGATATTCACAACATTACAACGATCCTGCATTTGGTTTGCTGAATATGGAAACTTCTCCAATTGCTGCATAAGAATGTCAGCTGTAGCTTTCCAGACTCTAAACTACTGATATAATACCAGCTATTTTAGTTAGGCAGGAGATGGAGAAAACGTGGATGATGGTCATGAATTGTCCATTACAAATAAATCAGTAAATTCATTCTCCTGATTGTAGTCAGTTAACTCAATTGTCAAACAAGAAATTAATCAGATCATGAATAAGTACATCCAATTTCACAGTCAAATATAGACCAGAAAAATTTGGTTCTACACTAAAATTAAATAATGTGTTTACTTAAGTTGCTTTTTTTTGTTTTTGAGGGGTCTTGAGATTTCTTAAGGGCTACGTTTTTGATTTCTCGGCTCCTTTTTTGTTTTCAGTGTTCCTTTTTCAGACTCACTGGTTCCTTCATTAGGCGATACAATCATTAGCAACAGTACCTTATGGATTTGCGTTGATATAGTTTGCTATTTGGACTCTCACAGAAGCAGAACATGAAGAAATCATCAATATCCCCAATAATCACCACTTTTCTATTAAACTTAAAGCCACAACACAGAAGGAAAACATTAACTTCCTAGACAGCGCAGGACTTAAATTGGCACTAGAAACAAACATCGTTAAAAAATAACTGGCACACTTCAATGCACAAAAAGTCATCCCTCTAAACATACCCTATGGATTGGTGAGGATGCAAATAGGCTATTGCATGTTTGTCTCAAAAATGGTCACAGTACCTCATGTAATTCATAATGTGCAAATGATGTGATAACACATAAATGCAATATTCATGAAATGAAATTTCAATATTAAATAATACAATAGACAGTGTTCATTACAATCACATGCATTACATTCCCTCCCTGTTGTTGTTCCTGAAGTCCTGCAACTTTCATCTAGACAGTCCACTTTAATTTGCAAGGAATTCATTATCTCAATTTTTCATGTTTCCAGTTCGGTCAGCGTTCCTTTCTTGAAAAGTTTTACATTATTTTCTTCCCTTTGCGGCCTTCTTTCTTTCTCCCAATCCCAATCCCAGTTTCTCTCTCTACTCCCCTCAAACCTAGCTCTATCCCCTCCCCCAAAACCAATTTCTTAATCCTTATTTTGCGTCCTCACTGCTCAAGTATAAAGGAAACAGCAAAGAGATTTAAAAAGAAATTCGGAGAGCCATAAGGGGTCCTTGGCAAGTAGGATTAAGGAGAATCCCAAGGCAGTTTATATGTATATCAGGAGCAAGAGTATAATTAGGGAAATGGCAGGTCCACTCAATAACAAAGGGGATGTGTAGCCAGAGGAAGTTGGTGAAGTCCTTAATGAGTAAAGTTATAGAATTGTACAGCACAAAAACAGACCATTCAGTCCAACTTGTCCATGCCGAGCAGATATCCTAAACTGATCTATCCTATTTTCTAGCATTTGGCCCATATCCCTCTATACCCTTCCTATTCATGTACCCATCCAGATACCTTTCTTAATTGTACTAGCCTCCATCACCTCCCCTGGCAGCTCATTCCAAAACACGCACCACCATCTGTGTGAAAAAGTTGTCCCTTTGGTCCCTTTTAAATTTTTCCTCTCTCACCTTAAATCTATGCTCTCTAGTTTTGGACTCCCCTACTCTGGGGAAAAGACCTTTACTATTCACCCTATCAATGCCTCTCATGATTTTATAAACCTCTATAAGGTCACTGCTCAGCCTCTAACGCTCCAGGGAAATTAATACTTTGCATTGGTATTCACCAAGAAGAAAGACATGGATGATACTAAGTTTAGAGAGGGGGTGTCAATACTCTAAGCCATGTCAATATTTAGAAGGAGAAGCCTTTGGTGAAATAACATCGCAGAGGTTGGTACGCTGTCACCAAGTCATCCTTTATTTACACATTAAGAGTCCTTGACAACTTCCTCAAAGCCAGCTGTCAGAGTGAACAGAATCTCTGATACTCCTGTTCTTATCTGTGAGACAAGACTCCCTGATTGGAACCAGATTAACAGCCCCAATCAGGGAACTCATATTCTATGAGGTCCACCTGGTTGGCCTCATTATAATGATTACATCTGTCCCCCTCTGAGTCCAAGGATGTAGGCTGGTTCTTTTTGTTGTAACTCCACCTGGGGTTTTTTAGCACTGGGTCAGGTTCCTCCAACTCTGCCTCTGATCGAGGTGGCATGTAACACAAAGTAGTGCGCATCTTGTGCCCAAAGCATTTCGGAAGAAATTCATTTTCCTCTTCGGGTGGCAAAGGTGTTGTCACAGTGACTTCCACTGTGCCCATCTCACCTTCCATGGTATCATCAATGCTTGACACAGACGGGGAACCCATGGGTTCCAGAATAGTCAGAAAGGCAGTCGAGGAGCCAGGCATGTTTTGCTCCTGCACCATTTGTGAGTTTGCAGCTTTCATGCGGTCCACATGCTTGTTGTGTACCGTTGCACTTACCTGAACTTTGTACATCTCTGGGCCTGACCTTATGACAAATGACTGCACCTCCCAGTCGCAAACCACTTCAACTCCCCCTCCCACTCCTTGGACGACATGTCCATCCTGGGCCTCCTCCAGTGTCACAACGATGTCACCCAAAGGTTGCAGGAACAGCACCTCATATTTTGCTTGGGAACCCTGCAGCCCAATGGTATCAATGTTGACTTCACAAGCTTCAAAATCTCCCCGTTCCCGATCGCACCCAAAACCAGCCCAGCTCGTCCCCGTCTCCCTAACCTGTCTGACCTTTCTCCCACCCATCCACTCCTCCCACCTCAACCCCCACCTCCACCTCCTACCTACCAGCCTCATCCCCGCCTCCCTGACCTGTCCATCTTTCCTGGACTGACCAACCCCCATCCTAACTCCCCACCTACACTCACCTTTGCTGGCTCCATCCCCGCCTCCTTGACCTGTCCATCTCCTCTCCACCTATCTGCTCCTTTATCCATCTTCCATCCACCTCCCCCTCTCTCTCTATTTATTTCAGAATCCCCTTCCCCTCCCCCATTTCTGAAGAAGGGTCCAGACCCGAAACGTCAGCTTTCCTGCTCCTCTGATGCTCCTTGGCCTGCTGTGTTCATCCAGCTCTACATCTTGTTATCTCTGGAGTTACTTAGACTGTTTTTCTACTGGTCCCTCCACAATGTACTTAATTTCATGTTATGGAATTTTGATTTTGTTTGAATAAAATGAAGACTTTTGAGAAAATAATTAGTGAAAGATTCTTTCCACCATTTTGTGAATAAGGTCAGAAATCTCCTTCTTCAGGCATTAGCCTTCAGGTGTTAGGAGAGAGGCTCTGAAAGCTTGTGTTTTCAAATAAACCTGTGGGACTATAACCTAGTGTTGTGCTAATTTGTCCACCTTAGCACCTCCACATCATAGTTTGTGAATAAGAGAGTAGGGAGCATAAATTCATGATTATACTAGAAGAACAAAAGGGGAAGCTAGGCACACAGAGGGTAATTAAGAACAGAAATGCTCTATCACAAGGGGTAGTTGTGTTAGACACTTGAACATGATTTAAAGGGGAATTGGATACTTCTCTAAAAGGACAATTACAGAAAGCAGGAAAAAGAGATTAAAGTGAACTACTTGATCTGAATGGTCTTTCTGAGCCGTAGAATTCAATGATTCTGTTGTTTCTGTATTTTCTTTTAACTGTTTCATTCACATTTAGTTGGAATGAATGAATCAACTCACTGTAAATTGGTGGGATTGTGTTTATGAGCCAAAGTGTGCTCCTGAGTTTTCTGAAAGCTGTTACAATCCCTAGCTTCTGGTACCATTGTCACTCAACAATCAAATTGTACAAGACTGATTCAGGAAAACATTAGTTTTTCAAACATATGGGCACCATACGTTGCGAGAATGAATTAATATTTAGTGGCTAACTTGAAACTTTGTCTCATTCAAAGGTCTCCTTTTTATAGGTTTGTAAACGCAGCACTGAGAAAACTTTTCTGGGAGGAGGAAATGGAAAATAGGCTGTCAGTGGATGTATTTTGTCACATTTCTTTAATGGTTGGTGGAGCAAAGTGATTGCAGTTTCACCTTGCAATCATAATTGTGAAAAGTAAATATGGGGGTGGCATGGTGGCACAGTGGTTAGCACTGCTGCCTCACAGCACCAGGGACCCTGGTTCAATACCACCCTCAGGCGGCTGTCTGTGTGGAGTTTGCACATTCTCCCCATGTCTGCGTGGGTTTCCTCTGGGTGCTCCGGTTTCCTCCCACAGTCCAAAAATGTGCAGGCTAGGTGGATTGGCCATGCTAAATTGTCTGTAGTGTTCAGGGATATGTAGCTTGGGTGGGTTGTAGGGGGATGGGTCTTGGTGGGAAGCTGTGAAGTTCGCTGTGGGCTTGTTGGGCCGAAGGGTCTGTTTCCATACTGTAGGGATTCTATTATGTGGACTATCAGCTATGAAATAAACAAAGCAGAGTCCCAGAATGTTGTCTTTGCCCCGGGATTGTTATAAAATAATCAGCTCAGTGATTTTCGCTCAGCAGTGTAGTGTAGGTGCTGCTGGCCAGGCCTGTATTTATTGCACATCCCCAATTATACTTAAGAAGGCGGTGGTGAGCTGTCTTGTTATACCACTGAAGGCCCAAAGGTCATGTACACCTACTGTGCTGTTAGGGCTGGAATTCCAGGGTATTGACCCAGCAGTGAAGGAACCCATATATATTTCCACATAAGGATGGTGAGAGACTTGTACAAGAACTTGCAAGTGATGGCATTCCCACAAACCTGCTGCATAATTCTTCAAATTGAGAGTTTGGAAGATGCTGTAAAAGGAACATTGATCAGTGGTTAGTGCATCTTGTAGATGGTACACACAGCTGACAGTGATATGGAACAAGAGCTCATTTGAGGGTATCTGCCAATCAGACAACTTGTTTTATTTGGGATGACGTTAAGCATCATGAGTTTTGTTGGAGCTGCATGCATCCAAAAATGGGGTGTATCCCATTACACTGCTTATTTGGGCCTTGTAGATAGTGGACAGGCTTCGGTGAAACGGGAGGTGAGTTACTCACTGCAAAATTCCCAGCCACTGCTCTGTACCTGTAGCTACAATAATTATTTGGCTTGGATCCAGTTAGGTTTCTGGTTGAGGTATGCTAATAGTGAAAATTCAGTGATGGTAATCTTGTTGTTTGTCTAGATTGGATGGTTAGATTCTCTCTTATTGGTGATGATCATTGTCCGGGACTTGTGTGTTGAATGTTACTTGTTAGGCTTGAATGTTCTCCAGTTGCTGCTTTTTGGTACGGGCTGTTTCATGATCTATGCATTGTGAGTGGAACTGAACATTGTGTAATCACCATTCAACCTCACCACCTCTGACCTGATGATGGGGAGGACATCATTCAACTGGAAATGGATAGGTCCAGGACAATATCCTGAAGAAGTCCTGCAGCAGTATCCTTGGCTGAAATAAATGTCTTCCAACAATTGCAATCTGTTTCCCTTTGACTAGGGAGTAGAAAATATTTCCATGATTTCCACCAACAATAGTTTTACTGGAATTCCTCGATGCCACATGCAGTCAAATAAGCTGCCTTAATTTCAAGGGCAGTCATTCTCACCTCACCTCTGGAATTCAGCTCTTTTGTCCACATTTGAAACAGGGCTACAATGAAGTGTGGAGCTCGGTGGTACTGACTGAACCCTAACCTGAGCATTAGTGAGTAGGATATTACTGGGTAAGTGCCACTTGAGAGCACTGTTGAGGGCACCTTCACTTTACTGATGATTGTGAATGGCTGGATCAGTGGGTCAGTAAATGATCAATTTGGATTTCTCCTGCACTTTGCGATCACAAGCAAACTGGGCAATTTTCCATTTTGTTAGGTAGCTATTATTGTGGTCCTGAAGAAACTCGCCTGGTTCTGTCTTTAGTGTTACAGCTGGGATATTGTCAGGGCCCAAATAGCATTTTCTGTCTTCAGTATTTTCAGCTGCTCCTGGATGTCACATGGAATTAATTGCACTGTCTGAAGACAGAGATCTATGATGCTGGAGATCTCCCCTTGGCAGCCCTTCCTGAAGAGAGTTGCAAACACTTCAGCTTTGTCAGTTGTGCTGACATGCTAGTCTCTACCATTGTTGCCAATGAGGATAGTTATGGAGCTGCCTCCTCCCTTTAGTTATTTTATTGTCCACCGTCATTTATGACTAGCTGTGGCAGAGGGTTGACCTTATCTGTTGGTTGCTTAGCTTTGCAAAGCATGCTATTTGAGCTTTCATTTAATTTTCCTGCGTATTCCAAGTTTAGGCTGTCATTTATACTTGTGATTTCCCTTTCTGGAAACTGCTGATATTAATGTGATTTCTAAGCATAACAGGGACAAGAGATAAGGTGCCCATGTAGAGAAATTGGCGAGTTACATATTGTCAGCTGTTACTAGTTAGCTACAGACTATCATGACAAAAATTATGAGAATGATTTCAGTTGGCTTTGTAATGTTTTTTGGTGGTTATGTGTATGTGTAATGAATAAGGATGATTTTAAACTAGGGAGACATTTTTTTAACACCTTTGGGCCAGTATTATTGAACAAAATGTTCTGAACAAAAGATTCTCTCAAGGGTACTTCAATGTGGTAATGAATATTTTGGTAGTCGTTTCTTAAACATAAAGGGATAGTAATTACTGAATCCTAGATCTAGAACCATTAATTACAAGATACTAAAGATCAGATTGGACCCACATCTCTATTTCTCCAAAGTAAATATTAACGTTGGAGACAAACACAAGTTGCCAAAGTATTATTCCAACTGGGATTAATGTATACAGTTTTGACATAACTATTCTGCAAAATGTTTCTGTAAGAAGCATAGCTAAATTGCAGTATAACTGGTACATTTAATTTTTTTACATCTTACAGAAGAAATTACCTTTGTAGCCAGGAGGACAGACACATAAGTATCGATCCACGTCATGGATGCATGTGGCCCCATTTCTGCATGGTCTGGATGCACATTCGTTGATGTCAATTTCACAGTTTGGCCCTTGATATCCAGGGACACAGAAGCATTTATATTCATTTCTCCCTTCAAGGCACAGAGCTCCATTTAAACAAGGATTTGATGCACAGTCGTCAATATCGGTTTCACAGTTAATCCCTGTGTAACCAGGTTGACAATCACAGGTATAATTCCCAATTCCATCCAAGCAGGTTCCATTGTTCTTACAGGAGTTTGTAAGGCACTCATTGGTTTCTGTTGTGCAGTTTTCCCCTTCGTATCCTGGAGAACACAGGCAATTGTATCCATTCACTCTATCTATGCAGTCAACATGAACTCCTTGGCAAGGATTGCTCTCACATTCATTTATGTTAATGTTGCACTGAGTACCTCCAAACCCAGGTAAGCAGGTGCAGTTGTACTGCAGGCTTCCTGGTGTACTCTGACAGGTGCTGTTATTCATGCATATGTTAAAATAACAGGCATCAAACTGTATTTCACAATTCTTCCCTGTGTACATCACAGGATACTGTTGACACTGACAGATGTAGTCATTTAGTCCTTCAACACAAATTCCACCATTCTTGCATGGTTGTGATGAGCACTGGCCGATGTCTGGAGAACATAAATTACCTGTATAATTTTAAAAAAAATATCTTATCAATATATTTAGATGAAATTAATGTCCAGTTGCCCGTGTTAATCATGTAATATTGAAGGTCAGATTTATTAATTTTGAAACAACTAATCTCGGCACATAGATGTGGAGAAGCTGTTTCCCCTTGTAGGAATAAAGGGCATAATCTCAGAGTAAGGGGTCAAACATTTAAGGCAGAGCTGTGGAGGAATTTCTTCTCTCAGTGGGAAGTGAATCCATGGAACTATTTACCACAGCGGGCTGTCATGGCTGGATAAAGTTTATTTAAGATTGACATAGACAGATTTTTAATCAGTGAGGGAATCGAAGGTTATAGGGAAAAGGCAGGAAAGTGGAGTTGAGGATTTTCAAATCAGCCATAATCTCATTGAATGGTGGAGCAGACTTGATGGGCTGGAGTTTGTACATTCTCCCCATGTCTGCGTGGGTTTCCTCCCACACTCCAAAGATGTGCAGGTTAGGATTAGGCGTAGAGTCATAGAGTTATACAGCACAGATCCAACTAGTCCACACCGACCATGTTTCCAAACAAAACTAGTGCTACCTGCCTGTGTTTGGCCCATACCCCTCCAAACTTTTCTTATTCATGAACTTATCCAAATGTCTTCTAAACATTGTAACTGTACCTGCATTCACAACTTTCTCTGGCAGTTCATTCCATACACAAACTACTCTCTATAAAAATGTTGCCCTTGCATGATTTTTAAATCTTTCTCCTCTCACCTTAAAAATATGCTCCCTAATTTTGAACTCCCCCACCCTAGGGAAAATCCATTGTCATTCACCTTATCTATGCCCCTCATGATTTCATTAACCTCAATAAGGTCACCCCTGAATCTCCTA
This sequence comes from Rhincodon typus, assembly GCF_021869965.1. NCBI lineage: Eukaryota > Metazoa > Chordata > Chondrichthyes > Orectolobiformes > Rhincodontidae > Rhincodon > Rhincodon typus. Next base: position 21,604,026 of record NC_063359.1, on the reverse strand, counting down.
CTCTCTAGTGAAAAAAAGTCCCAGCCTTTCCAGTCTATTTTCTTTATCTCAAACCCTCCATTCCCATCAACATCCTGGTAAATCTTTTCCGAACCCTCTCCAGTTTAATAGTATTCTGCCTATAACACGGTGACCAGAACTGCACACAGTACTCCAGAAGATTCAATGGACTGAATGGCCTCTTTCCACACTGTAGGGATTCTATGATTCTATGAAGCCCTACGATTGCACGAATATCTTATGGTCTATTGTCCATGCAGAGCTATATTTATCCGCCCATCCACAAAGCTCCTCATACTACTTTGATTGTTTCAGTCATCTTATGGATTATAAATTATGCATGTTTGGTTGAAAGTCCAGACATCCATTAACAACTGAATCAGCTAAACTGAAGGAAAAGCATTGCTTGATTGATAGATCCAGCCCTATACCCTACACTGTCATTTGCACAATGTTTAGTTGCCCAAGATGAAGAGATTTCAAGTGCTCAGCAACTTCTGTCTTGATACTTCAAAGGGTATGGGCGATTGATATCTTTATTGGGCTATATTAACAAAACGTTTTTTAAAGAAGTGGAAAGTTGTGAATGAATTACTTTTTATAAAACTTATTAAAATACATTTTATTGTTGCTGTAGAGTTTGTTGGTTCTACATACAGTGGCTGAACAGCTTTTCTACATTAATTGGCTTGGAAGGTATGAAAGACCATGGTGGGGTAGGAGTGCAGAGGCTAGGGAATGAGGTGAAATTTGACGGATATGTAGAACATTATGACCTTGCCTTTCAAAAAGTTCTCTCATCCAGACAATCCTCTGAGATGCCATGAACAATGACGCTTGGAAAAGCTGGCCCAACCCCTTGAAAATTCCAGGGATGTTGATCACCACTGTGGAGCTGGTCAAGTCAGGAGTGCAGGCTATGGGCTTACAAACTGAACTAGTTCACACTCTTAAAGGCCCCTACTAAACATTGGTGGGTACAGGGTAGGGGGTTGGGTCCCACAGAATCAGGCTCTGAATGCCACACACTTCACCCCTCCCAGAGTGTCTCTGACTCCGTGAAAGTTCAGGCCACGATTTCAGTATAACTCCTGCATTTAGCAGAATAGGGCAGACGATAGGGAAAGACTTATAATGATAGTGCCGTAATCTCTCAATAAAATGTATTTAATTTCAATTTGGAGCAGCAATAAACTCTAAAATGATTCTAATGCCTGCGTAGATCTTTACATCCTCCGGCACGTTGTCACAAATACAGAAGCCAGTCTTAGCGCCAACATTCACATTCAATGACCACATTTGCATTTTTTTGTCTGGAACAATATATAGAATGCCTTGGGGGAAGCAGACTATTTTACCATTTCATTTTGCATCAAACACACCTCCTGACATTTCAACAAAGGATGGTCATGGCCTTTGAAGTCACTTAAAATTTTTTCCACTTACCCATTCCTGGCAAAAGGAAGATGGATGAGGCATCAGGGCAAGTGGCCATAATTAACCCTGCAGTTATATTGCACAATGGTAAAAAAAAGTCCATAACCACAGGGGAGAGAAGATCTACAGTATCTGTGGTTTACAAATAGAGGTCTCTGAATCTAAACTAGTTAAGTTAGGCTATTGTCTCAAGCATACTGCACAACCAGGCCATGTTAGTCAAATATATGAGCTAAACCATTGCACTTTCTGAATCTTAAGCTGGATACATCTCGTAAACTGCAAATGAATTCTCTCTGGCCTCACAATAGTATTTAAATGAAGGTAATTAACTCCCTAACCTGCAGAGCTTGAATTTCTCTGTGGAATAGATCTGATGTTGTTTAATAACAAATTGCAAAATAGCTGGAATTTCGTTTTATATGAACAAGTGTTTAATTGTAAACAAAGGTTATTAACAGAAGAATTTGCTGTTCTTTAAGTTTGGAAGAGTGCATAGGAAGTGAAAATCAAATGTAAGTTAACAAGGTGTGGAGCTGGATGAACACAGCAGGCCAAGCAGCATCAGAGGAGCAGGAAAGCTGACGTTTCGGGTCTAGACCCATCTGAAGAAGGGTCTAGATCCGAAACGTCAGCTTTCCTGCTCCTCTGATGCTTGTTATCTCAGATTCTCCAGCATCGGCAGTTCCTACTATCTCTGAAAATCAAATGTGTTGCTTCAGGAAACATTAATGTATATTTAAATGAGCTATATTTGTAAATATATTAGTGATATACCAGGTTGACAATCACAGCTATTATTTCCAATTCCTGGTAACACAGTTAAATGCACGAAATTGTAATAAGTGCAATATGTCACATTTCCCACTTAAGGACATTCAATCATTTAAGACAAAAAATAACATGGTACATCTCAAATTCATGTGCAAATGGCAAAATGAAGTTTTGCTAAATCTTACATAGTTCAAAAAGCACATTATTTTATGTACCTCTTGTAATTTTTAGCATGCAATATGCTTTAAAACTGTTACCTGTCATTAGCTGTATACAGAGTCCCCTGCCCCCTGTTGTGCTATTGTAAAATTGCACTCCACTCATGAATGAGAATGGCGGGCTTCACTCTTTATTGTAATGCATATTGTGCCACATCAATAGAATGTGCTCTCCTTTCATGACCTTGCCTTTTTGTGAACCTTCTGTAAAAGTACAACCCTCAGTGACTGAAGTACAGCGACATGTTAGGCATCATGAATGCAGAGCTAGCTGAGCTTTTGTGTACAAAATGACGAGCCTAGTGTTCGTTTGGGATTTCTGGCTAACTGTTGTGAAATCTGCAATTTGTTCATTATAGACAATACTGCTCGACTGTGCTTCAGAGTTGTCTTAAAAACAATGTAATATGGATGAAAAAAGAAGTGATCGGTGTGTGATTTTCTGATATGTGCTCCCAGCAGGTCACAGTCCTGTAAGTGCAGTTTTGTAAAATCATCTTTTATTCTCTGTATTCTATACCAGTTTTATTTATGTAATAACTATAGCAAGCTTTTTTTAACCATTTTGCACGTTTTGTTTAACAGATTTCCATCCGGTCATGGCCAGAACAATAAGCAAATACACTGCTCAAATGATAACATGTAATATGTAATCTGGGCTGCTTAAAGGACAGTAATTTCTTAGCGATGGCAAAGAAATGTTCTAAATCATAACAGTAGAGTCTGGGAATGATTTTGAGAGATATTGTCATGTAAACTTTAAAGAATTCTCGTCAAATTTTATCTTCTGCTGTTTTAAATGAAACACCAACTCATCCATTTTCAATTTACTAACACCCCTTAAATTAGGCAGGAATTTGACATGAACTTAATAATGTCACACATGATCATTTCCAGGACCAAACACAAGCATGTTACAAATGTTATTTAGTTGTGCGCTATGCACAAAGTCTTAATACCATTCTGTTTTTCAAAATACTGTGTATTTTATATACACATATATCACATATGTGTGTATGCATCTGGTACCTGGGGAGGCGGTGTTAAAAGGTTTAGGCTTGTTTTTGTGAGTCACTGTTTACTTAAGTTGACATTAACAGCCAAATCTGACAGTGCCCTTGAAAGGTGATATTGCTCATACTAAAGGAATAGTGTCACGAGAAATTTATAATATTTTTATTCACTCATGGGTTGTGGACACCACTGGCTGGGCTAGCATTTCTTGCCCATCCTTAGTTGCCCTGGAGAAGGTGGTGGTTAGCTGCCTTCTTGAACTGCTGCAGTCCTTGTGCTATGAGTTGACCCACAACACCACTAAGGACGGAGTTCCAGGGTTTTGACCCAGCAACAGTGAAGGTTAGTGATATATTTCTAAGAGAGGATGGTGAGTGGCTTGGAGGGGAACTTGAAGGTGGTGATGTTCCCATGTATCTGCTGCCCTCGTCCTTCTGGATGGAAGTGGTCGTGGGTTTGGAAGGTGCTGTCTGAGGATCTTTGGTGAATTTCAGCCCTGCGTCTTGTAGATAGTACACACTGCTGCTACTAAGCATTGGTGGTGGAGGGAGTGGATGTTTATGGAGTGATGCCCATTGAGCGGGTTGTTTTGTTTTGGATGCTGTTAAACGTTTTGAGTGTCGTTGGGGCTGCACCCATCCAGGGCAAGTGAGGAGTATTCCATCACACTCCAGACTTGTGCCTTGTCAATGGTGGACAGGCTTTAGGGAGCCAGGAGATGAGTTACTTGCCACAGTATTCCTAGCCTTCTCGAAATCTTCTCGAAAAAAATTCCTAGCCTCTGACTTGATCTTGTAGCCACTGTGTTTACATGGTTAGTCTAGCAGTGACTCTGGTCAATAGTAACCCCCATTGGGGGATTCAGTGATGGTAACACCAGGGGTCAAGAGGGTAGTGATTAAATTGATATTTATTGGAGACTGTCATTGCCTGGCATTTGTGTGGCTTGAATGTTACTTGCCACTTGTCAGTCCAAGCCTGGGTATTGTCATCGGCGAACATCCCCACTTCTGACCTTATGAAGGTAGGTCATTGATATAGCAACTGAAGATGGTTGGGCCTAGGACACTACCCTGAGGAACTCCTGGAGAGATGTCCTGAAGCTGAGATGACTGGCTTCAAACAACCACAACCATCTTCCTATGAGCCAGGTATGACTCCAACAAGCGGAGAGTTTGTCCCCTGATACCCACTGATTCCAGTTTGGTTTGGGAGCCTTGATGTCACACTCAGTCAAATGTGGCCTTGATGTCAAGGGCTGTCTCATTCACCTCACCTCTGGAATTCAGCGCTTTTGTCCATGTTTGAACCAAGGCTGTAATGAGGTCAGGAGCTGAATGGCCCTGGCAGAACACAAACTAGACGCCACTGAGCAGGTTATTTCTGATCAGGTGCTGCTTGATAGCACTGTTGATGACACCTTCCATCACTTTACTGATGATCGAGAGTAGACTGATGGGGCGGTAATCGGCCAGATTGGATTTGTCCTGCTTTTTACGCACAGGACATCGCTTGGCAATTCTCCCCATTGTCGGGTAGATGCTAGTGTTGTAACAGTTCTGGAAGAGCTTGGAAGGGGAGCAGCAAGCTCTGGAGCACAAGTATTCAGTACTATTATTGGAATGTTGTCAGGACCTGTAGTCTTTGCAGTATCCAATGTCTCCAACCGTTTCTTGATATTACGTCGAGTGAATAAAATTGGCTGAAGACTGGTATCTGTAATGCTGGGGACCATTGGTGGAGGGCAAGATGGATTATTCACTCGGCATTTCCAGTTGAATATTGTTGCAAATGCTTCAGCCTTATTTTTGCACTTGTGTGCTGGACTGTTTCATCATTGAGGATGGGGACATTTGTGGTGCCTCCTCTTCCAGTGAGTTGTGTAATTGTCCAACACCATTTACAACTGGATGTGGCAGGACTGCAGAGGTTAGACCTGATCCATTAGTTGTAGGATCGCTTAGCTCTTTAACTTGCTGCTTATGCCATTCGGCACACAAATAGTCCTGTTTGGTAACTTCACCAGGCTGCTCTTTCCATTGAACGTTATCTTCTAATAATTGACATTTCGAACTTGGGTTGACTGAGCAGAGTACTCGTAAGATCTACACAATATTCTATTTGCGTCATTTTAGAACAGCTGAGTTAGAATTCCGTGTGAAATCCTGACACATTGTCCATGTTAAATGCTTCAAGACCTGACCAACTGTTTGACTCAGTTATCATCACATCAGTAAGTTACTTACAAATTTGGAGCAGCTCGTGTATCAGAGGGACTCAAAATCTGAAAACTCAGCAAGGAATCTACCCAACTGAGGTAAATTGAGAAGACAGGCAGGCAATCCTGAGAAGGGCCATGGTGAGTCAAACGTCCTGAGAATCCAGTTTTGTCAAGCCAGGAGAAGCTTTATCAATTCCCCTCACACTTCCAAAATTAATTGACAAAGGTTTTTTTTAACAATAAATTTGCTAAGCAGAAACTCAGAACATTTGTAATTTAAAATTACATCATGGTCCTATTGTCATTGCAGGGCTCCAATTTGAATGGGCTAATGAGGCTTTCACCAATTTCAAGGCCACAATCAAAATGACAGAGATCTGAAGGATATTGAGAATAAGGTAAGAGGTGCCGCAATGCTATTTTAATTGCCCTTCTGCCTGGCAGAGCAGATGAAAATCAATCCAATCATATTCTGGTCATGCTGTAGTCTAACACAGTCAAAGACTGTGAATCCATACCAGCCTGCTGCATGTCCTAATGAATGCAGCACACAAACCCCTCATAAAACTAATTACAGCTACCAACACCAATTTATAGTTTATAAAAGCATAAAACAAAATGAGAAAATATAGAGCTGATCACACCGTATTTGTTAATGGTTATGGTCCCAAAATAAATTGCTTGTTCCTGAGTCATTCTCTGCCCTGGGATTATTTTATTGAAAAAACTTAAAACAACATGATGGTATTACTGTGTGAAAACCTCTGCTACAAACATGACAGAAGAGAAAATGTGACAACCTAATATTGGGAACAGGTTATGAAATACGTAATTGGGAATGAGTTTAAAGCAGGCTGTTTTGCTGTTGCTGACTGCAATGTTTTGCAAGTTACACTTTAAAAAAAAAAAATCGCTGGTTGGTATGTGCAATATTTATTACAAATTCTGAACTGCCTTCGAGAAGATAGTGCATTGCCTTGAACTGCTGCAGTCCACATGGTGTAGTTACGCTTGATGTGGGTATCAGGGAGGCAGTTCCGAGACTTTATCCCAGTAACAGTGAAGAAACAGCAAATAAAGAGTCAAAGCAGGATGGTGTGTGATTTGGGAGGTTGACTTGGAGGAGATGCTCCCATGTATCTTCTGCCCTTGACCTCAAGGGTATGCAAGTTGTGGAATTGGAAAGTGCAGTGAATGAACCTCATCGAGTTGCTGCTTTGCATCTTCTAGCTGACACACACTTCTCCACTGTGACTGCTTATGGTGTCTGATAGGGTGGCAATCAGTGAGCAGCTTTGTCCTGGATATTGTCAAGCTTCCTGAGTGTTGTTGGAGCTGCATTTACTTAGGACAAGTGGAGAGAATTCCATCACAATCCTGACTGTGTAGTTGGCTGACAGGTTTTAAGGATTCAGTAGTTGAGTTATTTGCAGCACAATTCACAGCGTATCTTTTGCTCAGATATGCTGCACTCCCTCATCCATTAGTGTTTGTTCTTCTGTTGTTTATTTAATTTCTCACCACCGTTAGTAACTTGATCCAACCCATTACTTGTGTCATTACTTAGTTTTGTCTACAGTACATTGCAACTACTTAGCATGCATCTAATCCTGTGTTGTATCTTGACCAAGTTCCTATGTTGTTGCCATCTCAAGAATTATGAGGCTGTCATATGTGTTTGCAAGAATTATCACAGGTTAAGTTGCAATTTACAGCCTCATCAGTTCTGTAAGAACAGACAGTAAGAAAAATATTACCTCCTGCAGCTTGCCTTCATTTCTCAATTTTTTGTTATTTGTTCAAGGGATGCAGGTGTTACTAGCTCAGTCAGGATTTATTGCCCAGAGAGCTATCCACACTGTTGTCTGTATGGAGTCACATGTAGGGAAAACCAGGTAAGGATGGTATAGAATTCCTTCCCTAAAGGGCATTAGTGAATCAAATGGGTTTTTAATGACAACTGCCTAGCTATTTATTCCATTTTTTAATTGAATTCAAATTTCACCATCTACCATGGTGGGATTTGAACCCATGTCCCCAGAACATTAGTTTGGCCTTCTGAATTCCTAGCCCAGTGACATTGCCATTACACCACCACCTCCCCACTTGAAAGCATACTTTGTGAGGATGTGATGGTGAACAATTAATCTATTTATCTCAGCATTAAGCATTAAGATGATGTCAATACACAAGAGTTGCAATTCCTTCATAACGCTATCTAGGTTTCTTAATAATATCGTTAGCTAAGGATTTCTTCTTATTTTCAGACATGAAGATTTACACAAATGAGATTTTAAACAGCAAATGTTAACGACCAATACAGCTAACATCATTAAAAGGAACTAAAGCTGTAGCCACGACCTGTCCTAGAGAAGTGGTTCAGGAAGATTTTACAGGGATGTTAAAACTAATAAAATACGTGTTTCATGTTAAAAGCAGGGCAGTATTGCTTTGTACTGACTGACTATTTGCTTTTGAGGTGAAGAAAAAATTCTTCATGCAAAGGGTAGTGAGCCCACGAAATTTTCTACCACAGAAGGCTGTGGGGGCTAAGTCACTGAATATATGCAAGGAAGAGATAGATACACTTTTAGATTTTAAATGTATCAAGGAGTATGGGGTGGGAAGTGGAAATGTGTCATTGAGATAGATGACGATCCATAATCAGATTGAATGGTGGAGGAGGCTTAAAGGGCCGAATAGCCTACTCCTGCTCTTAGTTTCTAAGTTGCTATGCTTTTAAAACATATGTTCAAGCACATTACACATTTCCCTGACAAGTATTTATCTTGAAAATGTGTTTAATGTTCAAACTACTTTTATTCCATTTTAATTAGAGGAATGTTAGAAATATGGGAGAAGGAACCAAAACAATCTTGTTTTTATATTGAAGCCAATTTGATGGTGGTTTCCAGATTGGCAAAGACTATTATTGTTAGCAAGTGCTTTACGCTGGCTTAGTGGATCAATAGAAGTTATTTTGACCTTTCTAAGCATGTAAACTTTCTCACTTCCAGGAATCAAAGTATTTCTTTTTACGAAGGCCACCCTGCTAGAATAGAACAGATGAAAGGGAGTGATTGGAAATGTGAGGAATGGGTATCAAAGGAGCTGTGCTCAAGGGCAATTTTAAAAAACAACCACCCAAATTAACCATTGCATTCACTAAATGAAGTAATATGTTGATTCCTTTTGAGTTTGTCAATGTAATATGGAAAGTTAAAACACTTACTGCACATATAATGATCTTTACATCACTCTACAAGTATTGTTCTCCAGCAATGTTGGTTGTGATAGTATGTTTGACTGCCTTTCAAGACTTTCTTTTAGCAAATACATGTCAGTGAATTACTAAAGTACTCAGTGATGGGTTTTACACCAATTAACTGGCATGATCAGTCTTTGTTCAACATGACTCAGCATCATTTGCATTTGCATTATCTTATTTGTCCTGTATGTTTTACTGTTCCCTCAGGATTCCGAGTGGGTGATTTATTTTCTGAGCTGCCAAAATGTAGCTGGAGTGTGACTGAACACCTTCAGACAGCTACAACAGAAGGAACTCCACAGAGCTCTCTCCAAACAACTGGTCAAAATAAGAGCTCCACCCTTTTTCAAAATGATCAACCAATCTCTTTCACTAACAAGGACATGTTATAAACGATTATGTACGACAAAATCATTTTTTGACAGTTTTGATGAATGTTGAAAGCTTTATTCCATCTTTGTTTAAGTCTTTGGCTGCCTTCCTATACTGAGGTAAGCCACTCAGGGATATAGTGTCATGAGTACCAGCTACCATTATTATTGCACCCATGTGGTCATTGGTGTTTAAGAGTAGACACCAAAGGTAGAATTTGTTTTTGGCAGATTGTCAGTTTTGTTGAGTTTCATGGAGTTTTTTTTTCCACGAGGCCCAGTGCATTTTCTTGTGCTATTTTACCAAACTCACCTTAGCCAGAAGAACTCGCCATTACCTAGGTATCCCAGAACTGAGCGCCATCTCTGTCACTGGCACCATCTTTACATTGTGCATCCAGGCAAGCACCATCACTCTGGAGCTGTGCTCCCTGGTTCCCAATATCTGCCTCAGACATGGCAGAGCACCCCAGTTTTCAGGCAGGGACCTAGAGGTCCTGGTGGATGGGGTGATGCAGACGAGGAAGCCACCACAATATGCCATGCAAATGTGGTCCGAGGTGTGGTCCGAGGTTGCCATCGGGGTCAGTGCATAGCCCTGTAGGTGGAAGGTCAATGACTTTCACTGATCTGCCAGGCTAAGAGCCAACATCTTCTCTCCAATACCCCACACTTACTCTCTCTCTGCTCGTGCACCCACCTCCCACTAGGACTCATGCTTTACCCTCTCACTATTGCATTTATCAGCTTCCCTCTACACTGTTAACCCAGTATGGCTTCTGTGCTGCCTAATTGCTCCTTCAGAACACCTCACCACCTTTTCTGCAGCTTTGCCACTCACTTCTATCTCCTTCATACCTCCCTTTCCATTATTCCAGGAGAAAACAGTTCACAATAGGGCAGAAAGAGCCAAAATGGCTAATGAGTTGTCCAACATTCTGCTTCTCACCCTTTACAAGGGGAGGGTCCTGACCCTGACTGCCCTGAGTGGCCGACTGACTGTATCCACACCCTTGGTCTGATGTTAGTGGCTGTTCTTCACTGACTGAGCCAGTACCCTCCGATTGAAGGTCTCCCTTGGCTTGACTGATGACTGTTCATGACAAGCTTCCTGGTTTTGTGTCTGTGCTAAAAGACAAGAGGTACTGTGAGCCTGGTAGCTCTGGCTGAGGGGGCACACCACCATAAGCCAAGGTAAGACAAGCAATGTAGGGATGCTGAGAGTATCCAGGTCAGCTCAAAGGGAGTGAACACTGAGAGAGCACGTGAGCAGCCCTGGTCTATTCCGCAAGCTGGATGCCTGTTGTTGCACACAAACCTGTGCAAGGTGACAGTCTAGAGGAGGAAATAGTGAACTAGAGTCACCAGGTAACTGCTTTGACATTCATGTCAGGATCGTCAACGTCTAGTTTCCTCATAGCAGAGGAATATTTACCTGCTGTGAATTTACAAGGCGGGATCTGCAGTTAATAAGGCCAGCAGCAAATAATAAACCATAGATAACACAGTGTGGAGCTGGAGGAACACAGCAGGCCAGGCAGTAGAGGAACAGGAAAATTGACATTTCGGGTCAGGACCCTTCTTCAGAAGAAAGACCCGAAACGTCAGCTTTCCTGCTCCTTTGATGCTGCCTGGCCTACTGTGTTCCTCCAGCTCCACACTGTGTTATCTCTGACTCCAGCATCAGCAGTTTTTACTATCTCTTAGTAAATAATAAACCATGTTATTTATTAGGCATCTCGCGATTCCATTGCGAGATCTGCGTCCCGACACCTGGAACACTGTTGGAAAATGCAGCTATTTGCTCTTGATATCGAGAATAACTACTCACACAATTCTCCCAGATTTCTCCCTCTCGCCCAGGTTGTTCAGGCCCTATAAGATTCTGCCCCAAGTGTCAGCTGTCTATATAATCATGAAGGGGATATCACTGCTTCACAATCGTCACCACAAGTTTAGGAAAGAGAAATACCCTTTAAAAATTCCTGGTAAAATGATCAAGAAGAGGAATTTTGGGCCTGAGTATTACTTTTCCCTTCTTACTTCAGGATGCTATGGCTAATTGCAAGGTCTCTGCATTATCAGGACTGAGACCACAAATCGAACCTGAGACAGTCCTCAGTCAGAGTTCACAACAAATCAAGCCAAATACTAATGAAATGAGTCATTTGCAGTGAAACTGATCACAGGTGGCAAATCCAGAACACAGTTGGATCAACTGTTCATCCAAAACTAGCTCAAGTTGATTCCAGTCTATATTAATGAAATGAATAACTGTTTTAAATGAATTATCGGTTTATAATTCCCTAAAAGAAAGGATGTGATGCATGAACTACAGTATACTAAACTGTATCTGGTTTGTATAAGTCAATAAGTTTGAAGTAATCATTCCCACAGGCTCCCATTATGCTTTGGTTCAATTTAGTCAGGAAGCCATTTTCTCTCTTGTAACTCTGCACATTGTTTCGGGCATTGTGCTGTGGTTGTATGAAAGTTTTATGGTTCAACTATTATCATGATTTTATGAAGACATTTACATTGTAAATCATCGCAGCATTCAGCGACTGTTGCCTGCTGTGTCCAAACTGCAGTAAACATAACTCATGACAGCCACAGTGTTGTTAAATGCCTATGAAGATAAAGTTTATGCTATGGTTTGGTCCCAGTGGAAAAGTTAACACAGTAACAATTGGAAGCTGCATTTCATAAACTTCAAATTTCAGATTGTTTTTAGCATTTGATAAAATTCAAACAGCCAAACCCATGAGAATAGATAAAAGTCACTTCTTAAGACTTGCAACACAAACATTAGATCTAATTTATTTAATTTGTACCATTTTGCTACATGTGAAAATTAACCATTTACAAATACTGTCTACCCATTGCCCCATGCTATGGTTATATTTATTGCATTGCACTCTGATATCTGCTGTTTTAACCAAAAGGTACTCCCTTACAATCAGTTCTAACATCGTACACTAATCACTTGTTCCATGTGCACGCATCCAAGTTTTGATTCACCATAATGCTTGCAAAATTGTTACTGTTCTCTTATTTGTATAAAGAAGTATATTTTCTGCATGTTTTAAACTGAGTAGCATGTATGTCTCTATGTTACTTCTAAAATCTCTTTCGGTGAACATATGCAAGCATCTCAAAGTAAGCACACTTTGCAATCTGTGGAGGAGAAGATGTTTGCACATTTAATTTTTTTAAAAAATGCAAAGCAGCTTAAGATTGTTATTGATGATCTGTTTGTGCCAAGGAAACAGAGAATTATCTAAGGATAATGCAGAAGTATTGAAACATTGTTGCTGGTCCCCGGTTTTTATCAGAGCAACAAACAGTCGCTGAATCATTATCAGGTCCAAAGCAAGATAACCAATTCCTGATGCGTTCTTCCTTAATCCCTTTTTGCTTCAGATGAACAGAATTATTTGTCCAAACTAATCAATAGGTCAGGCTTGTTAATGACAACATCAGCAATCAGCCATTGCCCTCTGGATGTTCTGCTGTTCTGTGTTTTAAGTAATGCTGCTGGAGAACTTCAGGAGCAGAATTTTACACATTTAGTCAAAAGCTACTCATGAGCTATCTGTTCTATACAATGCTGTAGGCATTATTTTATTCAAATCACTTTTACATAATTTAGCCTGTTTTATAACATTATGGCAATAGCTAAAAATTTTAATTTGCAGAACTGAAGTGCCTAGGTTAGTCATATTTAATTGAAACCCACTTAAAATATTTTTCACACTTAACCAGATGGGGGCCTGTATTTTCAGAAGCCACATGGCAATGGTAGCTGTGAGCAGCTGTACCTATATGATTATTATACCCAGCATCAAGCAATGGTAAACCCGGCGCTTCTCTTGGCATGACCTCCTGCACTCTTCATTGAAGCAAGATGGATCCTCTTTCTCCATGGTAATAGCTGAATGGTGGGATATGCCGGGCCATGAATTAGCAAATTATGTTTGGAACAGGATTCTGCAGCTGTCGATTGCCCACAGTGCCTCATGAATGCCCAGTCTTGACTGGCTAGATCTGTTCAGAGTCTGCTCCATTTAGCACGGTGATGACATCACACAAATTGATGTAGGATATGTTCAATGTGATGATGGAGTTTCTTCTCTACAAGGATTAGGTGGGTGGACGCTCAGCGATGATGATTTTGGTACACACATCTGCGACAGACAGATTGGCGAGATTGAGGTGAGGTATGATTTTCCCTTATTGTTGGTTCCTGACCACCAGCTCAGTCCAGCAGAAATATCCTTTTAGTGCTCTATCAGTTGTGCTGGAATTCACCTGGAAATTTAAATGGGCCACTGAGAGCACATTCTGCACCCTTACCATCATCCATGCTTCCTCCAACTCATGTTCAACATGGAGCAGTACTGATTCATCAGCTGAGAGAAGATGGTGCATGGTAATCAGCAGGAGGTTTCCTCGCCCATGTTTAACCTGATACGGTGAGAATTGATCGGGTGCGGAGTCAATGTTGAGGACTGCTAGGGAAACCCCCTCCCGACTCTGTCGGTTGGACAGGACGTATCCAGGGATGGTAATGGTGGTGCCTGGGACATTGTCAGATATGATTCTGTGAGTATGACTATCTGTCTATGAGACAGTTCTGCCCATTTTTGTACTAGCCCCCAGATGTTAGTAAGGAGGAGTTTCAGGATCAACAGCACTATATTTTTGACATTATCATTTCTGGTTCCTAAGATGCCATCTGGTTCAATTTCATTTTTTCAGGTTTTGTAGAGATTAGTACAACTGATTGATCTGCTCAGCCATTTCAGTGCACACTTCAGAGTCAACCACATTTTTTGTTCTATTCATTTGTGGGCATCGCTGGCTGGCCTTCATTTCATGCCCATCCCTAGTTGCCCTTGAGAAGCTGGTGGTGAGCTGCCTTCTTGAACCACTGTAGTCTACTGGTTGTAGGTTGACCCACAATGCTATTTGGGAGGGAATTCCAGGATTTTGACCCAGCGTCAGCAAAGGAACTGCAATATATTTCCAAGTCAGGACAGTGAGTGGCTTGGAGGGGAACTTGAAGGAGATAGTGTTCCCATATGTCTGCTGCCCTTGTCCTTCTAGATGGAAGTGATCATGGTTTTGGAAGGTGCTGTCTGAGGATCTTTGGTGAATTTCTGCAGTGCATCTCATAGATAGCACACACTGCTGCTACTGAGCGTCGGTGGTGGAGGGAGTGGATGCTTGTGGATGTAGTGCCAATCAAGCGGGCTGCTTTATCCTGGATGGTGTCAAGCTTCTTGAGCATTGTTGGGGCTGAACTCATCCAGGCAAGTGGGGAGTATTCCATCACACTCCTGACATTTGTTTTGTAGATGGTGAACAGGCTTTGAGGAGTCAGGAGATGAGTTACTCGCTGCAGTATTCATAGCTTCTGGCCCGCTCTTGTAGCCACTGTGTTTATGTAGTGAGTCCAACTGGAGTCTCTGGGCAATGATAACACCCAATATGTTGATAGTGGGGGATTCAGTGATGGTAATACCATTGAATGTCAAGGGACGGTGGTTAGGTTGTCTCTTATTGGAGATGGTCATAGCCTGGCATTTGTGTTACTTGCCACTTGTCAGCCCAAGCCTGGATATTGTCCAGATCTTGTTGCAGTTGAACACGGACTGCTTCAGTATCTGAGGAGTCACGAATGGTGATGAACACTGTGCAATCATTGGCAAACATCCCCACTTCTGACCTTATGATGGAGGAATAATAATGGGAAAAGGATGATAGTAAAATGTAGGGTATGCTAGGGAAAATGTAGGGTAGTTTGATCTTGGAGCAGGATAATAGATCGGCACAACATGGTGGGCCGAAGGGCCTGTACTGTACTGTACTGTTCTACGTTCTCTATGTTCTAATAATCTGCTTTTATAATTTTCAAACTGAAGACGAGAACTGACTGTTGGTGTCATTAAAGATGGACGCCTTCCAGGCATTCACATGACATTCCATTGTCCACTTTTAAAAAAAGATGTGCTTAAAAAGGAGACAGAAGTAGTTCATTTTAATATTAAATGCAGAATTTCAAGGCTCAAAATAATGTTGTGGAACAACAACAAAAAGCTAAGCAAATACTTTAGGCCACTTCTTCTGGTCTCCGATTGTTGTCACCTATTCTTACTGATTGCAGTCAATGGGTCCGAAAGTCAAGGATCCAGTTACACAGGGGGCAATCGAAATATAGGTCTTGGAGCTTACAGCTAACTTTGTTTGGAATTATGGTGTTGAAGGCGGAACTGTAGTCAATAAGCAGGAGCCTGACATAGATATCCTTGAAAGCACCTTGGAAGGCTCTGATTTACTTTAGTTAGCCAAGGTAAAGTTAGAATATTTAAAAGCTGCTGTCACTCGTGGTTAACTATAAAGCTGAGATCAGCCCCACAATTATTCATACTGGCCATGCAGCCTGGACACCCACTCATTGCTTGGGTATCCGTGGGACGGGTAGATCAGGAGTCAGTGGGTGGGCATACTCCTTGGCACCTGACCCACTTTACAATCTCACCAACAGCCTGGCACACTACCCCTCACCTACATTCTCCCCTAACCCCATCACCCACACACCTAGCAACCCACCCACCTGGCAACTCACCCACCCCTCACATTCTTCCCCAGCCCATCATCTACTCTCCTGGCTATCAAGCCCCTATCCCAGCTGGTATTCTACACTCTCAACCATTCATGGCATCCTGGCCCGTCACCCACCTAGGAGCCTACACCCTCCCACTGACCTGGATCCAATCAGTTGGAGTTATTCTGACAGTATTCTGAAGTGCTTGGCTATTATTTTCTGAATGCATATAACAGTCATTGTTTTACCAGCCTCGCATGAAATACTATATATATCGGTAACTATTTACTAGGGAGGTGTTGGCCTAGTGGTATTATTGCTGGACTGTTAATCCAGAGACCCAGACAATGTTCTGGGGACCTGGGTTCAAATCCCACCACAGCAGATGGTGGAATTTGAATTCAATAAAATATCTGGAATTAAGTATCTAATGATGACCATGAATCCATTGTCAACTGTTGGAAAAACCCATCTGGTTCACTAATAGCCTTTAGGGAAGGAAATCTGTCATCCTTACCTGGTCTGGCCTATATGTGACTCCAGACCTTATAGACATTTATAAAATAATGAGGGGCATGGATAGGGTAAATAGGCGAGGTCTTTTCTCCAGTCCGGGGGAGTCCAAAGCCAGAGGGCATAGGTTTAAGCTGAGAGGGGAAAGTTATAAAAGGGACCTAAGGGGCAACTTTTTCACGCAGAGGATGGTGTGTGTATGGACTGAGCTGCCAGAGGAAGTGGTGGAGGCTGGTACAATTACAACATTTAAAAGGCATCTGAGGGGTAGATGAATAGGAAGGGTTTAGAGAGATATGGGCCAAATGCTGGCAAATGGGACTAGATTTACATTGGATATCTGGTCGGCATGGACAAGTTGGACCGAAGGGTCTGTTTCTGTGTTGTATATCTCCATGACTCTATGACTCTAAATAAGATCAGAATGATTGGCTTCAGTTAGGGACTGAATTGTATGTGTGCTGCCTGGTTCAATGTTCTTTTCATTTAACTACTGCACCAGCGAACTATGTGTGCTTTCTTTCAAATCACTTAACTAAAAGAAAATCACCAGTGTATGTAAAAAAGGCTGTACTCAAAGATATTGGGAAAGACACCAAATTAAGCTTGTAAAATCTGATGTTTTGCTTCAACAGCATCAGAGAACATAAATTTCATGCACAACGTAATTCACAATTCCACCCCAAGCAATTTCTAGTTGTTGATATATCCAAAGTAATAATGAGTTAGTACTGGGGAGAACGGTGATCCATCGTGTAACACAGATCATCAGGCCTGACTTCAGATGATAATTTTGGAACCAGTTGCTGTTAATGTATCTCCAAAGTACCCAAATTGGCTGAATGATCTGATTCCAGTGTTGTGAACGAATTTCCAATGTTTTCATACCTGAAGCCGAGTGGGACTACTGCTTACTACTGTCTGATAGTTTTTAGTGATTTGAAGGCAAACAAATAAATTAACTGATTAAATGGGAAAGATGGTGTACCAGGTAATCATAATTTAATGACCATGAAAGTTTATGCTTTGCTGGGATTTTGCATCAATGGCTTTTGCATTGCAACTTATCCTTAGAGGGGCAAGATAATCTCTTCCAAACACTTCATTCATAGTGCACTAATACATGTTTGCCCATTTCTATCCCCAGTATGGAACAAAGATGAAGGAATGATTGACTAACAGGAAGGTCAAAAGCTTACTTTAGGTAATGGATTAAAATGTGATTTTCTTCTGTTTTAGCTTAGAGTAGAAAATGAGGAAAAGCAAATTATTCAAAAAGGAGGTAGCAGCTGTGCATGTGATTGTATATTACAATATCTAAACCAAACTAAAAATAAACTACCACTTCTCAGCTCTGCATTGTGCTATAATTTTAAGTGAACTTTTGCTCACTGGAGGTTTATCAATTGATGAGCAGGTTCAAATAGACCCCCCTAAGAAAATTAAACCCTGCTGCTGTGTGGTCAATTTTGGGATCTTTTCCTACACAAACTGTTAGATTTGTTTTCATCTGAAAGCAGTTTAAAATATTAATGCTTTCAGAATAACCTCTTGGGCTTCACATTGATTCAGATTATTTCATTAATACTGTCAGTTGGAAAACACAGTAATCCATTTTAGTGGAGAAGAGATAAAAGAGCTGGAAATCCCACAGCCAGGAAGACCTCTAACAGAGAAAATATTCTCTTCACAATTCATTTGTAATGTTAAATAAAACTGATAAAGACGCTGTTGACCTTTTAATAATGGAAGACAATAAAATTGCTGCACAAGGTTTACACATTAAAATGCCATTCATTATTCTACTGAGAATAGAAATGACTGCAGAGTGCTTAAGTTATGAGGCAGTGTATTTAGGGTTGGTTAGCTCAGTTGACTGGACAGCTGGTTTGCAGTATAGAGGAAATGTAAACAGCACGGGCTTAATTTCTGTACTGGCTGAGGTTACAATGAAGGTCCCACCTTCTCAACCCCACACCTTGCCTGAAGTTTGGTGACCCTCAGGTTAAACTCACTACTAATTGTTTTTCTCTAATGAGAGAGTGGGACTAGCGTGACTTTATTATTTTGTGTATATTTCTATGTGCTCCATATTCGCAATATGTTCCCACTTAATGGCACTTAATGTCAATACTACCAAAAAGGTAGCCTCAGGACACTGGTTTACATTTAATGATAATCCATAATCTTTATGTGATGTTGCATGAGTTAAATTAGCAAAATAAGGAATTCAAGACAGTTTTGTTGCTGCACACTTTTCTTGCGCATGATTTTAATAGATACGTAGAAACTAACAGCGAGAGTAGGCCATTCGGCCCTTTGAGCCTGTTCCACCATTCAATATGATCATAGTTAATCATCCAACTCAGCATCCTGTTCCTGCTTTCATCCCATACTCTTCGAGCCCTGTAGTCCTATATCTAACACCTTCTTCAATGTTTTGGCCTCAACTGCTTTCTATGGCAAAAGTTTCCACAGGCTCACCATTCTCTGAGTGAAGAAATTTCTCCTCACTTCAGTTCTAAACTATCTTCTTGAAAGCATTCATTTTCATTTTCCTTACATATCTAGCAGCCTGGTATAACATTTTCAAATGCTAATATATTTAAATATTAATTATATATTCTTTTGGTGGGCCTTTTAATATAAAGTGTCTGTTTGATATTCCATTCACTGATAAAAGGAAAGGAGTTGACTGAGAGCTACCTAATACAGAGTTACATCCGATGGTAAATGGTACAGAGTAAGTAAACTACGAATGCAGTTTTGTAGAATAAAAGACACAGACTCAAGTGGGTAAGTGTCAAATTTGGTATTAGTTTCAGAAAGACCTTCAGATAAATACTGACAAATACATGAAAGGAAGTTCTGGAGAGGGAATTTGATGAAAAAGTCCAGGCAAGGAATGATAAAGGGTTCAGTTGTGTATGTTGATAGGTATACTGTATTCTTTTGCCAAATAGATCAGCTAGCATTCTTATCTAATATTTGGAATATTTTCATTTTGGTATGTGAACTATATAAGTACTACACCTTTGGTATAATTCTGTCACAGTATGCAAATACGTATACTCAGAAGATGGATAATGAAAATGATAATCACAGGAAAGATAACTAGTTTGCCATTGTCCAAAACACTGTTACATCACCTGCAGTAATAGAGTTTAGGATCACCAGAGTTAATTTTATTTGGAAACTTGCAGATATACTAGTGGTCAGTGAAAACACATTTTTGTGTTGAGTGTGGAGAATTTGAGTTTGTGTCAGTTAAGTGGGTGGACAGTGCAATATAGATTTGATTGGGGTATCATAATGTGCATTGAATGGAATATTAGACTCTCATTTTTTATGGGATAGTGCTGGTGGGATGGGATTCATCTGCATGATATACTGCAGACATAGCTTAACCTACATAACTTTCCAAAAGGCAATCTTTTGCTGGTGAGAAATTGATGCCCCTTTGAAATCAAATGGTATGTGATTTCCACACAATGAATTCAGTATTAAAAGACAAGGTTGTGAAAGAATCTTAATTCCATACCCTCCTGCATCCCCAACACCCACTCACCAGCGAGCCACTCAAGATTTCACAAAAAAAAGTTCAGTATCATCTTGCTTGCATCCACTAATTACAGTCATTCAGAAGCATTGAATGAAGGACTAAAATATGTTGTAATACGTGAAATCAACAAGACTCTGCTCTTAAAAAGTAACAGAATGAATACTGAGTGGGTGAGTCCGAAACTGAGTTTTCTGTTCCTTAGGTTGGTTTGCAATCTCTGATGTTGTAAGGAAGCTCGCATTCCAGTTTCTGCATTTAATAATTTGCAAGGTTTTTATTAACAAAACTTTTTTTGTGTGTACCTCATTTTATTATCCTACATTTTGACCTAAAATTTTAACTTGTTCTCGCACTACCAATTTGAAGGACAAGGGCAGCAAATACACGGGACACCATCACTTGCAAGCTCCCCTTCAAATTACTCAACATCCAAAATTGGGAACATATTGCCATTCTTTTAGTGTCGCTGGGTCAAAATCCTGGAAATCCCTCCCTAATTGTAGATGTAACTACTTACAATGGACTGCAGTGGTTTAAGAGGGCAGCTCACCACCACCTTCTCAAAGGCAACTAGGGATGAGGTAATAAATGTTGATTCATTAATTGGTTTCACATATAGACCCCCAAATTGCAGTGGTGATGTCGAGAATGGCATTAAACAGGAAATTAGAGATGCATGTGATAAGGGAACATTGGTGATCATGGGTGATTTTAACCTGCACATAGATTGGGCAAGTCAAATTAGCCACAGTGCCGTAGAGGAGGAATTCCTGGAGTGTATACGGGATGTTTTTTGGGCAATATGTGGAGGAACCAACTAGAGAGCAGGCCACCTTAGACTGGGTACTGTGTAATGAGAAGGGAATCATTGCCAATCTAGCTGCGCGAGACCCCTTGGGGAAGAGCGACCATAACATGATAGAATTTTTTTATCAAGATGGAGAGTGAGGTTGTTGATTCAGAGTCTAAGGTGCTGAACCTTAAAAAAGGAAACTACGAAGATATGAGGCGTGAGTTGGCCTTGATAGATTGGGGAGAGTTACTTAAAGGGATGACGGTGGATAGGCAGTGGCAAACATTCAAGGAAAGCATAGGGGAACTGCTACAACTGTTTATTCCTGTCTGTCACAAAAGCAAAATGAGTAAGAGGGCCAATCCATGGCTTACAAAGGAGATAAGAGATAGTATCTGATCCAAGGAAGAAGCATACAAATTGACCAAGAAAAATAATAAATCTGAGGATTGGGAGCAGTTTAGAATTCAGCAGAGGTACCAAGAGATTAACTAAGAAGGGGCAAATAGGGTATGAAAGTAAGCTTGCAGGGAACATAAAGACTGGTGCTAAGAGTTTCTATAGGTACATGAAGAGAAAGAGATTAGTGAAGACAAATGTAGGCCCCCCTACAGACAGAAATGGGAGAATCTATAAGAGGGGACAAAGAAATGGCTCAGGAACTGAATACTTACTTTGGTTTTGACTTCACAAAAGAGGACACAAATCAGATACCAGAATTGTTGGAGAAGGCAAAATTTAGTGAGTGGGAAGAGCTGAGGGAGATCGATATTAGTAGAGAAATGGTACTGGGAAAATTGATGGGATTGTAGGCGGATAAATCTACAGGGCCTAATAATCTACATCCCAGAGTACTTAAGGAAGTAGATCTAGAAATAGTGGATGTATTGGTGGTCATCTTCCAGGATTCTGTAGACTCTGGAAAACTGAAGGGTGGCAAATATCACTCCAATATTCAAAAAGGGAGGTAGAGAGAAAACAGTGAAATATAGACCAGTGAGCCTAACATCGGTACTGCGGAAAATTCTTGAAATCATTGTCAAGGATTTTATAGCAGAGCATTTAGAAAGCAGTGGCAGGATCAGACAAAGTCAGCATGAATTTACGAAGGGGAAATCACGCTTGCTAAATCTGTTGGAATTCTATGAAGATGTAACTGGTAGAGTTGACAAGGGGGAGCCAGTCGATGTAGTATATTTGGACTTTTAGAAAGTGTTTGCCAAAGTCCCACATAAGAGATTAATATGCAAGATTAAAGCTCAAAGAATTGGGGGGAGTGTATTGAGATGGATGGGAAACTGGTTGGCAGAGAGGAAACAAAGAGTAGGAAATAATGGGTCCTTTTCAAATTGGCAGGCAGTAACTAGTGGGGTTCCACAGGGATCGGTGCTGGGACCCCAGCTATTCACAATATATAGTAATTATATAGATGAGGGGACAAAACGCAACATCTCAAAGTTTGCAGATGATACCAAGTTAAGTGGGATGGTGAAATGTGATGAAGGTACAAAGATCCTTCAGCATGATCTGGACAGTTTGGGTGAGTGGGCAAATCAATGGCAGATGCTGTATAATTTGCATAAATGTAACGTTATTCGCTTTGGAAGCAAAAACAAGACGGCAGATTAATACCTGAATGGCTGTAAATTGGGAGAGGGGTGTGTGCAGCAGGACCTGGGTGTCCTTGTGCACCAGTTGCTGAAGGTAAGCATGCAGGTGCAGCAGGCGGTAAAGAAGGCAAATGGTATGTTGGCCTTCATTGCGAGAAGTTTCAAGTACAGGAGCAGGGATGTGTTGTTGCGGTTGTACAGGGCCTTGGTGAGGCCACACCTAGAATATTGTGTGCAGTTTTGGTCTCCTTTTCTGAGGAAGGATGCTCTTGCTCTCGAGGGAGAGTGGCAAAGGTTTACCAGGCTGATTCCAGGGATGGCGGGTCTGACGTCAGAGGAGAGATTGACTAGGTTGGGATTATTTTTGCTGGAGTTCAGACGAATGAGGGGTGATCTTATAGAGACTTATAAAATTCTAATGGGACTGGACAGGGTAGATGCAGGGAGGATGTTCCTGATGGTGGTTGTGTCCAGAACCAGGGGTCACAGTCTGAGGATTCTGGGTAGACAATTTAGGACAGAGATGAGGAGACATTTGTTCACCCAAAGAGTGGTGAGCCTGTGGAATTCATTACCACAGGAAGTAGTTGATGCCAAAACATTGAATGTAGTCAAGAGGCGACTAGATATAGCACTCGAGGTGAATGGGATCAAAGATTATGGGGAGAAAGCAGGATTAGGCTATTGAGTTGGACGATCAACCATGACCGTGAAGAATGGCAGTTCAGTCTCAAAGGGCTGAATGGCCTCCTCCTGCTCCTATCTTCTATGTTTCTATGATTCAGCTAGTGCTGCCTACATGCTGTGGGTTAATGAAAAGAGTGGCAGCAAGGAGATTAAGCAGATATGACTGTGTCAATGTCCGTCCTGTTGTATGATATCAGAAAGGAAGAAAATGTCTTGAACAGAATATCACCTGCAGCTGCAGAAGTAGCACTGGAACAATGTATGCTCTCTCATTATGCCAGGACCTGTGCAGAGATGGCTGAAGTGGACTGGGATAGATAGGAGTTCCAGGAGTTGATGTACAGAGGTAGATATGAAGGAAAATAGTTCATGGCTCACAACGTAGACATATCCCAGTAAAGAAGAAGAATTCTAGGAAAAGGATCAACCAACCATGGTTAACCAAGGAAGTTAAGGATTGTATCAAATTGAAATAAAAACAAACTATGTGGTAATGATTAGTGGTCAGACAGAGGATTAGGAAAGTTTTAAAAACCAACAAAAGAAAACCAAAGAAGTAATAAAAAGGGAAAAATAATCTTTGAGGGTAAACTATATTATGGACCAGACCAGACCCCCTCAAAATATTTAAGAAGGTAGACTAGACCCTAACTTTTTCTTATTTTAAAGGCAATTGCTATGTTCCAGATGCAATTTGTCTGGTCAAACTATTCTCCGTTAAGCAAAACACAGTTTATTCAAACACTATAGTTAAAATACAGCAAAAGAAAGAAGAACTTAGCACAAATCAAGTATATTCGAAAACTTAACAGAATAATAGATATAGCAAGTATTACTAATAAACTGTTCCAATATAGTAACATTTCATAAACCCACCTCTTGGCAAAACAGCAAATTCAAAAATCAGATTTTCTCACATGCAATCCTTACAATAGGAAGAGAAACTCCAGCTTCTAGTTGTAATAGAGAGGAAAAAAAAGCTTTTACTTCTTTGAAACTCCAGCAGCTTTTGTTTAAAGATAAGCCTAAGAAACTAAAAAAACCCAGAAATCCTGGTCTGTGAGAGGTGGCCACACCCACCCAGGCTGCTTCTATTGTTCCAACTTTTTAAAATGCCTCAAGACCTCACAAGCTGCTTACATTACCACAGACTGCTTGACACTTCTCGTTCAATCTTTTATTTAAAAGAAACCAGTAAAAAATATACCTCTTAAAGCCACAATATCATCACAATTAGCAAATAACATCAAAAAATGACAGTAAGAGCCTATACATATATGGAAGACAGAGGTTAAAGTGAACAAGGGTCCTTTAGAGACTGAGGCTGGGAAAATAATACTGTGGACCCAGAAAATAGCAGAGGAGTTTAATCAATACTTTCTATCAGCCTTCATAGAAGAAGATACTAATAGCATTTCAAAAATACTAAATAACAAAGGGGAAAGCAGGGATAGGAAATAAATACAATAACAATGAATAGAGAAAAAAAGTACTAGGGCAAACAATGGCACTAACGTCTAACAAGTCCTTAGGATATCCTGGGTTACATGCTAAGATATTAAAAGAAGTAGCTACAGAATACTGGATTAATTAAAGGGAAGGTAATGGCCTAGTAGTGTTATCACTAGACAATCCAGAGACCCAGGTAATGTTCTGGGTACCTGGGTTCAAATCCAGATAGTGGAATTTGAATTCAATTTTTAAAAATCTGGAATTAAGAATCTAATGATGGCCACAAATCCATTGTCAATTGTTAGAAAAAAACCCACCTAGTTCACTAATGTCCTTTAGGGGAGGAAGCTGCCATCCTTACCTGGTCTGGTTTACCTGTGACTCCAGACCCAAAGTGATACAGTTGATTCTTAACTGCCTCCTGGGCAATTAGAGATAGGCAATAAATGTTGGCCTAGCTAGTGACACCCTCATCCCGTGAATAAATTTTAAGAAGTATGATTTAGTAGTAATTTTCTAAGAATCCTTAGATTCTGAAAAATTTCCAGAGGTTTGGAAAATTACCAATGTAACACCCATATTGAAAAATGAAAAGAAGCAAAAAGCAGGTCAGTCAGCTTAACATCTCTCATTAGGAACATATCAGAATTTATTAACAAGCAGGATAGATGTAGGGGAATCAGTGGATGTTATATTTTTGGATTTCCAAAAAGACTTTGATGAGGTACCACACATATGGTTACTTAACAAGATAAGAGCCCATGGTTTTGGGGTAATATATTAGCATGGATGGAGGATTAGCCAAGTAATAGTACGCAGAGAGTTGGGATAAGGGGCCAATTTCAGGAAAGCAACTTGTAACTACTGGAGTGTTACAGGGATAAATGCTGGGGCTACAATTATCTACTGTATATGTTAATAACTCGGATGAAAGAAGTGAATGTTCTATAGTTAAGAACAGTATAGTTTGTGTTCTGAAGAAGAGTCACTGTACCCAAAACATTAACTCTACTTTCTCCCCACAGATGCTGCTTGACCTGCTGACTTTTTCCAGCTATTTATGATTTTGTTTCTGTTTGGCACTATAGTTAAGTTTGGGGATGGCACAAAATAGTTTGGAAGACAACTAGTGAGGATGACTCAAAAAGTGTGCAGTGGGATATAGACAGATTAAGTCAGTGGGCAAAATACTTGGCAGATGGAATAGAATGTGGGAAAATATGAGGTTATGTTCATTGTTCAAGAAGAAGAGATGAGATGAATGTTATTTAAATAAAGAAAGAATTAGGCAAGGTGCAGCGCAGAGGCATTTAGAAGGCATCATGTATACATCACAAAAATCTTGCAGACAAGCTCAGCAGCAAATAGATAAGGCAAATTGAATGTTGGCCTTTATTTGAAAGGGGATCATAGTGTTAACAAAGGGAAGTCTTGTTAAAAATATACAAAATACTAGTTAGACCACATTAAGAATACTAGAAACTGTTTTCGCCCCTTTTCTGAAGAATGATATATAGGCATTGGAGGCTATCTTGAGAAGGTTCACGATGTTGATAATGGGCATGGAGCGATTTTCTTACAGGAGAGGTTGAATAGGTTAAGCCTGTACTCATTGGATTTTAGAAGAATGAGAGGCAACCTTTTTAAAACATATATGATTCTTATGAGGCTTAACAGCGTAAATGCTGAGAGATCGTTCCTCATTGTTGGACAATCTAGGACCAGAGGCCAATATAACAGAGGAAGGGGTTGACCATTAAAGACAGTGATGAGAAGGAATTTCTTCTATCAGAGGGAAGTGAAGCTGTGAAATTCTTTACCATGAAGGGCTGTCGAAATTGGGTCATTGAGTACATTCAAGGCTGAGATAGACAAATTTTAATTAAGAAGGAAATCAAGGGTTATAGAGAAAAGATAGGAAAGTGGAGATGAGGATTATCAGATTAGCCATGATCTTATTGAATGGCAGAGAAGTGAATCTCATTGAATTTCAATAGCTGAATGGTCTACTTCTGCTATTATGTCTTATGGTCTTGTTGTTTACAGACCATGTCACTCTTACTGAAGCTGGTTCAAGAAGATTTACCATTATTGTCTCTCACTCTCTCTCTCTACATATATATATTTGCTGCATTGTTAAATAAGGATGATCTTAAGGATTGAGACCTTTTTTAATTATTGTCAAGATCACCCCCTCATTAAGCTGCTTGGAAATGGAATAGTTTTGGCCAATTTTAGGAGACATTGGAAAACTGGTCACTTCATTCCTGCAGAGTAAAAAGTGACTGCTGCCTTGTTTTCTGAGCCAAGTCCTTCAGGATAGGGCTTTCTAAGTGAGAAGGTTGAGAACTATTACAAGCTAGGATGCTTCCCTCATAGGTTCAGGGGATTTTCAGTGAGATCCCCATGGTAATAAGGGCACTTCATACCAATCAAATAGCTTACGTGGACTCAAAATAGGATGGGTGGATTTAGAGTTTGGATTGTCGTGTAAGACAGACAACATTGGCTAAACCACTAGTACCATGCCTTTCAATTTCTGTTGGAGTTGAATGAAATAAAATTACGAGAGATGTATCTATATTGGCTATTTTAAACTGTCACTCATAGTCAGAATTTTCCCAAAAGTTCATATTCAATTGAGGCAATTGTCATCCTCAACCTTACCGCCAGCTTACCAACGTCAATGGAATGAAAATCAAATGAGTTCTGTAGTGAGTGAGCAATCAGCCTCTAAAGGATCCTACTCAGGCAGAGAAGGTGGCAAATGCCCTTGGTTATTGTACAAGTGCCATCTGACCACAGAAGCATCAGAATGCACACCAAGGACCGTTATCCAGGAAATGGCCATCATGATGGAGCAAGCCATGGTGTCTACATTTTTGGGAAGAGTAGGACCATTGGGATGTTTTTCAGAGACCAACACTACATATTCAATTATGGCCATTGGTTTCAGTGGGATCCACCATTATGAGCAGACGAATATCTTGGGCTGAAAGCCCATGCACTTTCTAGCTGCCCTGCAGATGCTAATTGCACCAATGGATAAGGTGTGCTACCCAGCTTTGGCACAACGAAAGTGTCTTTGAAAGAGAGCAATACTTTAGTATGTAATTTGCAAACGAAGTAATGACTTGAGTAAATACATGGGGTAACTGAGAAGAAAAGAACCTTTCTTTTAAAAAAAAGTTATACAAACATTAAAATTCACTGATTGTAGGAAACAAAATGAGGGAACTGGAGGCATTTATTTTCCAAGATCTAAAACTTAATATTTTTTGAGATGGTAAACCAAGGCTTCGTCTACTATCACAGGTGATGAATTCTAAGATATTCATTGCAGAACAGTAGGAAGATCTCTTTGTGTACAGCCTAATGTTTACCCTCAAACAACACCATTAAAACAGATTTAACGGTAATATAGCCATGAGCTGTTTTGTGGGACCTTGTTGAGTGTGAATTTTCAGCCATGTTTCTCGGCCTTCCAGTAATAACTATACAATGATTGCATGAGCTCTGCAATATTTTGGGATCTCCTGAGGCCTTAAATGGAGTTATACAAATGTCTTTCTAATTTGCTGAAAGTGTAAGAAATCATAAAATTGTTTTGGGTGAGTAATCATTCAACTGACATCCCTATCAATGTACGTATTATTCTTCGATTACTAGTGTAGGAATATGGTTTGATAAAACAAATGTCTGTGTTGGAGCAGTCTGACATTTCAATTGATCTCTTCCTTTGCCTTTGTATCTTCACCTGTCTAAATCCTCCTTCTCACATAGATCATAGAGTACAGAAACAGACCCTTTGGCCCAACCAGTCCATGCCGAACATAATCCCAAACTAAACTAGTCCCACCTGCCTGCTCCTGGCCCATATCCCTCCAAACATTTCTTATTCATGTACTTATCCAAATGTCTTTAATTGTACCCACATCCACCACTTCCTCAGAATGTTCATTCCATACGCGAACCACCCTCTGTGTAAAAAATTTGCCCCGATGTCTTTTTAAAATCTCTCTCCTCTCACCTTAAAAATTTGTCCCCTAGTCTTGGAATCCCCATCCTAGGGAAAAGACCACTACCATTAACTCTATCTATACCACTCATTATCTTAAAAACTTCTATAAGGTCACCTCTCAACCTCCTACGCTCCAGTGAAAAAAGTCCCAGCCTATCCAGCCTTTCTTTATAACTGAAACCTTCTATACCCAGCAACATGCTTGTAAATCTCTTCTGAGCCATCTTCCAGCTTAATAATATCCTTCCTATAACTAGGCGACCAGAACTGGACACAGTATTTCAGAGGTGGCCTCACCAATGTCCCGTACAATATCAACATGCCTTCCCAACTCCTATACTCAAAGGACTGAGCAGGAAAGGCAAGCGTGCCAAACACCATTTTAACCAGCCATCCATATGTGACACAAACTTCAAAGAACTATTACCCGAAACTTTCGGTCCCTCTGTTCTACAACACTACCCAAGGCCCTACCATTAATTGTATAAGTGCTACCCCTGTATGTTGTACCAACATGCAATAACACACATTTATCCAGATTGAACTCCATCTGGCATTTTTCAGTGCATTGACCCATTTGATCAGGATCCCTCTGTAATCTTAGAAAACCTTCTTCACTGTCCACTATGCCACCAATTCTGCTGTCGTCCGCAAACTTACTAACCATGCCTTCTATATCCTCATCCAAATCATTTCTATAAATGATAAACAAAAGAGGACCCAGAACTGATCCCTGTGGAACACTGCTGTCACAGGCCTCCAGTCTGCAAAGCAACCCTGAAACATCACTCTCTGTTTCCTGCTGTTTAGCCAATTTTGACAATCCAATTGTCAAGCTCACCCTGAATCCCATGTGACCTAACTTTACTAATTCGTCTACTATGCCAAATCTTGTCAAAAGCTTCACTAAAGTCCAAGTCAACAACATCTACTGCTCTGTCCTCATCAATCTTTTTGGTAACTTCCTCAAAAAACTCAATCAAGTTTGCGAGACATGATTTTCCTCGTGCAAAACAGTACTGACAATCCCTAATCAATTTTTGTCTCCCTAAATGTCCATAAATCCTATCTTTTATAATCACCTCCAACAATTTATTCACACACAAAGTCAGACTCACAGGTCTATAATTCCCCTGTTTCTCCTTACAACCTTTCTTAAACAAAGGTACAGCATTCGCCATCCTCCAGTCATCAGTTATAGATGATGCAAACATTTCTGCAAGGGGTCTTGTAATCTCCTCTCTTATTTCCCACAACATTCTGGGATACAACAGACCAGGTCCCGGAAATTTATCCACTTTTATATTCTCTCAGACCTTCCAAATGTTCTGTTCTGTAATGTGAACTGTTTTTAAAACATCAAAATTTATTTCTCTGCGTTCTCTAGCCTCCATTTCTTTCTCCACAGTAAAAGCTAACGCGAGATATTCATTTAGTATGTCTCCCATTTCCTGGGGTTCAACACAAAGATGACCTCCTTGATCTTTAAGGGACCCTACTCCCTCTCTAGTTACCCTTCTTTGGTGACATTTCGAATTCTGTTTGATCTACTTTCTTTAACTATTGTCAGGAGCATGGTTCAAAATATAGCTTACTTTGGGGATCAAATTAATTCAAATTATTGTTATTCTGGCTAAATATTCATGTTTTCCATGCAAATACTTTCCCAGTCACATTCTCAGGCCAAATGGTGCCATTGGTGTTTTCAGTGGAGGATCCAGATTAAACTGTGATCTTTCCTGCACTTGGCTCAGAGCTAGGTCATAACTATCATGTTTAGTACAATTCAAGCATGGATTAGCATACCTTTGAAATAAGAGTTTATGTGTAATCCCTTAGGCTTTCAAACCTGTGTGGGGCAAGTGGTTTTCAAAAAAAAATAGAGTGTCATTATTAAATAAAGCATCTGTAGAGCAGTGTTAAATTTTAATTGGATATACTAAATCGTAAAAATTTCCATAACTATCTGAAATGGTTCATTGTATTTTTAATTAGTGAGCTTAAATTTTTAATTTGCCTTTTTGTATTCTCACCGCAGGATCCGATGAAAGTCAGCCTTGAGCTAAGTCAGAACTCTTTACTCAACTGCACTGTCGTGGCTGTCAATTGCTAAAACAGATTAAAAATAAATAACATGGTGGCAGATTGCTGCCATGCTGTTGTCCTCTTGGTGGTGTAATGTGATGGGACAGGTACAGGAGAATATTGTTTAGGTTGAACTACTCTTTGTGATCTGGTCTACTATCGTTAGTGGTTATGAAATGCAGTAGCCCTTACTGGAAACTTAGCACTTTAAAAATCACCCCCTAAGCAGCTGCAACCAAAAAGCTTAACTCGGAAAATTATTTCAGGTGCCCAAATTAAATTTACACTTGTGTGCACTTTTCAGCCTAAAGCCCAAAAAAAGGATATCAATTTGTTGGTTGGTTTTCAATTTGTTACACAATGTTTGACAGCAGTGTGTTAGGTTTTCTATCATTCCCTTCCCCCGTGTATGAGGCATAAGCAGGAGAATTGAAACTAGTATGCGGGAAGTGACTCTCTTTGGACTGCTTAGTAAGTCTTCCCTTCCTTCTCCCTCTGGCTTTATCACTGCCTCTGGCTACAAACCTGCATAATCCAGCTAGAATCAGAAAAGCATTTGTTTTCTCTACACTGTTCATTAATATCTTAAACATTCAATGTGTCAGTCAATATTTAAGATTTGAAATTCTAATACCTCTGCCACTGTTGTGTACACTATAATGTTTTATATATCATGTCACAGTGTCTTCTGTACTGGGTTAATAGATTTATTGAGACCACACAATTGCTTCTTTTATTATCAGTGGAATCTAATTCAGAACTGTTCATGTACACCTTGATGATAAATTTTTTAGTGAGTGTTATCTATGAACAACTCCGTTATTGTGTTAATTCACCTAACCTCAAATTTGACTGGTGTTGTCTGTACTATCCACATGCTCCATGTGTTTAAGTTGTTTCTGCCATTTGCTGTTTAATCATCCCAAAATAATTTGTTCAGAAGGAGCTGAAGTGGAAGTTCCAAACCATCAGGGAAGAAATTGCCTGAAGTCTTGAATGATTCCAAAAAGTCAGCAAATGTGTCCTCACCCATACCAGAAATGAAATGAAAAGTGGGAAATGGAGCATCAGCACCTATGTTAAAGGGTGCTGGTGTTTTGTTTTTAATCTTTTTAACAATTTTACTTACAGCCCTTCCGGTCTCCATTCTGCACTCTGCAGTTTGGATTGTCCCACTCCATGGCCATCACTGAAGCAGTTCTGGATCAACTTCCATGCATATTTTACAAGGACAGTTAGAACACCACACATGCTTAACAACTCCCTCTGGGAACTGGACAGAACCCAAAAGAGAAATGGATGTCCACTAAAAGTGAGATTCAAACACAGCATCACCCTGGCCTCATTTTTGAACAAACTTGACCATTAAGCTCCATCAGAGCTCAATCATGACGATATTAGTGAAACAAAGCTATGAACCAGACAACTCTGTAGAACAGTAAATGGAATCTCCATTACAGCTGCGTACCTTAGTCCACTTATAGCTGTTACCTTTCCTGCTTTCACCTAAAGATCACAACTGGGCGTTGTCTCCCACTACGTAACCAAAGAGATCAAGTAGTACATTTTGTATTCCAGATGGTGACACTTCAAAACATTAAATTTAAGGAAAATACAATGGTTCCTTTTCAAACTCAAAGCTGGAATTGCAGACCTACTGTTCTGCAAACTTTCCTCACCATAAAGTAATGAAACTTTGACTGATGTATAGAGTAATAGAGATGTACAGCATGGAAACAGACCTTTCAGTCCAACTCGTCCATGCCTACCAGATATCCTAAATTAATCCAGTCCCATTTGCCGGCATTTGACCCATATCCCTCTAAATCCTTCCTATTCATATACCCATCCAGGTGCCTCTTAAATGTTATAATTGTACCAGCCTCCACCACTTCCTCTGGCAGTTTATTCTATACACGTACCACCCTCTGAGTGAAAAAGTTACCCCTTAGGTCCCTTTTAAATCTTTTCTACCTCACATTAAACCTATGCCCTCTAGTTTTGGACTTCCCTACCCCGGAGAAAAGACCTTGGCTATTCACCCGATCCATGCCCGCCATGATTTTACAAACCTCCAGAAGGTCAACTGTCAGCTTCCGATGCTCTGGGGAAAATAGCTCCAGCCTATTCAGCTTCTCTCTACAGCTCAAACCCTAATTTAGACACTTAACCACAGGGAGCATTTGAGGTCTTAAAACTAATTATCAAAGTCATGTTCCAATACTTTTTCTATCCCCAACTCATTTTAGGTTCCATCTGAACCAGTATTGTGCTTTAAAAATTGATTATGGTACACTGGGTCAATGAAGGAAGTGTACCATTATTTAGTAATGTAATTACCCACAGTAGTCAGTACTAAGTGATACAGTAGACGTGCCATTTTCTAGTTCACTTTAATGTACTGGCCCTTGTTAATTACGTCAAATTCATTTTTGACGTGGAGAAATGATCAAATCTACCCAATATAATTCATCTGGAATGTAGAACTCAAGCAAAGTAAGATCCCAAAAGTAGTCTATTACCTGGGGACATTTAACTCAGCAGTCATTCAAAAGGGTATTAGCAGCTTTTTATACTCCCTTCAAGTGGTATGGAATGATCATGATCTACTTTTATTAACTTTGGTTTGACTGAGCTTTAAGTGATGAAACAAAAATCTGATAAAATTGTTTAATGAAAAGAAATCTAACACATTCTTCCCCTACACTGATCTCAAGAAATGGGAAAACCTCATCAGTGCCTTCTGTTTGAAATGCTCCTTGAAAACTCACAAGTTTCAAAATCTCCCCTCCCCCCACCGCATCCCAATCCCAGCTCGTCCCTGCCTCCCTAACCTGTTCTTCCTCCCACCTATCCCCTCCTCCCACCTCAAGCCGTACCTCCATCTCCTACCGACCAACCTCATCCCGCCCCCTTGACCTGTCCGTCCTCCCTGGACTGACCTATCCCCTTCCTAACTCCCTACCTACACTCACCTTTCCTGGCTCCATCCCCACCTCTTCGACCTGTTTGTTTCCTCTCCACCTATCCTCTCCTCTATCCCTCTTCTATCCGCCTCCCACTCTCTCCCTATTTATTTCAAAACCTCCTTCCCCTCCCCCTTTTCTGATGAAGGGTCTAGGCCCGAAACGTCAGCCTCTCTGCTCCTATGATGCTGCTTCGCCTGCTGTGTTCATCCAGCCCTGCACCTTGTTGTCTCGGATTCTCCAGCATCTGCAGTTCCTACTATCTTTGAAAACTGACCATTTTACTTTAAATTCCTGCCTCTAGTCAGCATCAAAAAAACCATTGTCAACCAACTTTAACATGCTGATATGCGAATAGATGTAACAATGAATATAAAACATAGGCTGCATAAAACATTGAACTGGAACAAAGCTGACTGAATTCATTGACAAGCCTTCAGCCTTTCTCTGAAGGGGTTCAAAGAGAGCAGCTTTAAAAATTAGCAACAGAAATTATAAAACATAAATTTTCATGCAGAGAAAAATAAAAATTTTCTAAGCTATTTTAATGACTTCTGAACACACTTTTGATCTCAATGATCCTCTTTCTCCTTCATATACACCTTGTTCAAATCTCAACAATAGATAATGAAACCTGCCCATTCCATACATATTGTCAGGACCGTCATTATCAACCTGTTTTGTTTTGCTATTGTCTTTATTCTAAGAAACTCAGTTGTTCAACAATAACCGATCCTAAAATGAGATGTAAATGCTGCTTGAACAGCGGAGTGTTTGTAACATTTTCTGTTTTTATTTTGCAATTGCATAATCTGCATTACCTTCAGCAAAGAAGGAAAATAATGTGATTTCCTTAGTTCTCTTTAGATCAGAATTCACAATGCACTATCCTCACAAGCAGGAATCTATCCATTAATTCCTAATGCCTCTAGGTCAATGCAGTTTTTTTTAAATCTAAGTGGTCGTCGTTGGAATCCAGGTTCATATGCTGATTATTAAACAAGACCACAACAAGGACAACCACATATTTTACAATCCCAGATCGCTTATTTCCAGCATTTGACTGACAAACAATCAAGAAAGTGGTCGCATGACAGGCACAAAATTGGAAATGTGAAGATTTCTAAACTGCAATGTGTCACAGAGAGGAAGGAGACAAGTTTGAAAAGTCAGCAAGTAGCAAGACTTCATCCTGGATCTCTACTCCAGTGTGAATTCCAGGCTCGGATCTAAAGCTGGAACTGGTGTCCAAGCAGTCAGTTTCCGGAGGTGAGGATCAATAGGGAAAGCTGTAAGCCCTCCGTTTTTGGCATCAGTTTCGGAAAAGCTGACAGCAGCTCACATACCTACCCATCTTCTCTGCCACTGCTTATAAAAGGTTCTTTCATTTTGCAGAAAGTGATCAAAGGATGTTTTGGATGTTGCATTTTCTCACAAGTAGTTTCAAGTATAAAAGCAGTGAAGCACTGCTGTAGTCACACAGATCCCTTGTCTGAGGTTATTTGGAGCTTAGTGTTCAGATCTGAGCGCTTCACCATATGAAAGAAACCATGGTTCGTGTTTTAACATGTGAGATACACCAAGGAATTAGAGCTTAGTGTCATGAAGGCTGTCTTTAGACCATAATTTGGTAATGTCTGGCAGTTCTGGGTAACTCTTGCATCTTAATATTAAATATCTGGGAACATTTTGAAGCATCATATTTGATAGTTGCCCATTGTTCATGAGTGTCTGTAAGGTAGGTTTTCACCAGTATTTTCAGAATGCTATCAGTGTAGTATTTACTGTAGCAAGCCTGTGTGTTCAGTACATTCCTCTACAGTGGTGAGACCTGGACAATGAGGTGCTAGACAGGAGAAGGTGGTGAACAATTATAC
Source organism: Rhincodon typus (assembly GCF_021869965.1). Taxonomy (NCBI): domain Eukaryota; kingdom Metazoa; phylum Chordata; class Chondrichthyes; order Orectolobiformes; family Rhincodontidae; genus Rhincodon; species Rhincodon typus. The sequence goes on along the minus strand of NC_063359.1, from coordinate 21,568,547 downwards.
TGACAGCTGAGGCATCTGACAGTCACTGATGGTCATGCTCTCTGGAGACTGACTGCTTGGAAGGATGTTGGGAAAGGACAGCAGAAATAAGAAGTTCACCTGGCCAAGAGGAGGGCCCAGAAAAAAAAAACACAAAGGGCAGCAAATTGAGAACCTTCTGTCAGCCCACTGCTGTTCTTTGCAGTAAATGTAACCAGTGTTGGCCTCCTGAGCCACAACAAATAATACTTAACACCAGGATGACCACCATGGCATGAACCATTGTCTCTCAAGATCAAGGGCAGGCGCCAAGTTTGTAGAATATAGAGATGATTAAATGCAAGAAACTTTGATTCTCGACTGCATTCAATTACAACTATTTTGTTCACGACACAGTGGCTCAGTGGTTAGCACTGCTGCCTCACAGTGCCAGAGACCTGGCTTCAATTTCACCCTCAGGCGACTGTCTGTGTGGAGTTTGCACGTTCTCCCAGTGTCTGCGTGGGTTTCCCTCCCACAGTCCAAAGATGTGTAGACTAGGTGGATTTACCATACAAAAATGCCTTAATGTCTAGGGTGTGTACGTTAGGTTGATTAGCCATGAGAAATGTAGGGTTATAGGGAAAGACAGGGGGATGGGTCAGGGTGGGATGCTCTTCAGAGGGACATGGACTTGTTGGGCCAAATGGCCTGCTCTGACACTCTAGGGATTCTGTGATTAGTAATTGTACTTCTATTGAACGGAACTTTTTTTTCCAATGCCTGGAAGACATTCTGAAACAAGACGAAACTCTTCTCCCCAATAAGGTTAGAAAGCCAATATGCATTTCACTGGTTGCTCATGTGACTTGCTTGATGTTTTGGCAGAGGCCTTACAATGGGGTACCCTGTCAGCAGGAAACAGACTTGAATTTAACCTTGCGAGTTGAAGGAAAAGCATGGTCCTGCGATGGCTGAACTGCAAAAGGTCATACACAGTTGGACCTATTCCCTAGTCTGCAGTCCATCAACTGATAGAGTCATAGAGATATACAGCATGGAAACAGACCCTTCAGTCCAACTCGTCCATGCTGACCAGTTATCCTATATTAATCTAATCCCATTTGCGAGCATTTGGTCCATATCCCTCTAAACCCTTCCTATTCATATACCCATCCAAATGCCTTTTAAATGTTCTAATTGTACCAGCCTCCACCACTTCCTCTGGCAGCTTATTCCGTACATGCACCACCTTCTGCATGAAAAAGATACCCTTAAATCCCTTTTATATCTTTCCCCTCTGACCTTAAACCTATGCCCTCTAGTTTTGGACTCCCCTACCCTGGGAAAAAAACTTTGGTAATTCACCCTATCCATGCCCCTCATGATTTTATAAACCTCTATAAGGTCACCCCACCCCCCAACCTGTGATGCTGCAGGGAAAATAGCCCCGACCTCTTTAGCCTCTCCCTGTAGCTCAAACCTTCCAACCCCAGCAACATCCTTGTAAATCTTTTCTGCACCTTTTCAAACTTAACAACATCTTTCCTATAGCAGGGAGAACAAATTGAATGAGGTATTCCAAAAGTGAACTCACCAATGTCCTGTACAGCAGCAACATGACATTCCAACTCCTGTACTCATGCACTGATCAATAAAGGCAAACATACCAAACGCCTTCTTCACTACCCTGTCAATCTGTGAGTACACCTTCAAGGAACTGTGAACCTGCACCCCAAAGTCTCTTTGTTCGGAAACACTCCCCAGGGCCCTACCATTTAGTATAAAAGTCCTGCCCCGATTTGCCTTACTAAATGCAACTCCTCACAATTATCTAAATTAAAATTCATCTGCCACTTCTTGGCCTTGTATTATTTTAGGAGCATTAATAACTTACAATAGCAAGCAGATTGATCTGTTATTTAAATGTACTTGTTAGAAGCAGCTATTTGCAAATGAACAATAGACTACCCATGCTCATATGTGAAAACTGTATACTTGGGGAAGTCTTTAGAGGTAATTATGGAACTATACCCCAGTGGGGTAGGGAACAATAGATAGTTTGAAACTGTGAGCCTACTGCCATTCTTTGCAGTAAATGCAACCAGTGTTGGCCTCCTGAGCCACAGCAACCAATACTTAACACCAAGTTGACCACCATGGCATTAGTGGAGAATTACTTTAGAACTATATCCTAGCATAGTGGAGATCTAAAAAAACGCCTGTTAAACAATATCTCAGTTGGTTCCAAAGCAAGGTTTTGGAACTGGAGACTAGTTGGCAGATAGCCCCTTCACAAGCAGCTGTATGGATGAGCAAAATGAATGGAATAAAGAGGAAGAGCACAAAAGAAAAAAAATTAAATGTTCAAACATTTTCAGATTTTTTTTCCTACGAGCAAGTTTCTATTACATTAATTGGTCATTCATTCTCACGTTTCATCAACTTCATCACAGTCCAAAAGAAAATTAATGTAGCACCTATCTCATCTTCAAGATGTCCGAAGGTGCTACACAACCAAGGAGTCACTTTGAATAAGCCATTGTTGTAATGTAGAAAAACACAACAGGCAAGCTATGCTCAGCAAAACCTGAGCATGAGTGAGATAACTGGTCAATTCATCTGTTTCATTAATGAGGTTGATTGAGCGACTAAAGTTGGCCAAATGTACTCTGCTCTTCATCAAATTACGTAGACCTGAGAGGGCAATTGGAGCCTCATTCATCCAAAAGATGACATCTCCAATAACGTAATACTCCCTCACCATTGCATTGAGGGCTATTTTATTAATTATCACAGAAGTTCAGTATCTGGCATCCTGCACTAAATATGCTGCTGTGTGATCAGCCCAAATTTTCCAGTCCATGAGTGCTCCCATTATTCTTTCATTTCTACACAGGGAAAAAAGACACCATTGAGGCAGCACATGTTAACGGTCAGAGAGACAGGGAATTCATATCAATTAGTCTAGTGAGACCAGAAACCCCTTTCTACAATGTAACTCATTTTTATGGCAAATTACCTCCCTTTGTTCTCATAATGAGCAGATGCCATCATTTCTGGCTTTTAAAATCACAAAAGCAGCAAATGTATCACATGATTCAGTCACCGTGTTTAAGTATCAAAAGTCCAAGAGATGTATTAACTTAATAAATCCTTACATTCACCATCAGGTTTATGTTTGAGAATAAGCAACCTTGTATTATTTGAACAGAGATTTGGATACGCAGTAAAACCTTTCAGTCTATTTTTAATCTAATACTCTACTGTCTTTTTGTATTTTACCTGGAGTGTCATTTCCCAAAATTCAACTATTGGTAATTTTTTGTTGGTACAAATGGTAAAAATCCTAGTGTTAAGGGTATTTGTAGAATGGTGGTTATATTACTGGACTAATAATCCAAAAGCCTGTTATATTTATCTAGGGGCATGTGTTCAATTCCCACCATTGCAAGTGTGGGAATTTAGAGTCAATGAATTAATTAAATTGGAATGAGAAAAGCTATTATCAATAATGATGACAATAAAATTATCAGATTGTTGTAAAACACACCTAAATCACTAATGTCTTTTGATGAAGGAATTCTGCCATTTAACCTGATCTGGCTGGTATGCAATTCCAGATTTGCTGACCTCTGAACTGGCCTAGCAAGCCAACAAGTTTCATAAAAACAGACACAACCATCACTTACAGACTCCAGGAGCTGAAGATTACATCCCATCGCTTTTAGAGTGTAGTTAGGTAAGGACAATAAATACTGGCCTTGTCGGAAACCTATATACATTGACTGAATAAAAATAAAACATTTCAAGATGCTTTTCAGTTTCTGAAACTGATAGTTGGAATGGAATAGTTTGAAAATTCAACAATGTCTGTAATGGTTTGTTTTAAAATTTGGAAGTAGTTATTATGATATTGTGATAGAAGGTGTATGATTTATAGATATATTTTATTATTATTTATTTTTGAGCTTGGATTTTTGAATTTCAACTCTGTTGTATGGATATTATGTATCTCTGAAGGGGTTTCATGATTAACTTGCATTTCTGTAGTCATGGTGATATCTCAGAGAGAGCTTTGGGAGTTAATAGTACTTTATTTACATTGGGAGAGTTTACGAGCATACAAAATAAAAAGTGTAGTGCACAAAGCTTTCTCATAGAAAATTCTGGAATTTTTTGGGCTTAGGGAAAACACCCATAGTTTGGAAAACAAATGTGGGTTACCTGTAAATAGCTTGATTCATTCAATATTATCTTCATTTCTTTTATGTGATAAGCTTCTGTTTTATTGCTAAACTTCTATGTACAGCATTAGGCGTTTGTGCTTCAGTGAAAGACCATTTGTTTAAGCAAAAAAAAAATCTATCAAGCCAGATTTCATTCTGGGATCTGACTTCTCCATAATAACATCAGTTGGGATCATAATATTTTTATAAATCTCAAAAATATTACAACACTAATTGCGTGACTTGAATATTTATCCTCAGCTAGGCCTGACACAATAAAACGTAGCTTAATACCAGCTACTTATAAAGATCTGCAGATTGAGAAACATTTTCGTGTTGAAGGCACCTCTGCGATGGGTTCTGTTAGTCGTCATGCTGTTTCGTAGGTGGTATAATACCTTGCAGAGGGGAAAATAACATTTTTCATTGCAGCAAGCACAGCTCCTATCAACTGAACAGCATGTGACACTCGCATTTTTGTTTGTGGTTCTCGTTGTCTCACCAGGTGGTGATCTCAACAACCTGCATCACTGAAGGGAGTGTTGTAGTAATAAGGTTAACCCAGTGAACCCTCAGTAGGAGATATTTCGACAGGTTGGCCAGCTAATCACAGATTCATATCAATGGTAACTTAAATCATTGTTCCATTAGATTTTCTAACTAATTGTGGTGCACCTACCTCTATTGCAGATTTCTAAAGCCTTGGCAACGGCATTCAGTTGAGACAGATATCAATTAGCTGAACAATAGTGACAGACCAATCTGTTCTTTTATGTTTGTTCCCAACAGGGAATCTCAAAATCATTAATTTGATTTTATTTTTATTATCTACATGTAAGATTGTAAAATAATCAGTGGAAATTTTAGCCACTCCATAATATCAAGCAGCTAGTACCCAAGTTAGAGATCTAGGATAGTGTTGAGGTTGAAAGTATGACATGTTCCAGAATTTTTTAACTATGGCATTAGAAGGAACAGTCCATGGGGAATGAATATCTGGGGAGTGGCAAGAAATGCATCTGTATCCTTGTAATACATGTCACATCTACCAGCTGATCAAAGGAGGAGCTAATGTGAATACTGCTTGATTAAGGTAAGAGAAGGCAAGAACATTTGACAGTGACAGTCATTCGAAAACAAAAAGGAAAGTATTTGTGCAGATATAATGCTGTCCAAAGAAATAAAACAAAATCTGGCTAGAGAAATACAAATCCAAACTATGCTGGACAATCCTTCTTCAAGATGGAATCGGCATTGGCAGCTTCAGTCAACCAGTTATTCTTGGTGTTTCTCACCTGTCCAGATTTGTTTCCACTGAATTGAGTTTCCCATCTTGCCTTGGACTTGTTTGGGACTAATTTCTTGACTTTCAAGTTAAAGTCACTTCTGATGATCTTTGACCATTTGTTGTTTCTACTGCTGGAAGGCCCCTGGTTCCCAACTGTACTATTTGATCCTCCTTCACTTTTGGAGTTTTACATTTTGCTGTCAGAATATGGACAACATTGTCAATGCTGCATTTGTTTCTCATCCCTAGTTATCTCATTTTCTCGGATGCTCCCATAATATTATTAGTTGTGTAATTGTAGCATATTAGCCCAAGGTAGATGACAAAATAAGATGCATGCCTTAATCAGGTTACTGTGAAAATCAAGGGAGAACTTGGAAGTGATGATGTTAGGGCATCTTCTGGTCTCAGTCCAGACACTTGGATATGGTCAGCTAGCTGCTTTGGGTGCTCAGGGTCCATGGTTTTGTATGACTACAATCTGCGAAATTTGTCACAACCAGTCCTGAAGATCCAGACTTAACAATCCGGAGATTAGCCATAAGTCAATCAGGAGTCTGCACAGAGGTTGGGCAGGGGTCTTGTCAGTTCATCAGTCAGGGCTGATAATCCAAGTCAGTCAGAGGATAGGCTGTCATCTGTCCTGGGGTGAGGGTGGTGGGTCTGTGCACTGTCAGTCTCTAGGGGTTCTCAGGGCCTGCAGCTGTGTTGGGAACTTTGGAGAAGACAGTTGTGAGGATTGGAGGCAGCATGCTGGGATAATAATTCTACAGGATCCAGCTCATTGTATAAGGGTGGGAGACAATAGAGCATGGGGCAGTATGAAGTATTGCTGGAGGGAGGGGGGAAATCATCAATGTTCACTGCCACCCTGGCTTGGGTGAAGGGGGGAAGAGGGTAATGAATCATGATATTCAGCATAACTAAGCTGTGAGCCTGTGCCTCAGTGTTATAAAGTGAAGGTCGACACCCCCCCACTCTGATAACTAAAACCGAAACACCCAGAAAGGAGTGCCTCACCCTATAATCTGTTAAAAGAGCCCCTAATCTGTTATAAAGGAGTGGGTAAATAAAATAAACCCTTGACATTCACTTTATAATCAACAAGTAACAATTTATCTATGTAACTCTAACAGTAAACAAATTAACTAAACTATTAACAAACCAAATAAATGCCTTCTAACTACTAACTATTCCTAAATAAAACAGGATTATAATGGTATGCTGTTCCAATAAATACAAATCCCACTTATATAAAATAAATAAAAATTAGAATTTAGTCTCTCAAAATTACAGCCAGGTGACCTCTTCCGGAATGTTCTCTACCTTCTCCAATGAATTTTTCTGTCAGGAATGCCTTCTCCGTCGAATTCTTTTGTTGGAAACATTGAGTATTTGTGCCGTAGGTACTTTTAATTTAGATGGAGCTTACTGTAAGGCTGAAAGAATTCTGTGAGAGCCAATTATTCTTTCTTTTAGAGCTGAGAGCTGTTCTCTTAGCAGATGGCAGTTGGCTTTCCCCTGATTTTCGAAATGCCCTAATCTTTTATGACCTTGTGACCTATCAATTTCTTGAAATAGAATTGGTCCTATGTTGTAAAAACCATCAGATTTAAATTTAATTGATTTTTCGGTATCTAAGGGCCTAGTTTAAATTAATTGGCAAATTTCAAACACCTGCTGTCTTGGTAAAAATGCCGCTTTGCCTGCTAACAGTACAGCCTTTTGATACAAATGTTTCAATTCAAGTGTTCTGCGCACCTACAAACCAACAGACATCCTTTTTGAATCTCTAAGCATAGAAAAAGCACATCTTTTAAAGGAACTATGCACTATTTTCCCCATAGCATTTTACAGACACCAACATTTTACAAACACCAAGTTCTAATGTCCTGCCTACCAATCCATGACGACTCTACCCAACTATGCAACACTCAGGAGGTAAGTAGGGAAATGATGAGCTAAATAAAAGAGTGCAATGGACGTATGGGAAGGCTCAAACTCAATGGGCATGACAAGGAGTGGGAAACAGAAAGGAAAAAGAAGGTTTGGGGAGTCACCTAGATTGACAGGCAGAGCCTACAACTTACTCCGTGAAGGCTGCTGTGTTGCTTTCCATCCTCATACATATCCCAAGTGTGCAATTGAAATGAAAAATTGTTACCCATGCACCCAAAGTGGGCAGAATAAGTGTTCATCTCTAAGGGATTGCTTCTACTTGTGAGAGATGTGAGTACCTTCAAGAGGAAATTGCATGAATCAGACATTGACACAGCACAGGTTAAAGACATTGCAGATTTCTGGTTGTGAACTTCATACAGTGACCAACAATATCAACTACAAGTTCTCGCCAAGAGCAACCTTGACCATGTTGTGGATGATTAAAATCCCTACAAATTTAGGTCAAAATTGCATTTGCTTTCTTAATTACTTGCTCCACCAGTAAGCTAACTTTATGTGTGTAATGCTCAAAAACAGCTAGATCCCTCTGCACTGGAGTTTCTCTCCATTTATTTAATAGCATGTATTTAATTCTTTCCACCAATGTGCATGATCTCATACTTTACTACATTAATCTCCAACTACCACGATTTGCCCATTTACTCAACCTATCTATTACCACTTACAGGTTCCATATGTCCTCATCTCAACATGCGCTCCCATTTATTTTGGTATGGTCAGCAATTTTGGATACATTACATTCTGCCCTCCTCCAAGCCATTAATACAGATAGTAAATAATTGGGGCCCTAGGACTGATATTAGTTGTATTCTACTAGTTAGGTCTTTCCAATCTGAAAAAGACCCATTAATCTTGACTCTCTGTCTTCTGTGTACGAGCCAATCCTCAATCCATGCTAATACATTACCCCCAAGAATGTGAGCTCCTATCATGTGCATTAATCCTCTATGTGGCCCTTTTCAAATACCTTCTGGAAATCCAAATCATCCACCAGTTCTCCTTTATCAACTCCACTTATTGTATACTGAAACAACTCTATAGCAAATTTTTCAAACATGATTTTCCTTTCACATGTTCATGTTGACTCTGATTATGTTAAGCTTTTAAAAATGCTCTACCATTTCTTCTTTAATCATGAACTCTAGCATTTTTCCAATCTCAGATGTTAGGCTATCTAGCCGATAGTTTCCTACTTTCTGTCTCCCTCCCTTCTTGAACAGGGACGTCATATTAACCCTTTCCTAATCCTCTGATCTCTCCCAGAATCAGGTGAGTTCTATAATATTTCAACCAATGCCTCCTTTAACTCTGTAGTCACTTTCTTTAAAACCATTGGATGCAGGCCATCAAGCCTTGGCATCTTGTCTGCCTTTAGTCCCATTATCAAAAGAACAAAGCATTTGACAAAATAAAGATTGATAAAAGATCTTTTGTCCCATTAGCACCTTTCTTATCTGATGTCATTGGGATTTTAGTAGTGTCTTCCTCTGTGGAGACTGATGCAAAATTTTGGTTTAAATTAGCTGCTATTTCCCTGTTCTCCTTTATTAATTCCCCAGATATATCCTAACTTTTTTATACAAAAATATGTCCAAAATAAATCAATCTGATGTCCAAGTTCCTGAGAATATATTTTTATATGGCTAAAAAAAACTCCATCTGGGCATTTAGTTTGGAGTTGGCAGCAGAAAATGTCTATTGAGGACTTCTGCCACTGGTGAACACAAGGTAGTGCAAGAGTGGCACCATGGGGGCGTGGTGCAGAGACAATGAGGTGAGCAGCATAAACTTGGGTGATAGAACTCACTGGAGCACGCAAACTCCCCAAAATTGACATATTGCCAACTTTGGGATAATTCAGCCCTTGTTTCCTTCAGTATTGGCCTTGAGCTTTCAACACCTCACTGCAACCCATTTGCATGTTATCTCTCCCAATGATTTAATTTATCCATTCTGTAGATTCTGTGATTCATGCTATTATTTTATTTTCTTCTATCTATTTGAATTTTTTTTTAAGTATTTCTTCAGTTCCATTAGCACTGAGCATGGGAGGTGAACTATTGTTTTTTCTTTGCATCAGTTGTGATGTGATGCTGTTTTGATGTCTGTTTACTTTGATTGATACAGGGAATAATTTCTTTCAAGTAGCATATGACAATTAAATCACATAATTAGGCACATTTGGAAGGAATTATTAAACCTGATGTTCAAATCTGACGGCTGACTGTACCAATAATTCCATTTAGTTTCTACTGTTGTGAGGAGTCCATGCTCTTCCAAGTTCACCCAAATGATGCTATCGGCACAAATTCCTTACATAAAAACGTAACCAAAATAAATCAACCAAATATCCAAGTTCCTGAGAATACATTTTTATATGGCTGAAAAACAATTCCAGAAACTCAATTTAACAAAATAGGTGACTGCCATTCACTGGTTCATTTCAAAGGTCAATGCACTAAGCAATCAGAGGGGTTTAAAACTTAAACAAAGCTCGGCAGTTAACTGTCAATCACCATTCATAATGCATTCCCCATAGCAATCCCTTGACCAATCAGAGTTCACTTTCCACCCAATCAGCACTTTGTTATCAAGCAGTGTAAATGTTCTTTTACCCTTTAATTGCTATTCTTGCAAATTGTTCTGATAATTGTGAAACAAAAAAAAATTCAACCACAAGTGTCCTTTTATAGTAATACTCAAACGCTGTTCTACCAAACACTAATTTGCTACATTCCAAATGATTTACTTTAGAAAAGGTGCTGATATGGAAGCTCACTGTTACATATCCCTTTCCACTACTCGACAATGTGTGGCCCATTTGATTAACTAACTTGGATTTTAGTCAATGATAATTCTATTCAGCTTGTGGTTAATAGTAAAACTATCAGCATCAAGTTACTGCTGAGAAGTAGTTTCGAATGGAGCCTTCAATGGTTTCCTGTAAGCGATTTTAAATAACTTTCTGCAGATTAGAGGCAGATCTTATTCACAGAATTGACTTCAGATGCCAAGAGCCCAGATTTTCTTTCCAGGAATATGTCAGGAGGTCCAATATTAATAAGCATCTAGAGCTGTCCAAATAAAGCTTTGTTTCTGTGACTTGTTCACCTATGTGTTTTTGTCATAGTTGGGTCAAGCATTAAAAAGTTTTGACACAGTTCCTTCGTTCTGAGGTCTGTTTCATTGCAGATTTTTTAACATGATTATTTGCATACTGCATTAAAAATGACAATAAGAAAATCAAAATGGGGGAAGTAGAAAATTGATGAATGTCACAAAGGGTGACAGAATACCTTTTTGGGAAATAGCAGATTTATCGTAATTACACCATTAAATCGACAATTGAGATCCTCAATAGGGCAAAGGGCAGGCAGGCAGGCCACATACTCCTGCCCCAGCCCTAACAAGTCAGGGGCAAACAGGTAAACAATGCGAAAACCACCTGTTGGTTTAATGACTTAACTGTCAGGGCATGTACATAAATATTGACCACTTGATTAAGAGCAATGATTTAGGAACGGAGGAGAGAAAATTGTTGAGATAAAAGATTCTGATTTTTGAATTCCTAATGCATCCCCCTCGTAACAGCCCTTCTCCTTCATTGAACCTGCTCATCAAAAGCTCCTCGCTGTTGAATGTTCAGTTTGTCAAAACCCAGCTGGTCAAATGCACATGCTGAGATTCTCAGCAAGCAAAGGCGAGGAGCACAGAAGATTGAGTATTTAATAACTCAAGGAATATAAACTTCACAGTGGCTGCTTCCCTTCAGTTCCAGTGCTAATTAAATCTCTTTCACCTAAGAATCCCAGCTCTCTCATTAGTTCATTTTCTCTGCAGAATATGACTTGATCTAGCTGTGCTTTCGGCCCCTTCAATCTTCTTTCATTTCCAGATACACATCTTTGTAAATTCTTGCTGGTCACAAATGGCTTGGATTTTTGCAACACCTGACAGCCTCTGCATCATTGCAAAAATATCGGGAGAGGCCAAAATCTGGAAAGCACATCCCTGAAAATGACACAACTATTTTGGTGGTCGTGGGAGTGCTGGGTGGTGCAGGATGCTTCTTGCACTTATATATTCCAGGGAGAAAACTGTAAACATCACCTTCCAGTCATACTTGGTTTTGGTGATCTTGGTATCTAAAACATAATGTGTGCAGATTAGGAGCAGTCCAGAGATGTGCAGGTTAGATGGATTAGCTATAGGAAATGCAGTGTTACAAGGATTGGGTAAGGTGGTGAGTCTAGATGGATGCTCTTCGGAGGGTCAATGTGGACTCAATGGGCCAAATGGCCTGCTTCCACACTGTAGGGATTCTGTGATTCTGTGTGGAGTCCTTTGGCAAGGTGGGCTATCCTTTAGAAGAGGTAATGCGCTTCTTTACATTTTGGAGTTGAAGGAATGTTGTTGTAGTGAATAGATTTTTATGAATGAGCATATTTTTTAAAAAAAACCAAAATAGATACTTAGAACTGTAATTTCAGTATTAGTCCATTGGTCTGCCTATGGTGGATACTAAAATGTGTTAGCACTGTAGATGCAAGGGAAAATGATGGTTGATAGGAGCGTTGGTTGGCAGGAGTTGACACTGAATTGGCAGAGGATCACGGCTTGGCATAGGGGATATGAGGGCTTATGGAGCATTGGCAGGGATTCTTAGGTTAGCATGGAGAACGCCAATGACTGGGTGGGGGTTGACATGGAGGATGTGAAGGGCTATTGGGGTGGATAGTAAGGCATAAGTTGGCATGGAGGGTGTGAATGAAAATTTCAGTCAGGGGAGTCATGATTAGGGATGGCATAAATGGGGCATGAGCACTGTAAACGAGGAGTGAGGGGTAAGGCCTGGTGGGAAATTTTATGTTTCTTTTGAAATCTTCAACCTAGAACCCTAAGGCCAATCCATGAAAAAAAAACAGCCAAGCCAGATGAAAATTTCCAACTTCCAGTGCGCTTTCTTCTGCGTATGGTTTGCAGAGCTGGGAAATGTCCCAGACTCTACATTCCTGACATGGAACTAAAAATGCAGGTCTACGAAGCTATTTCTTTTTGAGCAATGAAAATCCACAAGACATTCTTGTTTTTCTGATTTGTAAGGTATATCTCTGTGGCTTGGGGTTATACATCGTGTGAAAACATTAATTGTGCAATTTTCTGTAATTTAGAATATTGGTCGACAGCCAAGTAATATTTAGTTGTTCTTGCTTTCAGTTAGATTGTTGCAATAACTGTCATAAAACTTGAAACTTTGCGCGATTCCTTTAAGTCAGTCATTGGGGATTCAAAACTCATCAGTCTTAATGGTGACCTTTGTAGCAATTGTAATGAGGTCAACCTGCTGAACCTCAATGAATAGGAATTCCATGTTTGGGATGTTTAATCTGGACCAATCAGAGAGCCATGGGTGACATAGAAAGTTTCTGTGTCAGGGATACTGCGACTGTAAGTGCCTGACTCTGTACGACACAGTACTGAGGTCAAAGACTGTTCATTTGTAAATAAAGGGTGACTTGGTGATGGTATACCAGCTCTTGTAGAGTTATTTCAACTGTAACAAAACTTATAAACATATAAGGAATCAGTTGCAGTCATACTACACCTTGTCACAGCCAAAATTGTTTTGTAAGTATTTACTTTTGAACAAAAGGAAATGAGGTGATGCTAGGAACCTTAAAATTAAAACAGAAGGTGCTGGAGAAGCTCAGCATATCTGGCAGAAGAGAGAGAAACAAAGTTAATGTTTCAATGATCCAAAATGACTCTTCTTCATAACTGAAGACAGGTGGAAAAGTGATAGATATTTAGTAGTTGAAAAAGGCTCCCGACATTTTTCCACAGCACAAAACTCATCATTTTTCTACCTCACTTCAATTCTGAAGAAGAATCAGATTGGACATTGAAATGTTAACTCTGTTTCTCTCTCCACTGTCAGATCTGCTGAGATTCTCCAGCATTTTCAATTTGTTTTTTTTTGACATTGTCATTACTGTCATGTATCTAATATGATGAACAATTTGCTAGCAACCAGGTCCTACAATAGCACATGAACTGAAAGACTAGATCAGGTCATGTTCAATGAGGCTGGAATTTCCACGAGAATATTGGGAGAACCTCCTGCTCCTCTTCACGTACTTAATTATCATCCACTTGAACCAGTGGAATAAGCAGATGGAACCTTCATTTATCAATTACCTGAAAGATAGCATCTCCAAGAATGCAACAATCTGTCAACATTGCTTTGAAGTGTCAGGTAATATTATGTGTTCCAGCCTTTGAATAAGTGTCAAATGCACACGCTTAGGACTCAAATGGAAAAATGCTGCCAATCAAGTCAAGATGAGTGTTATGGACCAAACCTCCACAAAACATATCAAGGAGGTAGCTTAGGCTATCTTATTTCATCTTATTTAAAGGCAAGTGTAAGGTGCTGCATTCCAGTTGTGATTTGATTGGTCAAAAAACTAGGCTTTAAGCAAAACATACTTTATTCTTACATCACAGTTAAAATAGAAACAAAAAAGAAAAATGGGCTTAACTTTAACTCTATCAAAATACTTAACAAAAAAAAAAATTATTTAATTACTACTCATCATTTCTACTACTGTTCCGATATAGCAGCATCCCATAAACACACCCTTGGCAAAGGCAAGTTCAGCAAAACAGATTTCCCTCACTTGCTACCTCCTCCAGTCCAGGAGAAGGTATACCGACACAATGAATCTAGCAGCTGAGAGAGAATTCAAGCTTTTGCAGCATCAGTGAGAGAGTGAGCTGTATCTAGCAGCTTCAACTCCAAAACCCCAACTTCAACAACTGAAAGCAAAACTAAAACCTTAGATCTGTGTGAGTCTGACTCCATCCACTCATGTTTTTGTCTAATATTTCTAAAAACCCAAAGCTAATTACTCTGCTTTCCCTGGAGCAGACACCTGGGCACCAGGTTTACAGAGAAATAGGACAAAACAAATTCCTCTTAAAGGCACATATTGTCACAATAACACATTATTTTTCCCCAAAACTAAGTGCCTATTCTAATCTCGCAATCTTACTAAATACACTTTTCTGCGTTCTGTTATGTATTCACATAGGGTAGAAAATCACTTGGTCATATCAGTTTGGCTGGCAAAGTGTACAGCATCTAGTATTCAGTGGCACTGCAGTCAATTGAATTAAGTAGCAGATATTGTGCATAATGTGCAGCCGATCTATTCAGTCTGTGTAATTCTTGCAAATGATTCATTTACTGCTGGTTTCCAGTGAATTAGCAGGAAATTTGTCAACTTTAGTTCTCACATAAATATTTCATATTGGAGTGTCCAACAAAATGGGTTTCTCAAAGTTATAAAAATACTTCAGTTAGCAAAATAGATCCTTCAAACACCTATCCACCATTTTGTGATTATTTTCTTCCACTTTATTTCGCTATGGTAAATATATTTTTATAAATCTTCCCCTGGTAGATTAGAATTACTGACATGGTGAATTCACAATATTCATTTCCATTTATAGGATTTTAAATCTTTTATATTGTAATCACTGCCTTCAACAGTACTTTTCAATAGAAAGTGAACTTAATTAGAATGCAATTCTAATTACAGTTCTGTTAATGATAAATTGGACCCAGATCAACGTCAACCTTGACACCTCCTCATTGCAGAATCATACCTAAAATAACTAGGAAAGAACTCATATTTTAATTTCAATTTATTAATGACAATCATATACTACAACTGAAACAGTTCTGGAATCTAAAACTGTTCCAATATAACACTTGAAAATTCCACTAGTTCATCCTGACCTTGAGATTATTGGCACTAACATCAGAGCATTCACGAATTAATTAAAAACAACTTTTTTTGGATACAATTGTGCTATAAGTTAACAGCAGCCTGATATGTGTATCTTTTTGTTTCTATTTCTCTCTTTACTTCCCTCATGGGGCCTTTCTTCACTTTTATCAAAGCTTATTTATAGGCAGTTTTTACTCCATCATAATAATTTACGAGTTTATCTATAACACAAATCATAAAAAGATGATCTAGTGTGGCAACTAAATCTAACAGATACCAGGCATTAATTGAACAAGCTGTCGAGAAAATTCAACGTCCAATACAGGACACTTTATCCCACTGGCTGGATTTTATGATCCCTTAACCCTTCCGCCTGGTGTACTTTTGGCAGGCTCACCTTCAATATGAAGGTGAGTAAAGTGGCCACTGCTTGCCTGGCGACTGAATGATTTCAATCCGCCTTTACTAAAGAGTTGGGCAGTGGAAAGCAAATGAGGGTGGGGAGACCGCTTTTTTCCAAAGTTTGTGGAAGATTAGAAGGAATGTGGAAGTCTAGAAGGAATGGTGATGTGGATTTAATACACCACCCCACCCCCAGAAAGATTGCACTGAACCCTCCTTTTGTGACCCCCAAGTTAGCATCCAAAACCACCCCTGCCCTTATTCCCTTTCCTAGGGTTCCTGATGCTTCCCTGGCACAAAAAGACCCAACTTAACCATCTCTGGTGTCTATGAAACTTCTTCATGAACCTTCTTGCAGACCCAGCAGTGCCCACTACTCTCCTGTGGCACTGCAGGGACTACAAGAGCTCTTTGCAAACTATGCCCTGTCTTGGGTTGATTGATATTATTTGTCGAATACTTAGATGAAATGAAATAATACAACAATGCACTAATTAAAGTGTTAGCTTTTCATTTCAGGGTTCCACTTGTATTTGTCCACTTTGTGTGAGTCTTGTTAATAGAAAAGATATTGGCTCTTTCCATTCAACAATTGTGCCTTCTTCAGGCTGAATATAAAATGGCACCATGCCATTAGTTACTGGTATGGCTGCAGTTTATCTAACCACATAAGAAAACATCAGAGCGTATGAGAGTAACTTGTGGAGCTGACAATGAATGTGGCTATGTGTCATGCCTACATTATATTGTAAACGTGACAGTGTACTGTGAATCTCAATTCTTCTATTGTAATTTTCTTCTGTTGTTTCCATTGCATAGAAGGCATAGCTGTAAACTTACACATCATTTCATTTCAGTTTGTATAATTAGCAATGACAAGCCTTTCTTTATACAGCCACATTTGAACTATTCACCTCTCATCCAAATCATCCTGCTCAGCCTGTGACTAATGCATTAACCTAGTGAATCACCAGTGAATGCAGCATGACTCCCCTATACCTGTTACTTTCATCAAACATGTTGATTGTTCCAGCAACTCAGTTCATATTTGAACGTATGACTCCTTCAGAGAAAATCAAACAGAATAAAACAATTGATTCAGTCCTTTGAAGGTCTTACATCAGACAATGTTGTTGTGCTAATCCACGTATTACCACTTCACTTTTAGAGAGGATTAGTATTTATTATTCCTGGCTCATGAATGCCAGGTAGAAAACTAATGAAGGCTGGTGTAGGTTCAAAAAGGTTAACAGCTTAAAGTGGGACGTGAATGTAGGATAATTGAAGACAACAAGTGAAAATGTAACTGCAGCAGAACTTAATGTTGTCACAAGTTTATGTTGCATGTGTGCCCAACATTTGTCGTGGTGGGGGAGCATAGCACAGGGAACACACGGTGTCGGTGGGGGGTGGGGATTAACTTTAATAACGGGACATAAAAAGGCCAATGGTGGATTGGCAAGCCACTTTGCAACTTGACTGATTTTCATTTCCACTTGAGTAATCCATCTGATTCAAGAGGTCCCAGATTTTTCTGGGAATGCTCCTCAGGTCTGATCAGCACACTTGGTAAAAGCTGAGTCTCATGCAGCTCATTCTAGTGAAGGCATTACTGTTGAGCTGCCTGCCTTGCCCTCAGAAGCTGTTGGGCCCCTAAGTTACATATTCAAGGGGTCAGAGAAATTTAGTCTTGATTCCAGCAACAGTTTGGGGCACAGATATTACCATCACTATACAGTGTACCTTGTGCTATTTCACTCCCAACAGCCAGCACAATGGTCTACACTCCTATCTCTCTAAAAACAGATATAATCTTGAAGAAAATAATTTTTCATATTAGTTGCACATGACCTATAAAGTTCTTCTGTTTAAAAAAAAGACATTTTTATTATGATTGTATAGCATTTCGAGCAATAAATATTCACATTTGTATCGGCAATTTTCAGAAAACATGACTCTAAATATCCTAAAAATCTAAAAATTTTCTGAAGAAGGGTCTAGGCCCAAAACGTCAGCCTTCCTGCTCCTCTGATGCTGCTTGGCCTGCTGTGTTCATCCAGCTCTACACCTTGTTATCTCAGAATCTCCAGCATCTGCAGTGTCTACTATCTCTAAATATCCTCAGGTCCTTTTAACCTTTGTAATCAGTAATTTCCAGGGATGGAGTCCTCATCTTTTACCATATTTCAGTCCAAGGTCAATTGGAACCCAGAAGAAATATTGGCCCAGATTTTCTGCAGGATAGATGGCAGTATCTCATTGGGACCCTGTGGAATCCTTGATGTAGCAGACTTAAGGAATTGCTTGGGAAATTGAAGATTACACTGGGCAATTTCTCTACACCATAGCCCTCAGAAAATATCTAATGAAATCTGACAATTTGGAGGGTTCTGCTGCACTTAAGTAAATTGTTACTTAGGAACAATATTAAATACCGAATCTAGCTCATGAGCATAATTCAACATAACCCTGAACTTATCACAGACACTTTCAAGTAGACCTTCCCCAGACCACTTACAATCCTACCCTGATAACCCTGTCTCCCTGCCATAAGAAATAGGAACAAGAGGAGGCTATTCATCCCCTCAAGCCTGCTCCATCATTTGATAGGATCATGGCTGATCCAACATTCCTCATGTCCAGTTCCTGCCCATAACTCTCGATTCCTGTACTTATCAAGAATCTATCTATATCAGCCTTAAATATATACAAGGACTCTGTGCCCACAGCTCTCTGTATCAAAATGTTCTAAAGATTCACAACCCTCTGAGAGAAGCAAATTGTCCTCATCTCCGTATTAAATTGCCTGAACACTGAGACTATACCCTCTGGTCCTAGATTCTCCAATGAGGGGAAACAACCTCTCAGCATTTACCTGTCAAGCCCCTTAAAAATTCTGTATGTTTCAATGAGATCAACTTTCATTCTTCTAAACTCCAGTGAGTAAAATACCAAACTGTTTAACCTTTGCTCATAAGACAATCCTTCCATACCAGGGATCATCCTAGCAAACATTCTCTGAACTGCTTCCAGTGAAATAATATCTTTATTAAATTAGGGGACCAAAATTGCTCACGGTACTCTAGATGTGGTCTCCCCAGCACTTTATACAGTTGTAGTAAGACATCCCTACTCTTATACTCCAACCCGCTTGAAATAAGAGCCAACATTCCATTAGCCTTCCTGATTACCCGCTGCCTCTGTGTGCTAGCTTTCTGTTTGGTGTACAAGTACCCCCAAGTGGCTCTGTGTAGCAGCCTTCTGCAGTTTTTCTCCATTCAAATGATACTCTTCTTTTGTTCTCCCTTCCAAATTGAACAACTTCACATTTTTCCACGTTATACTGTATATGCCAACTCTTTGGCTACTTACTTAACTTAGCAAAATCTCTCAGTAAACTGTTTCCCTCTCATAATCTGCCACTTGCTATTGTGTCATCTGCAAATTTTGCTACATAACATACACTTCCTTCCTCCAAATCACTTACAGCTATTATAAACAATTGGGGTGCAGCACTGAGCCCTGTGGAACTCCACTCCAACACAAAAAAGAACTCCTTATCCCCACTCGCTGTTTCCTGCCAATGAGCCAAATCCCTATTCATGCCAATATACTACCTCCAACACCATGAGCTCTTATGACTTAACTTTTTGTGAGGTACGTTGTCAAACATCTTCTGGGAGTCCAAAAACAAGACAGCTACAGGTTCTATCCAAGGCAGACAAACAGGAGGCTGGAAGAACACAGTAAGCCAGGCAGCATCTGGAGGAAAGCAGAAGTCAACATTTCATTTATTACCCTTCTTCATGACTGGATGTGGGGTTAGGGGGAGGTGCAGATAAAGAGATCCATCCGGTACCTTCCCCTGTAACCGTAAAAGATACAACACCTGCCCACACACCACCTCCCTCACCTCCATTTAGGGCCCTAAACAGCCCTTCCAAGTGAGACAGAGCTTCATCTGCATCTCCTCCACCCTAGTCTATCGCATCCGGTGCTCCCGATGTGGCCTTCTCTATATCGATGAGACCAAACATAGACTAGGTGACCATTTTATTGAGCATCTTTGCTTGGCCTGTAACGGCCAACCTAACCTCCCTGTTGCCGCCTATTTCAACTCCCCTCCCCACCCAAAGTCTCCCTCTGACATGTCTGTCCTCGGCCTCCTGCAATGGTGCAGTGACTCAGAACACAAATTTGAAGAACACCGTATCTTCTGCCTGGGCACCCTACAGCCCGGAGGTCTCAATATTGTGTTCTTTAATTTCAAAAACCTACCCACCCATCCCCGGTACACTTTTCAGCCCCACCCCTTCCCTTCCATTTCACCTTCTGACCCTCCCTTTCAGTCACCAACTGGATCCATCCCTCCCATCCACCAACCAGGTTGTACCTACTATCAGTGCCCACCTAACCCCATTATTCCATTACCACCCTTCCCCACTCTCTTTATCTGCATTTCCCCCTACACCCACATCCAGTCCTGAAGAAAGTTAATAACCAAAACGCTGACTTCTCCTTTCCTCCAGATGCTGCCTGGCTTGCTGTGTTCTTCCAGCCTCCTGTTTGTCTACCTTGGATTCCAGCATCTGCAGTTTTTTTTTGTCTCTATTAATTCTATCCATTCTGGTTGAGGTTTCCTCAAAAACTCTAATAAATTAGTTTCCCTTTCACGAAGCCATGCTAACTCTGCTTGATTACATTGTGATTTTCCAAATGTTCTGCTACGACTGCCTTAATAATTAATTCCAATATTTTTCCAACAATAGGTGTCAGTCTAATCAGCCTATAGTTACCTACTTTCTTGCTTCCCTCTCTTTTTGGATAGGCGTTTTACATCGGCAGTTTTCCAATCCTCTGGAACTTCTCCAGAATCCAAGGATCTTTGGAAAATGACAATCGATGCGTCCACTGTCTCTGTAGCTACCTCTTTTAGATTCCTAAGATGCAAGCCATCAGGGCCAGGGGACTTAGCTGCCCTTAGCCACATTAGTTTGTCTAATACTAATCCTGGATGGCAGTGGATTAGGAGTCCTGAGCCAGAGCCCCTCCGCTCCATCCATTTCTTTATTTAATTTTTTCTCCCTCCATGCTTGCTTGTCTCTTTCTACTTACCTCCCATCCTCAGACACATTGGTGCTGGTGAGTTGAACCAGTGCAGACTCGAAGAACGCCCAGCTTTGAGTTGAAGCCCAGTGCGGACTTAAGGGACCCCCAGCTTCAAGGTAAATCTGGGTGGGATCTCGAGGGACCCCAGCCTCGAAGTGAAAAGTGAAACTCAGTGCAGACTCATCTACTCCATCTGCTTTTAATTTTTTTTCTCTTTCTGTAAGGCTGAACTTTTAACTTTATTTCTTTATTTTTCTAATTTACAACCTAAGATTTTGTACTTAGGCATTTTTGTACTTAACATGGTGCTGGAAACTTTGTACACTTTTTACTGTACTCACGTGTACATATGACAATAAAATCTAATTCTAATTCTAATTCTAGTGATGGTGATGACACTTAAATCCTCCTCTGTATTCTTTACTATTAATGGGATGTTCAAAGTATTTTCCACTGTAAAATATCTGACAGACCTCCCTCTCCAGACCTACTGCCACCCCACCCCCTGTCTCACTGTCAGGGCCCACCCCACTTTCCACACTGCTGGACCTGCCACCTCCTACCCCCACCATTGGCACCTACCCCCATTTGGAGCTGACAGCCCTCCCCTCGCCATCAGGCCTGACACTATCCATTCCTTGCTCTGGACCTGACACCTCCCCCCACCCCCACCCCATCCCCACACCATCCGCTGCTCTAGACCAGATAGTGCCCACGACCACCCTCCCCACCCCTCATGCCCTCTGGACCTAACAGTTCCCTCCCACCTCGTCCTACCCTAAACACTCTATTACCTGACCACCTTGCCACTCTGGGCCCTAGCACTCAAGCTACCTGGTACACTACCCCTGACCCCACCTGGCACTTTACCCACTTGGCATCCTGCTTACCTGGCACATTACTTCTTACCCCACCTGGCAACCTATCCTCCTAGCACACTAACCTTAAACTCACCTTGTATGCTTACCCTTTCACAACATTTGCCAAAGGGGCAATAATGCAGGACAGTTACATGACAGAGTACGGGGAGCTAGTGCGGTGAAAACGTAGGCTGGGTGGTTTGAGGGAACCATCAGAATGGCAGCACGGCTCCACATTTCTGAAGGAATCCTGATCAGAATCTCCCGTCAGAAATGGGGAGCTCCTTTGATTTATTTTTTTTTAAAAAAGGAGCGGAGTGTCAATCTGTGTGAGACTGCCACACCTCAGAAAAATCCAGGAATTATTTTTTCCAGGGTTTCTATTCATCATCTGACAAAGTTATAGCGGAACATGAGGGATTTCTTGTTAAGATTCTACCCCATGCCTTGTGTTTGCGTGTAGCCAGCAGTGGTGGTTTTGTGGAGTATGGGGGTAAAATTCGAAGGGATTTGTTCTGCCCTATTCTCAAATTGATCTGATCAGTTCTCAGAACTGTCTTTTCTTCTCCTTCCAATCAATTGTTGATGCTGATAGCCTTCCATCTCAAAGTGAAGGAAGTGATTTTACTTGTGGGCCACTAATAAGCTGACTAAAGGGGCTGAGCGCTGTCAGAGTTGACAGTTGCTGCACACGCTCTCGCTGTCAAACATTGGCTACCACATTGTCTCTTTTTGACGTGGACTTGACTCTTTTGCATTTTTGCTTTAATTTAAAACATTATTCATGAAAATCGGTTGAAGAAACCACTTTCACTGCATGAAAGTGATAAGGACTGGATCTAAAGATGAACGTTAAGATGCAAAAATGTACTGATACTTTACATATCAAAATATACCAAGTAGGGAATGAAATTGTAATGAAAATGTCAGGCTAAAATGTTCTGCAGTCCGATCCTGCCTTAATAGTGCATCCCATTGTGTTTCTGCATGCTTCATTTTCAGCGCCTTATGTCAAATCGACAAGGCAGTGATCTTGAAGCCCGCTGTCATTTTTGCAATAAGAGTATTTGGAACAGTCTCGCAGAGATGATCAAACAGGCACATATGCCCTCATTATATCGCTAGGGGCAAAAAATAGGTACATATTCATTTTTACATCACTGAGGATTGTACATTGACACTTTACCTCAGATCCACTCTGGAGAAATCACAACTGTATTCTGCCTGTACATCACCAGTGATCCACTAGTACTGGCTCTGTCACTATCCTCGCAGTCAGTGGGAGGATCATTGAGCAATTGCTCGTGTCCTTGTAGAAGACAGTTCCGCCAGCACTGAGGCAAAACTTTTGCGTAATCAGCCACGATAGGCTGAACGCTGTAACCGAATGGCCGAAAGGCATCTCCACTGTAAAGTTCAGATCCCTCTATTCTCAAACGGTCTGTGTTCTAATGGAGGACAACAAAAAAAGCTACAAAGATGCTCTGAGGCTCTCCTTGAAGCATTGCCATTAATGATTGGGAGGAACCTGCTACTCATCGCTCCAAATGGCAACAACATATTCATCATGCTTTGAGTGCAAGGCCTATAACGACGAGGGAGAGCAGCGACCCAGAAGGAAAGGAAGCAGATCTTGCTGTCCTGATCTTGTGGGATGTACTGCCCCATTTTATCAAAGACCTACGAGTAAAATCCGTCTGTTCAGTCACATGAAAACACACAACCCTGAGCTAACATCAACCTTGAATCAAGGACAATTGACAATATCCAATGCTCCTTGAAACATTCAAGGGCAATTGGTTCTATCTTTTCCAAATGGCCACCAGGAATCAGATAAGTCCCCTGCCTCCTGGCTGTTACATATATTACTCTGCAATAGGGAACAGTGTGAGTTCACAACTGTTGCAAGCTGTTTATGGTAACTGCTGTGGTCATTCTCACTGCTGGTGGTGTACCAGTCTGTTAAGTGGTTGGGTAAGTCTTTCAAGCTTGCTGTTTTTGTAACACCCAGCTCACTTTCTCTACTTAGCAAAACCAGGATCCTGCTATGGAGCAGTCTTATTCATATTCGACCAACATTTAAGTAAAAAAGATTAACTCGAGACTCAAAAACACAAGCATGTCTACTATGGTGAAACTGGTACCCTGTATTGTAATAATTTAGGCATACTAAGTACATAAACAGCTGCACTTACATTCTTTTTATTTTGAAAACTTCACTAAACCTTCCTCTTGCCATCAATATCCATACCGCTGACAAAATAAAACATGTTTGTATTCTCACCGTAGAACAGACTGTGACACCAAAGATTCTTAATCTTATGTGAGAGAAGTTTACCAACAGGGATTAAAAGGACAATGCAAGTATTGTCCTATACTGCTAAATATAATTCTTGGCACAATATATAGTTTTATTCTTTTGTTTAAAAATTCCAACTAAGATCTCATTAATACGAACACTAATCAAACCAACTACTGGAAGTGACTGAGAACAAAATAGTTACACTTTAAGCAATGCACAAAGAGGCAGAATTATAGAAATCAGTGGAACACTTCTGTGGTGGTTTTGTGTGCATATACCTTATTGTCTATTTGAAAATGTGGAACAAAGGTCCAGGGATTTTGCACATAAAAATATCCTTCAGAACGAGTGTCCCAGGAGGCACTGTCACTTGTTTGCAGTACAGAAAACCAGACTACTTTTAGGGTATGGAATTTGAAGAGGGTGGGGTCACAGAGGAAAGAAAAGAGAGCAACTGACATGTTTACTTATTGACCCAAACAAAAACTGAAACTGCTAGAGAAACTCAGCAGGTCTGGCAGCACCTGCGGAGAGAAAGTAGAGTTAACATTTCAGAGCGAGTGACTCAAAAACTGAAGAAGGGTCACCCGATCAGAAATGTTAACCTTGCTTCCTTTCCATGGATGCTACCAGACCTGCTGAGTTTCTCCAGCAATTTCTGTCTTTGTTTCAGATTTCCAGCACCTGCAGTTCTTTGATCTTTTTTAAACTTACTGATGTGCACTGGGGTACCAACTCCCCATTTCAGTTGCCATTATGGTGAAGGTGACACTGGAGGACACATATTATTCCGCTGGAGGGCATGATATCAAGCTGCAACTCTTAGACCATTTTGCCACCATGATGCTTTGGGTCATTGTATTGCCAAGTGACAATGAAGATGCAATACCAATGGACTGAAAATCACATGCTGTAATTGTAGCTTAGGTACACAATTAAAAATTTTACACTTTCACAGACCTATGCTTGTGGACATCTGCAGGATGTAAATTACAAGTTTGTAAGGCTATATTGCAGTGGAGTCAGATTGCACTAATTATCCCTATGCACAAGTGACTGTAGAGTAGGCTTTTACCAAAACATGAGCAGCCTGATCAGACCCCAGCGGGCAGAGTAATAATGTCAAGGTCTCACATGGAAAACATACATTTCATTCCTGAGACTTCTTCACAAATCAGTACTTCCATGTCAGGTATTTGACAAACTTAACCCAGCAGGTGTGTAAGCTTTACTAAGATTATGAAGAGTGTGGTAAATGTGGATGATTGAATCTTAACTTCACCTGATTGGTACATCTGAGATCTTTCATGGACTGAAATGCTTTTTTAAAAGGAAGAGAAATAGAACTAAAATTGAATCAGAGATAGTAGGAACTGCAGATGCTGGAGAATCCGAGACAACAAGGTGCAGGGCTGGATGAACACAGCAGGCCAAGCAGCATCATAGGAGCAGAGAGGCTGACGTTTCGGGCCTAGACCCTTGGAACTAAAATGGCTGCAGTGGTTACCTGACCTCAGATTAAGGCAACTTTGAGACCCAAGTGGAATAAACAAAACTACGTACATTAAAATTACTATTTTAAAAAAAACATCAAAACCAACCAGTTGAATTTCTCCTGTTTAGTTCACATTGTATGATGGTTTCATGTATTAGAAAATGAAAGGCTCAATTAGAAAGACAATGGAGATAAACTGTAGAAACTGAACTGACCTATATTTCAATAGCTGCTTTTGAGCAGAAGAGGAAAGAGAAGAAAACACAAATATGTGACAACAAGAGCTGAAACTCACTTACCCTGCCTGTTTCTCTTATCATTTCAAAAATGGATCCAACGAGAAAGCAAATTTCACAGGGAGGCAATAGCCTAGTGGTATTGTCACTGGACTGTTAATCCAGAGACCCAGATAACGTTCTGGGGACCCGGGTTTGAACCCTGCCACAGCAGATGGTGGAATTTGAATTCAATAAAAAATATCTGGAATTAAGATTCCAATGATGACCATGAACCCATTGTTGATTGTTGGAAAAACTCATCTTGTTCACTAATGTCCTTAAGGGAAGGACACTGTCATCCTTACCTGATCTGGCCTATATGTGACTCCAGACCCCAGCAAGGTGGTTGACTCTGAACTGCCCTCTGGGCAATTAGGGATGGGCAATAGATGCTGCCTAGCCAGAAATGCCCTCATCCTGTTAATGAGTAAAAAAAATTGGGAAAACAACCATTTCCCAAAAACACAAAGATATTAATAGATTCTGTGACTGGTGCAGATACAAGTCGCAATTAACCATTGTCTAGCCTCAGGTTTAAAATCTAACATTCAAATACTTGAGGAATTTATAAACTGTGTATCCTTATTTCTGTACCACTTTGTAAAAAATCTATTACCTGCGTTTGTATCAGTTTGTTTAACGTCACGTTTTTATTATTTTTGCACACTTATTACATAATAAAATTCCTCTTTCTTTCACCTTTGTAATTGGCTCCTTCATTTTCTAGCAAACTACATTTAGGTCTAAAATATGATAGCTGCATGCGAAAAATAAATGGGAAATAGGGAGTTGGAAAGGGAGGGAGAAAGGGTCACCTGTTCTGAGGAAGGGTCACCGGACCCAAAATGTTAACTGTTTTTTCCTTCACAGATACTGCCAGACCTGCTGAGCTTTTCCAGCAACTTTGTTTTTGTTCTAGAAAGGGAGGGAGTTGATTTGCCTTCTTCACCTGGTCATAACAAGGAGAAAGAGGTGAAGAAGGGCTAAACAACATCGACACAACCAGTGACTGGAGGCTCACAGGGTTGGACCTGTGGATGGGCAAACAGTGCCGAAAGAGTAGAACCAGGGTCCTCAGCGCAGTTGAGTAGTGTAGCGGGTGCATGGTCAGCTGCCTGCAAATGAAAGACAGTGCCAGAGGTATCTCAGCATGTGAAGGAAATCTATCACCTACATCTAGCACCTTCAGCAGTCAGATCTGCAGCTTGCCTCTAGGAAGGCAGTGCAATGCCTGTGGCACTACGGTTCATAGTAGCATTGAATTTTCTAGCCACCAGCTTCTTTCAAACGTCAACTAGAGACATGTGTGGTATCTCCCTATCAGAAGCCCACAAGTGCACTTGTGCTTACACATCATGCACTTCTGACTTTACAGGGAGATGTTGCAGTCTGTACAGTTCAGCCAAGGTTTCTGAGCTCTCTGATTTGCAGCCATTGCCGAATTCCCAGAAGTACAGGGGATCCATTGACACAAGTTGCCTACAGAGTTCTGTGACATTATCCAGCTAGATTCCTGAACAGGGAGGCATTTCATCCCTTCAATGTCCAGCATTGTTGTGACCAAAGGTAAAAGCTTCTGTGAGTATGCATCACCTATCCAGGGAGCTGCCACAACATTCACATTCTGCACAACTCCCAGGGTCTTTGAATGTTGAACACACTGTGCACCCCCCTCCCATATCATCATCTCCATGGCTGGCTCATTAATGACAGGGGAGCCCAGGGAAGGTATGGCTAATGACCCCAGTGAGCAAACCTCAGACTGATCCCAAACAACACTACAGTGCTGCCCACGTATTCGCTAAGGCCATCAGTAAACAGACAATTGGTCTTCTGAAGATGCGTCTCTTTGCCTGGACTGTTGGAGGAGGGGCACTCCGGTACACACTGGACGGGGTCTGCAGAATAGTCATCGTTTGCTGCACACAACACAGCCTAGCTCCATGACAGAGTCCAGCCACCTGTCTCCTCAGCTCAGGAACAAGGGGAGTCTGGCAGAGATGCTGAGGGAGCCAACATTGATGCTGAGGATAAAGAAGCCAGGACAGTAATGGGGGACAAGGCAGACAGGCTCGAGAGAATCTAATAGTGGCTACACATGACAGCAAATTACTTTGCATTAGCACGTGAAACACTGAAACCTATGAGCGAGTTATTGCACAGATACATTCTTGTCTCCAAGAGAATGCTTAGTTCATAAATTTAAAACATTAAGCTACTTTGATTGGCATAAATTGTAAGTTAAATTACTCCCTTTGTTCCAGTAACCTCCTATGCAGTTGTTTTTTGTTCAGAGCCTCAGTATCAAGTTATGCAGATCTACATGGTGACTATGCATGTATGTGTCAACACAGACATTTGCAAGGAGCACTCACTATCATTGAAGTACAGAGGGGCTAATTATGCTCTTTGACTCTCAAACCCCAACCATCTGGCACCCACTTTCCACAGGTTTCATTTCTTCCAGAGGAAAGGAAAGAAAATGATCTTCTCCCGGCTGTACATGATGTGTATGTGAGCATTCAGGGCTGTCATCATTCCTCGGGTCATCTATAACCAAGTTATATATGGTCAGAAGATTTAACAGATTTCAATGCAGTCTAGGGATGTAGGCATCACTGGCTGGCCAGCATTTATTACCCATCCCTAGTTGCCCTTGAAAAGGCAGTAGTGAGCTGTCTTCTTGAACTGCTGCAGTCCTTTGCTGTAGGTTGACCCACAATCCTGTTAGTGATGGAATTGGGACCCAGTGACAGGAAAAGAACAGCAATATATTTCCAAGTCAGGATAGTGATCGACTTGGAGGGGAACTTGCAAGCGGTGGTGTTCCCATGTATCTGCTGCCCTTGTCCTTCTAGATGGAAATGGTCATGGATTTGGTGCTGTCTGAGGATCTTTGCTGACTTCCTGAAATTCATCTTGTAGATAGCACACCCTGCTGATACTAAGCATCAGTGGTGGAGGGAGTGAATGTTTGTGGATTAGGCAGGCTGCTTTGTCCTGGATGGTGCCAAGCTTCTTGAGTGTTGTTGGGGCTGCACCCATCCAGCCAAGTGGGGCGTATTCCATCATACTCCTGACCTGTGCTGTGTGTCTTTTAAATGGTGGATAGGCTTTGGGAATACTCGCTGTCATATTCCTAGACTCTGACCTGTTCTTGTAGCCACTGTATTTATATAGTCCAGTATAGTTTCCGGTCAATGGTAACCCAGAGGATGTTACTAGTGGGGCATTCAATTACAGTAATGCCATTGAATGCCAAGGGTGATGGTTAGATTGGTTTTTTTTTGGAGATGATCATTGCCTGGCATTTGTGTAGCATAAATGTTACTTGCACAAAACTAGATTTTTTTCCAGATCTTATTGCATTTGGATTTGGACTGTTTCAGTATCTGAGGAATTGTAAATGGCATTGAACATGGTGCAATCATCAGCGAACATTCCCACTTCTGACCTAATGTTGGAGGGAATGCCATTGATGAAGCAGCTGGAGATGGTTGGGCCTGGGACACTACCCTGAGGAACTCCTGCTGAATGCCCTGGAGCTGAGGTGACTGACCTGCAACAACCAAGACCATCTTCCTATGTGCCAATTATGATGCCAGCTAATGGCGAGTTTGCCCCTCATTGACTCTACTTTTGCCAGAGTCTCTTGATGCTGCATTCAGTCAAATGTGGCCTTAAGGTTAAGGCAGTGAATTCTCAGCTACTGAGAGATGTTGATGTTTTAGTTTCTTTTCTGTATTAAGTGTGAACCCTGACAGACGTGTGAGAGACAGTACCATCATGCTGCCAGCAGTGTTATGTTACTAGCTGCAATGAAGTGACAGATATTGACCACATGAGGGACGGAGATCGTCAGCACCATTATTGTGTGTGAGAAAGTCCCGCGTGGTGACTAGTTTGCAGTAGTTCTAATTCACACTCGTAGGGGCATGAAGCATTGTGTAAAGGAGTAGTACATAGCCTGATGCAGCATAACCAATCATGCATCCTCTTGTAGTGCTGGAGCTAGATTCGCTGAACTGTCCATGGGCATTAGCAAGATGGCCTATTGGTGCCAGATCCAGGGAAACGCACTACGCTTCAGTCTTGGAGATAGTAAGAACTGCAGATGCTGGAGTCAGTGATAACACAGTGTGGAGCTGGAGGAACACA
>NC_063359.1:21507754-21538310 GCF_021869965.1 Rhincodon typus | reverse complement strand
TGATTGCTGCCTGGCCTGCTGTGTTCCTCCAGCTCCACACCGTGTCATCTTGCTTCTCTCTTGGGCAGCTTTCAGGAAGGGAGGCACCACTGACCTGTGTTGCTGGCTCTTATTCGCTCTCAGACATCTCCACCAGTGTGTGAGGGTGATGAGCCGAGGTTGAATGATGCTCTTGGATTAGAGAGAGTGAAATGTTGTCCAAGTGTCTTGTAAATGTTGCCCCTGGGTGTTGGAGCCTGGAATGTCCTGGTGGGTTTCGGAGCTTCCTGCCTGCCATCCCATTTCATTTGCCATACCACCCTCACACGATTATACAACGAGCTGAGAACATTACCACATAAGGAAGCCTGACCCGAGCCTGTGGAGAAATACCTCCTGCTTTTAGGCCTGCCTTCATACACCTGTCTCAAAAGTAGATTCTGCCCAATATGTCTGCAACCAGGATATTTCTTCTGGGCTGACAAAAATAAGTAAGTGTTTTATTCAGAGATAACAAGGTGTAGAGCTGGATGAACCCTATTCAAGTACTTTGTTAAGAAAAGCAAGCAGTGGCTACATTGTTTTCTCACCAAAGCTGCCATATGTCTGGAAGAAACATAACATTAAAAAAAATTAGACACTATTCAAAAATTCTGAAGCATAAATACAAATCAGTACATTTACTCATTATTTATTTCTCAATTTACACCTCCTCATTCTTAGCAAGGTGACTCTTCTCTCCTGCTATTTTCAGGGATCGTACCTCTCTCTGTCCTTTACTACTTTGCTAATTACAGTGCGCTTTTTGCTCTCCTTGGATGTGTGATTTTGCTATTCCTGTGGTTCGGGCCTCTCGACCTGTGTAACCATGTAGCCTACTGCATAAGTATATTCCTAGTGCTGCACACCACTATTCCAACATCCGGAATTTCCCCCTGTCTCTGCTCCCAGTGAGCAATGTCCTGAATCAGCTGGAATCATTTTACTTACTGAACAATCAAGTGTATAATCTGAAGTATTAGCCAGTTTAACACATCAGGAGCTTGCTTTCTTAGAGAGTTCACATTTTGAAACAGTGTTTTGTTTACAAAGTAGTCTGGTTGCAACATCTAGAAAATGGCGTTGTGATATGAAAAGTTAGTGTGCCAACCCTCTCGACTCATTTCTTCACATTTTTATATCTCTCTGT
The DNA here is from genome assembly GCF_021869965.1 of Rhincodon typus. Classification (NCBI taxonomy): domain Eukaryota; kingdom Metazoa; phylum Chordata; class Chondrichthyes; order Orectolobiformes; family Rhincodontidae; genus Rhincodon; species Rhincodon typus. The sequence goes on along the minus strand of NC_063359.1, from coordinate 21,537,142 downwards.
CTGGTCAAAGTTGGGTTATTTCACGTTATATTATTAGCCAGTGGATATTCTAATCAAATAAACATTGAAAGGTCAGAAGCTTTAGCATTTTAATTTTCTAATACAGTTCCCTTTTTCCCCAAATTGTGTTACAGGTTTAAAAAATCAAATCTGTAAGTGAACTTTGGCTTATCAATAACTGAACAAACATGCATTAAAAAATCATTCCTTTACTGCAAGAAACTGTGCTAATGCATATCTGGCATTGAGTGGATCTGAAAGACAAAAAAAATACGCGTGCGAATGGATCAACATAGCAACCTGTTAGAGTCACAAGTCCAAATTTTACCTTTCTCATGGACTTTGTGCTGCTCACATAATCGTGGCATGAACAAAAATGCTTCAATTCTCAACCTGACTGCTCATTCTGCTGCTACCCCCCTCTAACTTAATGATTAGGAAGACTAGTGAAAGCTAAAACGCCTGATCATTCAAATAAAATTGTTTACTTGTCAGTGAAAGTCTGGACACCAGGGACTTTCAACATAGCAAAAGTCTCCAGTGATGGAACTTCCCCCCTGTTACTATGAAGACGGGGAAACTCAGGAAATTGAAAATTACTTGGCGCAAGACTGGGTGATGCTGAAAATGTTTTACATATTCTAATTAAAGTACTTCAGTTTCACTGATACTTTCTACTTGCTAATACCATTGTAAAACTTGGGAATTTTTAATTTAAAGCTGTATTATGAAAAAAATGACTGGTGGTTATATTACCAGACATTTGCTTAATGTGTTTGGTGTTCCGCTAATTTAACATAGTTTCTTTTTGAAAAAGAATAAGCTTTTAATATAAATAGCAGGCACTGCCTCGTCACACTGTTCTGAGAGTTCAGAAAAGTTATCAACAAGGAGGAAAACGCAGATCTCTGCCTTGTACTGACAGTGGTCTGTTATTTATAGTGAAAATAGATCAGTTTTGAAATATAGGATTCTCACAGCCCCCAGTATAAGGATGATGAATTGCCTGTTTCCACTCCCTTATTTGGAAATTGATGAAGTTAAAACAAATTCCTTAATGACTTTTGACAAACAGACGTTTTGAAAAATCGTTCAGATATACAAAGCTTCCACGAATGCCTTCTTATATACCATCCCCACAGTTACACCTCTATAAGGAATATGATAAGAGCCCCCACCCCATTTTGATTGTTTCAAAGTCTCCCTCATTGTGTTTTAATGGACCCCATTATTTTGCAATGTTATATAAAAGGCCCAATGTTAAATGATCTTGTAACCTAATGTAAAACCTAAGACAGTGGGATTGCTGATGATTTAACCAATGAGAAAGAAGGAGCTGATGGATGTTATTCTCTTCACTCACCAGTAACTGAGACATGTACAATGCTGGCCACAATACACAAAATACACAAAAAGAATCCAGCCTTGTAATAACTATCAGTCTGTACAGAGCTCTACAGAACGTACTTAGACCAAACCTTGTAGAGTGATGATTATTTTTCCTGCTTTGTGTCATCTTTGTATATAATGTAAAAATGTTACAGAAAATGAACTAAACTTCCATAAACTAATTGTTTCAGAGATAGTAGGAACTGCAGATGCTGGAGAATCTGAGATAACAAGGTGTAGAGCTGGATGAACACAGCAGGCCAAGCAGCATCAGAAGAAGGTATTCCATAAACTAAAACCAATATACAAAGCAAAAATATTGCAGATGCTGGTAACCTGAAATAAAATCTGAAAGTACTGAAGAATCTCAGCTGGTCTGTGGACACAGAAATAGAGTTAGCATTTCAAGCCCAATATGACTTGTTGGAACTTTGGTGTTCTGAAGAAAAATCATCTTGGGCCTGTTTCTCTCGACCAGACCTGTTGAGGTTCTCCAGCACTGTGTGTTTCTGAAGCTAATATGTGCCTCATTCTCTGACAGCCTTCAGTCAAATATGTTTGTCTCTCACAATCTCATCCTAATGTGGATCTGAATTTTTCTGATAATCTGAGTCAATATATGCCTTATTCCCTGGTTTACTAGTCATCATGTGCCTGACCCCCTCGTGGTCTAGAGTGATGTTGATTTGGTAATCTAGAGTAGTCATTTGCCCGATTCCCTGATGATCTTGTTTCAGAATACCTTAATTTCCAAGTAACGTACAGCGAGGATATGTTATTCTGACAACTAGGAGTTGACATGATTCTGGCTTTATGAAAGTCTAAAGGCAGTATCTGTACAAGCCCATGATATACACATTTGATTCCTGAAATCTAGAGGAGGTGGTATATTGGCTTATTTCAGTATATCTTTACATCCTTGCTGGTTTAAATGTAGCCATGCTTTGAAAAATATGAATATTGGTTTAGAAAACCATATCCTATACACCACATCAGCTGAACTAATACTCATTTAGCCGACAGTCACTGTCCTCAACCAACAGGGAAGGTGATGGCCTAGTGGTATTATTGCTGGATTGTTAATCCAGAGATCCAGATAATGTTCTGGGGAGAAGTTTGAATCCCACCATGGCAGATGGTGGAATTTGAATTCAACAAATATCTGGAACTAAGAGTCTAATGTCGATATTGTCGACTGTCAGGAAAAACCCATCTGGTTCACTAATGTCCTTCAGGGAAGGAAATTGCCTACCTTACCTGGTCTGGCCTACATGTGACTCCAGACACACAGCAATGTGGTTGACTCTTAACTGCCCTCTGGGCAATCAGGGATGGGCAATAAATGCTGCCTGGCCAGCGACGCCCTCATCTCGTAAATGAATAGTAAAAAGCAACTAGCATCAAGGCACTTTTCAGTGAAGCTCATTGGATTCTGGTTAATACTTGTTGGCCTGAGGGTGCTGAGACAAATTATAGGGTTACTGCCCATGTCTGAAATGAATTAGCTCTGAACAGAAGGATGATCAGATACATGATCCTCCCACTCTCAATGCAAGTCTGCATAGTCCACCTACTGGAACTAAAGGAGATAGAAACGTGGGGAATAATAGAGGGAGCTAATAAAACTGCAAACATGTGAAACATAAAAATGTGAAAAATGTATAACACAAGACATTTTCGGTTTAATCGTACATCTGCATTCTTTCATGGAGTTCTCCTCTAAGTGGAGAGTTGTAGATAATCCTTGGCCATAAGAAAACACTGGAAAATTTCCATCTGAAAAAGCCCTCATGAACAGAAATGAATGATCAGTGAGAATGAATTAATATCAATTTAAAAGTGACTATACTTAACCAAAAATACTTGGCAGAAACAATTCTCTGCATAGTGATTTTCTCAAATCTCTTTTTGTTCTTTTTTATTTCTGCTTCATTGTAATAGGAAGGATTTAGAGGGATATGCCTAAATGCTGGCAGATGGAACTAGATTTATTTGGGATGTCTGGTCAACATGAATGAGTTGGATTGAAAGATCTGTTTCCATGCTGTATACCTCTATGACATGATCTACCAAACTATGCTGAAAATCAAAATGTCTATTACTGTTACCAAGTGAAGCTATGGATACAAATGCTCCACCACATTCAAAACATTCTGCACTGTATCTGTAGTTCTATTTAATATTCATTAACAGCAGTGTGTACTATCTCCAAGATGCACTGCAGAAATTTGCCAAGGATTCTTAGACAGCTCCTTCCAAACCCACAACCACTTCCATTTGGAAGGACAAGGACAGCAGGTACATGGGAACACCACCACCTGCAAGTTCCCCTCCAAGCCATTCACCATCCTGACCTGGAAATGTATTGCAATTCCTTCAGTGTCCTGGGTCAAAACCCTGGAATTCTCTCCCTAAGGGCATTGTGGGTCTACCTTCTGCCCATGGACTGCAGTGGTTCAAGAAGTCAGCTCATGACCACCTTCTCAAGGGCAAAGGGGATAGGCAATAAGTGCTGGGCCAGCCAGTGATGCCCACATCCCGTGAGTGAATACAAAAAAGTTGTCCAATGAGTTTTAATGCTGTTTCATAAATCAGGCACAAACCTACTCTTAGTGTTTGATAGCATCATTTTCTGCAAACTTTTTTAATACTCAGTGATTTTGTGGTGTAAGGACTTAGTAACATATGGAAAGCTCCCTCCAGGCAGAATTCTGATGCTTTTACTAAAGTACCAGTTAGAGATTTAAATGAGATAGTATGCGATGTTCTCTGTCACATGGTGGAGCAAAGTCAAGGGTGCCATTGACCAGTCTCATTTTCTGACCTAGAAAAATACTAATCCTCAGGTTATCTCATGATCCATGGGTTGGTCAGTGGAGAGGTACTAGCATTGAATTTTACAATGGAAATTTGACTTTTTGTTAATTTTGCATAACCATTCTAATATTTAATAAAATAAGATTATTTCACATAACTTCAACTGTTCTCTCCATTTTTGGGTTCATTCTCTCACAGATCATTTCCGGAGGACAGATAGGTGACCTATTCCAAAGTTTGTCATTACTGTTTAGACAATTTGAACAGCTTTCAATCAATGAGCATTAATGTGTCAATGAGCCATATGGCAGGAGATCATTTAAAAGTTCAAAGCCTGTGTTAAGTGAGTGCTAAAAGCTACTAGCAAGAGTCATGACAGAGGTGTAATTGTAAAAACAAATTGCTATTGTGTCATGTAGCTACAGATTCAGCTACAGAAATTAGAAATTTCAAATTTCTAAACAGAGAGATGATGTTGCTCTGTTATTACCGTGTCGTGCTGTAGTTTTCATTAGAATCACTTGACAAAATAAAGTTTCAGATGTAAAGTGATGAGCTTGTGTAAGATTCCATCATCTTCATATTTTGAAGAGACAATATTGCTTCATTATCAACCATGATGTAAATCTAATACTTAGTTTACTTTTTAAAATGAGATTGTTGCAAAGTTTTTAAAGAATACGTAAAATAATGAATTTCACTCAATTAACAGCAACTACTGTCAACTGAAATCAAGTTCTTTATCTTGGATAAACATGAAAAAAGGTTGAATTCAATAATAAATCTGGAATTAAGAGTCTAATGAAGATTATGAAACCGTCACTGATTGTTGGAAAAACCGATCTGGTAAGCAGTGCAAAGAAGGTTAATTTACGTCTTCGTTAGAAATTAACGCAATGATAAATTAAACTCTGCTCCACACCAAAGAGTTTTGCTATGAAAAGCAATTCTATTGAGAAATGCAGAAATATTGCTTTCAGAACCCTAGGCATTCTGAACATAATGTTCCACAAACAGAAGAATTTTTCTAATGGCTTGGCTAGGTCCATAGGCAACACTGCTTCCAGTGTCTGTGGAATTAATAAATTTTGAAGACAGTAGCGCACAAGAAGCAGAAATCCAATGACACACACAGAAACTCAATTTGGAGCACCAGCCAAACGCAGCAGCATTGAAATCCTGACAATCATCTATCAGACATAAAGCACCACAGCGAGCCCAAAAGCAGTTTGAAGTCTTGTGCATTCAGTGTTGGCAAATTCTTCTGTTTCCCATAGCAACAGTTAATTGAAAAACTGTGACATGGTTCGAGACGAAAGAATAGGAAAGCCCCATTGCATTCTTAGCTAATGAAGCAACCAGGAATATTCAAAGCCATCTTCAAATAATTCACTACTCTCCACCCCTACAGGCTAAATATATTTCTTTTGCACAAAAAAATGTGCATTAAGTAGCTGTAGAGACCACCAGCGTTTAAGTTCAGAGGCACCAAATTTGGCTGTAGTTTGTACCTACGTTGGCAACAGTATCCATATGTTCACTGTAAAGTACATTTTCAAGAGATAAGTATATTCAAACTTGTGAATTACAGAAAAATAGATTTTGGAATGCTGTTGAACTCAACAAAGCTGAACAAATTTCATCAACTGACTTAGACCATGATCAGCCATTTACTGATTCCAAGACAAGAGCTCAAATTAGGAGATTTATATACGTCACTGGCCTTGATCTGGGTAGAACCAGTACAGGATATAAGGCATGAACAAATAGAGCTGGATAAAAGCACAGGCTGAGGTCACAAGAAACGGTTCTAACAGTGACATTCATCTGGCAGTACCATCTGGCCCACTCAATGTCAGAATCATCAACAGCTAACCTTTCAGACAGAAGATTATATTCTTTCAAATGTCATCTGCGGTTTCTGAAACATTTTCACTATAGCTATAACTTAAAGCCAATAACTAATTGATTTTCAACATCATCCACATGCAGCCAAGATTAACATTTATGCTTCTATTGCAGGTATTTATTAACTTTTTTCAAAATGTTAAGAAGATGAATAAAATAAAAATGATTAAATCATGACAGAAAGTAAATTTAAACATCCATGTAACTCCAGAATTACACTGAAGAAATCATTCTAATGGGCTAATGCAAGATATAGTTTAGAGAAGGAGAAATTCGAATCAGAACATAACCTGGATAAACATCTAGCGTGATACACATTCCCAACATCACTTTCCTAGTCACCTTCCCTACCATTGATCATTTTACTCAAAGTAATGCAAGGAAAGTTTAAGCCTTATGCCCAATGACATTTCTGAAGCTTTTTATGTTATTTTTGCTCATAAGTCCTTTTTTATGTTTATCCTACAGACAGAGCCACGTACCCAATGTGACTTCTCTAACTATTTATTTAGATTTAAAATATTAAACCTAGACATTAATCTTCCTGATGAATTTGTATTCCACCATAAAGTAAACAAGATACTTTTATAGCAGTCTGTCTGAACATCTCAATTGAAACATGCACCAGTGTGAACTGATCCTTAATCTCAATATTGAAGGAAATCATGAAGTATGTGAGTATAGGTACAGATAATTTCTTGTTATCATGCAGTTTAAAATATAACTGTGAACAATTTGCAATCCATCCATAAAGTACAGTGATTTATTATAATGTAATTATCAAACACTGCTAACTGGTGTAACTATGGTTACTGCAAGAAAATGCCAGTCAACTGCTTTTGTTTCACAGGTTCAGAAGTTAAGCAACATAAATCCACTTAAAATTAAATGTAAGTTAGTGGCAAACAGGACATTGATCTTACTTGAAAATGAATAAATCAGATAAAATGCAAAGTTGATTTTCAATGATGAAATGTAGTTTTTAAGTATTATGTATCACTCCATACAGACAGGCGCTGCACAAAGGATTCAGCTCACATGATAATAAAATACGAATAGCTCTCCAGCAATCCAGCTTAGTGCTTTGGAAATAAAGACCATGTTGATTGAGTTAAGCCAGTCTATTCCTGGCTGCTTCAATAGGCAGTTACTCTGTCAAACTAAACTTTAGATCATGGTGTTAGTGAAGAAAGTTTAGTACAAAAGACTGACAGCTAACCTACCCCAAATGAAGAGGAACAGCAGAATCAGCTCAGCAGAGAGCTGAAACTGGGAAGAAGTTCTCTCTACTTCCATGGTTACTGAAGCAAGCAGCCTAGAGATTCTGTGTAAAACTATTTGTAGCAGCTCCCACAGTCATCTGCCTCTGCAGCATGTCCTTCGAAAACTGCCTACGAACTGATGAGAAGAACATCACAGGCACTCCATGCTCTGTCACTTCTGTGAACACCAATGATGCTGTGCTCCTGTCCAGTTCTACAAGCTTTATTCAACTCGTTACAGCATGTTGTAATATATGGTCTGGAGTTCTGAACTAGACTGGGCGTGGATTAACTCTGCCTTGATCAATGATTCCCCAACAACTGAATTTCTAAGTGTTCTTGTATCCTTTAGCAACAAGAAATCTTCATAGCACATGGTTTCTGAATGCCTATGGGCTGTGAATCTTTAGAGAATTAATTAATTTAACAGCTAGCCCGTTAGCTAATGATGTGAAGATTATCTACACTACGGAAATATTTCATATAATTTCAAAAGTGTAATCTTCAAATGATATCTTACAGAAAGATACTACCTCGAAGGCAGGATGGCATTACCTAATCCTTTAGTATACTGATTGTCATAATAGTCAATAGTTTGGTATAATATTGTTGGATAGTGAATCAAACTTTATTCGAGGTTTAAGATTGCAATCATCACAAGCTCCTTTTTATTATCAGTGAAGGATTTTAATAAAACTGAGCAGCTCTTTATTTTGATTTGATTTTCTTAAATAGTTCTCCGTGTGTATTAATACTTTAGAAAGTCAGTCCATGTCGTAATCACACAGTACTTTTGGGAGTTTTTATATTCTTACATCGAGGTTTCTTGTCCTGATTTGCTGGCACTAGGATCAGGGCAGGCCAAAGGGTTAAAGCAACTTTGTTTGATCTTGGTCTTGCCTTGAAATTAGTTGTAAATGGACAGTATCCTGTCTACTTGTAGTTGCATTCGTTGCAATTTTTCCCCTAATGGTTTCTGTAATGGATAGGTGATTTGTGCTGGTGAATTCTGAACTGTTTTCTCTGAAAGTTCATTATTGACAATGGTCTATCTTTGACAGTGTGTTTATGTATTGTGCAGTGATACATGTATTCATGTGATTATGTGTTGCCTAGCAATAGGTGTGTTCGACTGACTTCCAAGATGGTGGTGGTGTGGTTTGGCTTCTGAGCTCACGGCATGGCAACTCATGGGCTTACGTGGCAGGTCCAGCCGTTCCCACACAACTTCATCGTTGTCTTTCCACCTCGGTAGGTAGGTCACCTTTTCTTTTGGTTTTGATTGCCCTGGGGCCTCCTCCTGACATCCTCCTACGGAAGGCCAGGGCCCAATGTATCTCCATCCCTGGCTCCATCTTGGACGACGAGCCAGGGCCATGCCAGTCAATGTCGAGCGTCAGAGGAGGTGCAGGACCCGCGCAGCATAACCACCTCCGGCTCAGAGGTGGCAGGCGCAGAAGTGACGGCGCAAGTGACAGCAGAAAAGGAGCACATTGCCAGGAGCCTAGGGATGATGTTGAATGGTGACAATGGGAGGAGCAGAGAGGGTGACCACTAAGGAGAGGGAAAGATGAACTTTTGAAGCTGTTTCAGTTTTAATAACATCAATTTAATATTAATTTATTCAGTATTTGTTCAGTATTTATTCAGCTCAGTATTGTTTATTCAGTAATTTATTCTTTAGTGTAAGATGGTGCCAGAACGTGGCAACATTATACACTTTTCACTGTTTCAGAGATAGTAGGAACAGCAGATGCTGGAGAATCTGAGATAACAAGGTGTAGAGCTGGATGAACACAGCAGGCCAAGCAGCATCAGAGGAGCAGAAGAAAGGGTCTGAAGAAGGGTCTAGGCCCGAAACGTCAGCCTTCCTGCTCCTCTGATGCTGCTTGGCCTGCTGTGTTCATCCAGCTCTACACCTTGTTATCTCACACTTTTCACTGTACCTACTTACAAGTGACAATATGAAATAAATCTAAATGTGTTGCACGGTGATAGGTGTGTTCATGTGTTGTGCCATTGCAAGTTAAAGGTGATCTAAATCACATTGGAAAAGTCATTATTTTCAAATTTATTACAACCACATTATGTAGTTCTCTCTAGAATTGTAGTAAAAGCTTGCTATCATATGCTCACAGTACGCTGTACTCACATAGGACAGCACAACTACCACAATATTTATTTTCTTACTGTATCCAAATATGTGTTTGCTAATTCAATTATCATAAATTAGTAATTCCACATTTTTTTTCCTTTATTCATTCACGGAATGAGGGCATTGCTGTCTAGACAGCATTTATTGCCCATCCCTAATTGCCCAGAGGGCAGTTCAGAGTCAACCACATTGCTGTGGGTCTAGAGTCACATGTCGGCCAGACCAGGTAAGGATGGTAATTTCCTTCTCTAAAAGGCATTAGTAAACCAGATGGGTTTTTCCCAACAACCAACAATGGATTCATAGTCATCATTAGACTCTAAATTGCAGATAATTAGTGAATTCAAATTCCACCATCTGCCATGGCGGGATTCAAACCCGTATCCCCAGAATGTTACCTGGGTAACAGTCCAGCGATAATACCACTAGGCCATCACCTCCCACCAGTTGACTCTTAATATAGTGAAACATCCCACCTAGTGAAATGGTATCATGGCAAAATGGGAATCTTGTCAAAAAAAAATACCCAAAACCACAGCATCCTTGACAGTGCAACATTCCCACAGAACTGCAATGAAGTGGCAGTTTAGATTTCAATCTCAAATCCTGAAATTGTGTTTGAAGCCAGAGGCAAAAATCCTACAAATAATTTAAATATGTACTATATTTAAGAACTGATGGGATTGCTTCTGAGTGTGTTGTTAGTTGGGATTTGGTTTTAGTTCGTGATGAGCTAGTGTTGTGGTCAGTGTTTAGGTTAGTATTGGGATGGACTATCTTCTGAGGTAGGTCGCTGAGTCAAAGTGGTTAACAAAGTATATGGGATTCTTGCTTTTATTAGCTTAGGCATAGAAGTAAGAACAGGGAGGTTGTGCTGGAACTATATAAAACATTTGTTAGGCCACAGTATTGCAGAGTGTTGTATGCAGTTCTGGAATCCATATTATAGGAGGGATGTAATGGGACTGGAGAAGGTGCAGAGGATATTTGTCAAGATGTAGCCTAAGTAGAGAGTTTTATCATGAAACAAGTTTGGGTAGACTGTGCTTATTTTCTTTGGAGCAAATGAGACTGACAGGGGCAATGTTATTGAGATGTATAAAATTATGAGGGTCACAGACAGGAAGGTATTTTTCTTCTTGATGGAGGGATAAATGACTGGAAGCATAGATTTAAGGTAAGGGGCAGGAGGGTTTGAGGAGTTGTGAGAAAACATATTTTGTACTCAGATGGGTGCTGGGAATCTGGAACTCACTGTCTACAAGGGTGGTTGAGGCAGAAACCCTCATAACATTTAAGAAGCATTTAGATGTGCACTTGCAATGTCAAGACATACAAGGCTATGGGAAATGAAACTAGAATAGTTAAGCGCTTATTTTTGACTGGCACAGGCTCAGTAGCATGAAGGGCCTTTTTCTGTGCTGTAAACGTCTATGATGCTGTAACTATTAATTGAATCCCATTTTGCACCAGACAGTTCTCAGATGGTCTTCACAATCCTTTGTCTGTCTTACAAGGGATTGGGAGACATTTCATTATGAAGCGTGAATTGTTTTGCCATAGGAAACCATAAAGACGAAAAATATTGCATTTTTAAGGGAAGTTTAATATTTAAAACTGAGGATAATACTGGGAAAAGGGAGAGAGTAGGGCAATGGTATTTCGGATTGCAGTTGCGAGTGATTCATCAAAGCATTTGTATGTATACAATGTACCAAAGTTCCTCCTTTTGTGCTGTAAGCATCCATGGTTCTATAATTAGCTGCTGTTCCATAAGTTGCAGACTGATGTAAATAAGTTGACTGAGGGGACAGAAACTCAGCAGATGGAGTGTAATGTAGGAAAACGTGAAGTTATTCACTTTGGCAGGAAGAATGAAAGAACAGTATTATTTAAATGAAGAACGACTGTAGAATTCCAAGGTTTTGACAGTTATATGTTCTTGTGCACAAATCACAAAGTAGTAGTAGTGTGCAGGTACAGCAGGTACAAGAAGGCTAATTGGATGCTATCCTTTATTATGAGATGAATTAAAGATAGAAGTAAAATTGTATTGTTTCAGTTACACATTGGTGAGACCATGCCTTAAATATTGTGTGCAATTATGGTCTCCTTATTTAAGGAGGGATGTAGATGCATTGAAGGCAGTTCAGAGGAGGTTTGCTAGATTGATACCTGGAATGAGGATATGTTGGACAGGTTGGGCTTGTTTCACTGGAGTTTAGAAGAGTGAGGGGTGACTTGATTGAAGAGTACAAGATCCTGAATGATCTTGACAAGCTGGAAATGAAAAGGATGTTTTCTCTTGTGGGTAAGTCCAGAAACAGGGGCACCGTTTTAATAAGGGCTCGCCACTTTCAGACAGAGATTAGGACTATCTTTTTCTCTTAGAGGCAATGCAACATTGGAAGTTTCTGCCTTAGAAGGTGGTGGAGGCCCTGTGTAATTGAAGCATAACATCTTTACTTTGATGTTTAGTTTCTCTCATAGTAAAGGATAGCATCCCATTGTACCTGCCATTCCTGCATACTAATATTTTTAAGTCAGAGGCAGATAGATTCCAGTTGGGCCAGGGGACTTGAGGGGTTTTTGGGGCAGATGGGAGTGTGAAATTCGAAACACAAACCAATCAATCAGTCATAAACGTATTGACTGGCAGAGCAGGTAGGGGCTGAATGGCCTATTTCTGCTCCTATTTTATATCTTTATATGTTTGTCTGTAAGTGATTCGCTCAGTTTGGAAACTGGAAAATAAAGACCACTGGCTGAAACATCTAGATTACAGCGTTGTACACTTTTCCCTTGTTCTAGTTTTGCATTTAAGAGGCTCCCAAGCCCAGCAAAAAATATCCCTATACGTCTCGTGTCAACATTGAAAAGGAAATTTGGGTTTGTGCATCAATTATTAAATTCACTGAATCCAATATTCTGCCTGAAAACTAGCTATCTATCTGAATCCAATTGGCTCTTTGTTTCAAAATTCTCAGATTCAACCATGTTCATAGTAACCACTGTAAATCTTCAATCTGTAATTTATAATTTTCAGATTTTGTCATTGAGATATTTCTTCAGAATCTCCAAAATGAAAGTCATGTTTGCACCATTTGCAGCACTGTAAAATCATTCCTTTGGTAAATTTCTACAGGGAATGATCAATACATTTAGTACAAACAGAACAAAGAGAAATAATCATTAGTCATGGGAAAGCATTGACTTTACTGCTGTTCTAAGACCCTTTTGCACAAAAACTTGCTCAATTCTTTTAATGCCTCCCTGTTTGGTTTGGTGTCTAGTTTTGTCTGAATATGCCTCTGAAGCAGTCCAGGTCCAAATGCAACAATGTGCGGACAATATCTAAGTTTGGGCTGAGAAGTGGCAAGGAACATTCAGATCACATAAGTGCCAAGCAATGGCCACCTCTAACAAGAGAGAATTAAATTATCACCCATGACATTCAATGGCATCACCTATCCTACACTATGAACATCCTGGGGTTTACCATTGACCAGAAACTGAACTAAATTAGCCACATGAATAGTGTGGATATAAGAGCGAGTTAGATGCTAGGAATCCCACAGTGAGTAACTCACCTGCTGATTTCCCAAAGCCTGCGTACTATCTACAAAGCACAAAGAGTGTGATGTAATACACCCCAATTGCCTGGATGTGTCCACCTCCAACAACACTCAAGAAGCTTGAAACTATCCAGGACAAAGCAATCCATTAGATTAGCACCATATCCACAAACATTCACTCCCTACACCTCCGATGCTCAGTTACAGCAGCATGGACCATCTACAAGATGCACAGCAGAAAATTACCAAAGTTCCATGTTTCTAAAGCACAACTTCCATCTAGAAGGACAAGGGCAGCAAATACATGGGAACACCACACCCTGCAAGTTTCCCTCCGAACCACTTACCACGCTGACTTGGAAATATATCACTGTTCCTTCGGTGTCAATGAGTCAAAATCTTGGAACTCTATCCCAAGTGGCATTTTAGTGGTTAAAGAAGGCAGCTCACTGCCACCTTCAAAAGGACAACTAGGGATGGGCAATAAATGTTGGCCTAGCCAGCCAGACCCACATCCCATCAGTGAATAAAAAAAGTTTCTCCATTAATAACTTCATCTAAATACAAGTTCAACTGATGATGTAACATGTTAAAAAGTATCTTACAGATTACAGTGTTATTAATAAATTTATGTTACACTGATTCTGATAGTTTTTAACAACTTATACAATCTTCAGTGAAAAAGAATTGTGCAAAATGCCTACCATTCATGCTACATACAGTGATAAGATTAAATTACTTTCGACGTATGTTTAATTTAACAGTGAACCCATAAGGGGCAGTACACTGACAAATTACCAGTGTGTATATAATTAAGGAGGAGGATTTACTGCCAATCTCCATTTAACAGCCCTTAACTTCATTAAAAACTAAAAAGCATTTGGGAATTAATTTCAGTTTTCCCAGTGATGTTAAATGGATCAAATCAATGACAACTTTTCACTATGTTGTAAAACTATCTGTGCATCATTTGTGTGTAATCATCCCAGCAGAAATGAATTCTGCTGAAAAGTCAAACTTTAACAAATATTTAGAATTGATTGTATACTTTTGGGTGAAAGATATGATTTTGTGCAAATTATCCGGATTGGGTACATCATCAGACAATCTGAGGAATGATGGATGGGAAGCGTGGTTACTGAAAATGTCAAGTAGTAAGTATATTTCCACTGGTAGTTCAAATATCCAGCTCATTACAGTAAGGCTTCGGAAATTGTCATCAGCCATCCTTTACTTACAATGGTAAATGAGAACTGAAAACATAACTTTTGATGTTGAATTATAATGCTGGAAGTGTTGACCTGCAGATTCAGAATTCAACTGCACACATCCATTCCTGGTCTCTGTTGAGTTTATGAGAAGCCTGACAGAGGCTGCATGGAAAACACAGCCTCAACTGAACAACTGAGCAAAAGCTCTTAGGTGCTCAAAGCTGTAAGCAAGTATAGAGACAAGTTTCACAATGCTGCCTGACTTTATGCTCTTGCTGCCACCGAGTTCAGCTTGAAGATAACACAGTGTGGAACTGGAGGAAAACAGCAGGCCAGGCAGCATCAGAGGAGCAGGAAAGCTGGCATTTCGGGTCGGGACGCTTCTTCAGAAATGGGGGAGGGAGAAGGGGGCTCTGAAATAAGTAGAGAGAGGAGGGGTAGGGCTGGGGAAGGTAGGTGGGATAGAGATAGGTGAGTGCAGGTAGGGAGTGGTGGGGATTGGTCAGTGAGGTGGGAGGAGTGGATAGGTGGGAGAGAAGATGGACGGGTCAAGGAGGAGAGGATGAGAGGGAGGGTTGGTCATGGGATGAGGCTGGGGGTGGAGAGATTTTGAAGCTAGTAAAGTCTACATTGAGACTATTGGGTTGCAGGCTCCCAAGGCGGAATAGGAGGTGCTGCTCCTTCAGTTTCCGGGTGGCATCATTGTGACACTGGAGGAGGCCCAGGATGGACATGTCACCCAGGGAGTGGGAGGGGGAGTTGAAGTGGTTTGCGACCGGAAGGTGTTGTCGTTTGCCGTGGACCGAGCGCAGGTGTTGTACAGAGTGGTCTCTGAGCCTCCGAGTTCAGCTTGGGCTTGTGCTTACATGTTTTAGATAGACAATCAGGTCAAGTGAAGGCATTTTCAGATCTACACATCTCTTTTCATGTCAACATTTATTTGATTTTAGCTTTCTTAAATCAGCTATGCGCTCAGCTTTTATTGAAAGGAAAAGTGCCTTTATAACTTGTGCTTGGCAAAAGTATATTTTTGTTTAGGTAAACAGAAAGGCTCATGTTTTTGCCATTTTGATTTATTTAATATGTGCTTACAGTTTTTGGAGATTTTCTTTCCAAAAATGATTAGATGGTGGTCTTTAAGCACCTGAGACCAATTGTGAATCCAGAATCCACTTTAAAATCCATTCCAGGTCACCTTCCAACTATTCTAGCCAGAACAAGTTGGTTACCAGATAAGGAACACTTTTTGTGGAGGTTTTGTGCTGTAAAAATTAATGCAGGAACACTTGACTGACATGTATAGAACAGGAAAGAATTTTTTTTCACAACTGTGTTGATTTCTTTGTTTTTCTCGCTTTTGCCATTCCTGCAGACAGACAATTTCAAATAAAATCACTGACTCTTTTATCCTGTTGATCGAAAATATTTTAACTAATCTATCTGGGACACTTTGTGCTTGAATGTAGCATGTACCACAGCTACAAAGTGAAGTCTATGAGTCAGGTACAAGCCCCAATAAAACAAGAAAAAGCACTATGAATGTGATATTCTTTAATCCTATCTTTAGGACTGTTTGAACTTATGAAGACAGATTCATTTGCTGGTATTCTTTTAACTCTGTCATTCAAAGTATTTCCTGCAAGGTTTTGTCTTGCGAGCTTCCAAGTTACAATAATTTCTTTCTATCCCCTCCCCATAACATAAGCCATGCTTTAAATCTACTTTCAAAAGTCTTAAGAAAATGAGAATACAGATCTGGAAATATCAGACTTCTCATTTGCTAGGATCTCCTAATACTCTGAATTTCAATTCTTTGAACTTAAAATTAAATTGTTTAGAATTGTGTCTGTAGCTCTGAATTACTAAGGTTGAAGAGATGAAAGAGAGTAAAAAGTCCTTGTGTACTTCATTCCTGAGGCTTCTCTCTCAGAATGTAACACTGGGGGTTATAGTAGTTTATAAAGACGATACACAAATTAACCAGTCAGTATGATACAATTAGAAGAAGGACTCATTTAATTAGTGCACTTTTGAACACGTTACTTGTAATAATTTTAGGAATGCAGCAGATATTAAACTTTTATCTCCCTACGTTGCCAGTGCATTTGTGAACAGAAGAATTAGTGCATTTCTGTAGAGTGCTGTTGTATTATGGGTCTGAAACGGTTAATGCTAAGGACTCCCATAAGCACCACCCACTTATGATTACATCAGACAAACATCTGAATTAGGAGCAGAAGTAGATTATTTAACCTCTCAAGCCTACTCTATCTTACAAAAAAATCACGACTGATCTTTTTGTGTTTCACAAAAGCAAGTGTAAATTTCAATGAAATCACCCCTTACTGTTTTAAACTCCAATGGAAATAACCCCAGCCTGTTTGAACAATTCTCATAAGACAAATCGCTCCTTTCAGGAATCATTCTAGGAAATCTCTTCTGACTCAATGTATTTATTCTTCCTTAAGTACAAAAGCCAAAACTGTACACAGGTTTTGAGATATAGTCTCATCAATGTCCTCTAAAACTGAAGCATACCATCCTTACTTTTAGTTTCAATTCCTCTCATAATAAAACATGTCATTAGCCTCTTGATTCTGTACTATACCTGCATGGTAATAATTTGTGATTCATGCACCAGAAAACCTAAATCCTACTGAACCCCATAATTCCAAAACATACCATAAATATAAATCACCAAAATGGTAATTAGTTTCCCAAAGTTGTTGTTATCAGGAACAGAAGAAACCAGGTTTCTTCATGAACTCAGAAGTAACACAGTTATTAAAGGCTCAACCTGCTCATTACCAAGATTGAACTTAACATTTACTACAGCAACAAAGGGGTGTTTATGAGTGAACAGTGTGCTGAATAAACCATTACTGGGATTGATATTGGGTGCATTGGGGTACCTTATACCTCTTCTTCTCCAAAACTTGTATTAGTCACAGACTTTGCATGTTGTAATTCAGTAGAAAGCGATATTTGATTATCTATCTTCACAGGCTGTAAAAGTTCCACTGAGTAAACACCCCAGGAAATATCTCACTCGGTAGCTCATCTAGTCACTTAGTTTATTTTATATGATTTCTTGGAAAAGCCTGTTTTTTCACTCAATTCCAAATCACTTTCTGGCACTTTCTGAAAAAAATCTAACCTTCACAGCACTGAAAACCAAAAACTCATTGACCTGTACTTTAGGATCCTAGTTCCCAATTAAAATAATACATTATAAGCTTGCATGATAAACCTTTAACTAGTTGTTAACACTCAATAAATTCTATCTTGTCAGCTACAAGAGACTCTTCTGGTTAGATCAGGAAATCATTTTCCTCAGTCGCCATAAACCAAGCAGGCCCTGCCATTTCCCACATTTATTATGGAAATTGGCAGCAATCTTCATTCTGAGCAGCAGCTGCTACAATACGTGTACCCGTACCAAATAGCACAAACTTTACCGCTTTCTACTGAATTACAACATGCAAAGTCTGTGACTAATACAAGTTTTGGAGAAGAAGAGGTATAAGGTATCCCAATACATCCAATATCAATCCCAGTAATGGTTTATTCAGCACACTGTTCACTCATAAACACCCCTTTGTTGCTGTAGTAAATGTTAAGGTCAATCTTGGTAATAATAGTGAGAAAAGCAAGAGAAAATATTAAGCAGCTGTAAAGAAAATCAATCTTTCCTATTCTATACAGAACTGATGAAACATAAACCATTTCCTATCATCAATCATAGCATTAGTTTCAGATTGTGGAAAGTGTTTTAACAGATTGAAGCATATCTGATCTTTGACTACTGCTGGGAGATCTTGTCACCCCTCAGACAGAAGAAATGCAAATATTAACAAATGGTCTAAGTCAGGTCAGATTTTGGAAGATTTCAAACCTATTCAGTTCCTGATAATTCTCATATTGATATGACATGGCCCTCCTTGCTCTCTTTGTGTAGGGGAGCTAACCTTCAATCAGGTGCCTGTTCCTCTCCCTCTCTTACAAACACATAAGAACAATCCACAAGTACTGGTGTATCCAAATCTGCTCGTGATCATCTGAATAGTGTGTGAGTTGTACGAAAAAAAAATGCATTCCTTCCAGAAATGTGATTTGAACAGGTAGTTGTAGGAATCGTTCATGCTATCTCTTAACAATTGAGAATCTACGGGCCATATTAGTCTAGACCATTTGTTTGTCAGCAATATTTAAGTCTGAGGCTAGTTACAGAGGACTTGATTGTTGTCTGTCCTCTCAAACAATTGGATAGAGCAGGAGATAAGTTAATTGTGAGGAAAAACAGCTAGAGAATATGAAATAGGATAAAATTGGTAATTGAATTAATGTGAAGGTAATAGAAGTCTGATCCAAATTGTACTCATCTCCCTGCACTGTTTATATCTTTGAGATCTCAACTGTGACCTTAAGAGCAGGGCTTCACATATCATGTGTACACTGCATTGCAGAGGTCAGATTTTGATCCAGGGTCAGGTCTGCACTAGCAAACCAGCAGTGAGCTATATGGAGAATTATTCAGTAGGCCAGCCATCTTCTCTAATACCATGCATCACACTATTCCCTGACTGCTTACCAGCAGCTGATGTGCATTCCAATTTCTGCCTTTTGTTCTATCGCATTTCTGTACATTTAAATAGACATTAAACAAATTCACAGAGAAAACCTAGTCCACTGGAGCAGCTTTGTTCAGCCTTTGGTTAGTCTCTGAAAACACTGTTTCTAAAAACATAAAGCTAGGGCTCAGTTCCATTACAGTCAGAGAAAAGATGTAAGATAACATTTTTTACAACTTCATACGCGGGGGGATTTGCGATGAAGAAAAAGGAACTTGCATTTGTAGAGCCTTTCACTACACAAGATGTCTCTAGTACCTCCATAACCAGTAAAGAATGTTCTGAAGCGTACATTGTTGCAATGCAGGGACACATGACAGCCAAAATGTGCACAGCAAGATCTCACAAGTAACAAATAAATCCATGAACAGATAATCTCTTTTTGGTGATAGTGGTTGAAGGATTATTGCTCCTCGAGACATCAAGATAACTCTGTCCTTCAAAAAATATCATGACATCCAAGGCAGCAGACAGAACATTGGTTTAAAATTTCGTCTGAACAATTATAACACTGACAGTATAATATTTCCTCAGTAGCAATTGTATGCTCTGTTCCCTGGTATGAAGCTTGACCCATACCAGGTACAGACTCTTTAGCCAGGATTGTGAATTAGGAACAGGAACAGGCATAGTGCTCCTCAGTGGTATGTTAGTGAAGCCAAGAAACCTCTGGCCTTCAATTAATGTTCTGTTAATCTCCTTGAGGAGCTTATTAATGGACTGGGAATGCCAGAAAATAATTTGCAATTTACAATTTGTCTAATCTATCCAACCAATCTGATGTCTGTTATTGCACAGAATCTGTTGTGTTCAGTTTGAGGAGTAATTAATTACATTTCAATGAAAAAGAAAATTGCCACTAGGTTTTTTTTGTGATATTGGGTTCAGTACCTTAAAGTTGGCTGTTTGGTCACCTCTCTGTGCAGTTAGGTCATTAAATGTTCTGCCTACTCTCTATTGCAAGCTAGCAGCAGGCCCTGTCATGCTGCCACTTAACTTTGACAATTATTCTCATTAGCCTGTTCACACCTAATGGCAGTAAGTAGAAACATAGAAACTAGCAGCGCAGGTAGGCTATTCAGCACTTCAGACCTGCTCCACCATTCAATATGATCATGGTTGATTCTCTATCTCAATGCCATATTCCCTCTTTCTTGCCACACTCCTTGATACCTTTAATATCCAAAAATTTAACAATCTCTTTCTTGAATATACTCAGCGACCCAGTTTCCACACCCTTCTGCATTAGTGAATTCTACAGGTTGATCACCCAGATCCCTTCGTACATTCACATCTCCCAATGTATTACCATTTAAATAATGCTTTCTGTATATCACACCAAACTGTATAACTCCACATTATACCACATCTGTTATGTGTTTAACCACATGCTCAATTTGTCTAGGTAGCCCTGAAGCTTCTTGCATCCTGCTCACAACTCACAATCCCACCTAGTTTTGTGTCATCAGCAAATTTGGAAATGTTGTATCTGGTTCCCTCATCCAAGTCATTTATAAGCACCATGAATAGCTGGAGCCCAAGCACTGATCACTGCAGTACATCATTAGTCACCACATGCCACCTGGAAAAAGACCCATTTATGCCTAATCTGTTTCCAATCTTGTCAATGAATTCTGGATCCATGTCAGTATATTACCCCAAATCCCATGTGCTTTAATTTTGCCCATGAGCCTTTTATGTGGCATCTAATCAAAAGCCTGCTTGAAATCTAAATACACTACATCCACTGTTCTCCCTTTTCTATACTAATAATTACATTCTCAGAAAACTCCTGAACATTAGTTAAGCATGATTTCCCTTTTATAAACCCATGCTGACTTCATCCAATGCTTTGCATGTGTTCTGCTATCACATCACTATCATATTCCCCCTACTGATGTTAGGGTAACTGTCCTATACTTCTCTTCATTTTCTCTCTCCTTCCTTTTGTTTTAAATATTGTGGTTACATTTGCCACCTTCCAATCTGGAAGAACTGCTCCAGAGTCTGTAGAATTTCAAAACAAGACCACCAATGCATCCAATATTTCCAAGGCTGCTTCCTTCACTGCTCTGGGACATAGATTAGCAGGCCATGGTGATTTGTCAGCCTTTAACCCCATTAATTTCTTTGGAATCTTTTTTTATAACTAATATCAATTTTCTTCGATTGCTCCCTTTCATTAGACCCTTGGTTCTCTAACATTTCTGGGAAATTATTTGTGTCCTTTTTTATGAAGACAGGACCAAAATAAGTGTTCAATTCTTTGTTCCCCATTATAATCACTCTAATTCTTAACTAATTCTTTTCTCTTCACATATTTTTAGAGGTTTTTGGAGTCAGCTTAAGTTTCACACAAGTTTACTCTCACAGTCTACATTTTCCATCTTCATGAATCTTTTTGTCCTTTTTTGCTGAATTCTAAACTACACTCTATCGTCAGGCTTGCTGTTTTTTCAGGCAATTTATGTCTTCTATTTGGATCTAGTGCTATCCTTAATTTCTTTTGTAAGTGATGTCTTTGCCATTTTAATTTTGCACTAGACAGTTGCCAAGCTCACCACTGACCCAATTAGGACATCTATATTTCAACACTGCGTCGCAAAGATGTTGCAACTGCAATGTGTGGATGGGGCTTAGAAATTGGCTGGGTGTAGGAGTCTGAGCATGAATTGAAAATCAGTCACTTTAATGCTCCATTGGTCTATTGTTCAAACCAACACAGTTTCTGCCCCCGCAGATTGACAGGAACAGGCACAAATGTATGAAATTTTCTTATCCAATGCCATTAACATGACACATATTTCTCAGTTTAGGGGCTTTTGCCAGAAAAAGAGAGGAAAGATGAATACGAATGTGCTTGTATTAGTTAGCCTCAGGTCCATCTAACCACTCCTAGAAAGCAAAGGTTGAAAGATCCAATGGGTAATTTGTAAGATATTTCCATTTCTCTTTTGGTCTGCCTCATCATGCTCCTGGGCCCACACAGATCCCCTGTTTAGTGCAGGCATCAATTTACTAGCCTAAATATAAAATCCACCACTGTTATACCCCACCTGGGAGTAGTTCATGTCTACACTGGATGCCTAAAATAGAATATTCCCTATTCCTTGCTGTAACATCTTTATGAACACAATCACAAAAAATGTAACCAATTTTTTTTAATGTAAGTCTTAATTTAGTCCAATCATTGAAGAATTATCGTCTCTTTGTCCACTCTACTCTGGTGCTTATTTGTCATTTCCTCTTCTTTTTGTCAGCTTTCATGGCTTTGTCAGCCTTTCTGGAAGCCAGCCACTCAGATTTGCTGGAAAGTGTAGAGACCAACCGATCCACACTCTGGTTTGCCATCTATCCTTGGAGGCATTCACAATGCACAATGCAATGACCCACTGGTATTATTGATAGGCAATTAATCCAGAGACCCAGGTAATGTTCTGTGGACCTGGATTCGAATTCCACTATGGCAGATGGTGGCATTTGAATTCAATAGAAATCTGGAAATACAAGCGTAATGATGACAATGAACCCATTGTCAATTGTTGGGAAAATCCCATCTGGATCACTAGTGTCCAGTAAGAAAGAAAACTGCTGTATTTATCTAGACTGGCGTACAAGTGACTCCAAACTCACAGCAATGTGGTTGACTCTTAACTGCCTTCTGAGCCATTAGGGATGGATAATGAATGCTGGCCTGGCCAGTGACACCCATATCACATGAATGAGTAAAATAAATGGCCAAACTGGAATCATGAACTGACAGTTTGGGCATTAATGTGTGGGATGATCTGCTACATGATGGGAAATGAAAGGTCACACTCTGACTGCTTACCTTGAATACCTTAAGCTTCAAAGTCTGAATTGTTCTAAAGTCTGTGTGTGCACCAACTTGTGCAATACAACATGATACTTGATTTTTTGAAAAACTCAACTCAAGTGGACTGCAGTTGCTATTCGTTGTAACTATTACTGCCAGCAAAATGCAAACTAAACTAACAAAGTCTTCCACAATAAGTTAATATATTTGATAAATGGTCGGTGTGCAAATGGGATACCCTACAATAGAGATTCTTATCAGATATATTGCATTCTTTTCTACCAAATGGCTGCAGCTTTTCTGTTTGTTGTCAACACAGCCAGAGAATGTGATATGTTGCAATACCTGGTATTGAAGCTTGATAAATTCTACCTCTTGAAAGTGTCAGTGAAGAATTAAAGGGTTGCCTCTGGAAACTAACAGGTCAGGCTTGATAACGCTGATGAGCAGTCTTTGACTTACCCATCCTCCCCCAGTAATGAGAAATGTTTATCTTGCCCCCACAAAAATGTGAAGATATTGAAGTTTGCCTGGAATGACAACAAATTTGATTTTTTTTTGCGTTAAAAGAGTTTCATCAGCTTCCACAAGCACTTTTTTTATCTTTTCACCCACACAGAGGAAATTACCATATTGGAGAGGATTTGTTGACCCAATCTACATTGCACTAATAATAGCTTTGAGCACCTCTACTCAACACAGAAATACGTCATGCTGTAAATTGCCAATTAGTGAAACAATTAACATCAGAATAAGATTATGCTTAAACTTCAGTATTTTATACTCTGATGACCAATTTTACATTTGAAAACATTTCTATGAAAAGCAATTATAAGGCTGTTCCAAATGTGTAAATTACTTTTTTTTAAAAGATACCATTAAATCGCAACCAAATCTGCACATTAAGTTAATAATTCAGCAGGGAAACCAACATCAGCATTACAAACGGATAATGAGGATTGGTTAAATACTGGGCAGTGAGCAAACACATTCCCCATTTTCTTATAGCTGTACTGCCTAGTGACTAAGTGAGCTGACAGTAGGAATAACTTCTCAAAACAAATCACAGACAATAATATCACTTGTAAGTTCTGCAAAAAAAGCCATAGAAACTTTGCAAATAATTTTAGAAAACAATATAATTTTTGTATTGACTTTCTTTTGATTCTTGTTCCTACTGGTCTCTTTTTTTCTGAAGGAACTGACAAGTGCTGGGAAGGTTTCCTCTCCCTCAAGCGTTCTGTCCTTTGACTGTCCTCATTTTCATCAATACCTTCCAGTATTTTCTATCTTCTCTGTTCCTCACTCCCAGCAGTGCCCAAATTTGGCTCACCCACCATTCTCCCACTTTCTCATGTGATAGTCTCCAATGGTTTACTGAAAATCAAACACAACTGATTCTGATATGACTCACTTCCCTTCAACCTCAAGTGCTTGCAGTCAGTGGAATTTTGACATAATTTGCTGTCAGGGGTATTTTGAGGAAAAGAAAACAATATGCAACAATTGAGCAACATAGCTTTGGGCAAAAGGAAACAATTGTTTTCAAGATAGTAACTCCATGAGATTTACTCAGGGCTAATTCAGGTGACAAGATTTATTAGAATGGTACCAAGAATCAGTGACTTAAGTTTTCTTGGATAGACTAGAGAAGTTGTAGTTGTTTTCTTTAGAGCAGGCAAAGTTAGGAAAACATTTAATAGAGGTATTTAAAACCATGAATAATGTTGATAGTGTACATAAGGAGAAACTGTTACCATTAGCAAAGGGTAGGTAACTAGGTTTAAAATGATTGGTAAAAGAACAAGAGGCAACATAAATAAACACTGATTTCTGCAGTAGATTGATGTGATCCAGAAAGCAGTATCTAAAAGGCTGATGGCATCCAAGTAATTAGTAACATTCAATAGCAAAGTAGATAAATTCTTGAGGAAAAAAAACTCAAGGTTATGGCGAAGGAATAGAGGATTGGGATTCATTGAAGAGCTCAATCAAAAAGCAAGCACAGCCTGGATAGAGCAGAAGGCTTCATCCTGTATTCAACAACTTTTGGACAAAGCCATAGAAAACCTGACATGGGTAACTAAAGGGTCAAATTTTTCAAAGAAGTGTGTATCCCTAAGGTGCTTTTTAAATTTCTCTTGTATCTAAATTAAACCGTGTTACACCCATTTAGAAACTATCTTTGCTCATTCTCCTTGGGTTGATTCACTCTGGGACATGCTTCTCTCTACTGTCCATGTTCTTTGTGTATGAACTGAGGAACGAGTACCAGCAGACAACTCAATTGTAGGTGCTTTTAGAGCTGCCAAGGGTGGCCATTGGTAACAAATGTGAAGCCAACCCTTGCCAATCCTATTACTCTTACGGCATCCAAGCTAACTCTTGGCTGACCAGGAACTGAAACTGGAACTTTTCCAATGTTTATTGGTTGGCACCAAATCCAGGTCATATTACATACTGACTAATATGGGTTCTCTTATATTATTCTATGGAGCCAGTTTGTAAGTCTAAATAACCAGTTTGATCTAGGATCATAAACAGGGTTCCAATTACACTTGTTGAGGGTATTCTTCATTTTACATTGTAACTTATTTTAAAGCACCAAGTTGTACAAATACCTTAACCCTCTATCACAAGTGACCTTTAACTTAATGAAATGAATTGGTATTGTAGAAATTTGCAGCTGCTTCCTGGTGGAGATGATGATGATGATAACGTAAATCACAAAAGCTGCTACTAATACTGTAATGATGAGCCAGCGTGTCTTCTGCTTGAGTGCAGGGCAACAATTGTACAAAGACCTGAGGATCACTTGACCTATTGTGAGCTTCCTCATTGCATCATGAAGCCAACTGGAAAATTCACTTTTGCTGGTTATAGTAATGGAAGCAAACAATTCCTGCTCTACTGATATGTAACACTGACAATTGTTTCAGTTGCTACTTCAGAATTTTGGGTTTGTTTTCTTTTAATGCAACATTTTGTTCTTGTCCCTTTCTGTTGCCGGGGAGGAATTGATCTATTGAATGTTACTATTTTGTTCTATTCTGCCTGTTCTCAAGTTAATTCTTCAGGCAAACAGTCTTTAATTACTGTTGACAAACCAATTGAAACCTTTAGATTCTATTATACCATCTATCAAAAAATATCTGAGGGTATTGTACTGGTTCCGCACATTGATAATTGTTTTCTTTTTTCTATTCGGAAATTAAATTTGTTTCTAATTGTTTCATTGCTTCTGCAGTGTGTATATTTCTGGAATAAAATATTCCAGTAGCAGAATTTTCCTCTGCCTCTTTGCTGATTTGATGCTGGGGGGAGGCAGCACCAGAGAGTTATTGGAGGAGCATGTTTTTAAGTTTGACTGCCCATTTTTCCCCTCACTGTATAGACCAGAATCATTATTTTCTGTCACTTCCACCCTGACAGTACTTAATTAAGACTGTCTGCATGCAACATGACTCCAGCATTGCAAAATGAAACGCACTGGGAGGAAAAGGTTTAAATCAAAATTGAGTATAGGAGTTGGGACATCATGTTGCTTCTGTACAGGACATCGGTTAGGCTACTTTTGGAATACTGTGTGCAATTCTGGTCTCCCTGCTATGGGAAAGATGTTGTGAAACTTGAAAAAGTTCAGAAAATATTTACAAGGATATTGCCAGGGTTGGGGGGGTTTGAGGCTGAATAGGCTGAGGCTTTTTCCCTGGGGCATCGGAGACTGAGGGGTGACCTTATAGAGATTTATCAAATCATGAGGGGCATGGATAGGGTGAATAGCCAAGGCCTTTTCCCCAGGGTAGGGGAGTCCAAAACCAGACAGCATAGCTTTAATGTGAGAGAGGAAAGATTTAAAAGGAACCTAAGGGCCAACTTTTTCATGCAGAGGGTAGTGCATGTGTGGAATGAGCTCCCAGAGGAGGTGGTAGAGCCTGGTAAAATTACAACATTAAAAAGGCATCTGGGTGGGAACATGAATAGGAGGCGTTTGGAGGGATATGGGCCAAATGCTGGCAAATGGGGCTAGATTAATTTAGGATATCTGGCCGGCATGGGTGAGTTGGACCACAGGGGCTGTTTCTGTGCTGTACTTCTCTATAACTGAATGACTGTAACAGGTTTTCATATTGATATATCTGCTATTGGCTTCTGCAACAAGGCAGAAATTTTATTTTTCTCCTGTCAGCAGCTTAGCCCTTTAAGCTACAGCAGGGGTCCAACATTTTCAGTTATATCCATTTCCCAAGGGAGTTGCCACTCTCACTGATTTGAAAGTTGCACAGGATCCGTCTTGTCCCTTCACATTTCCACCAGCAATCACGTCAGGTTGGAAATTATCTATTAAAAAGTGTCTTAGCAAGACACTTAGTAAAACACAAAAGATTGCAGATGGCGGAAGTGTTGGAGGATGATGCGTTGGATCCGGAGGTTGGTGGGGTGGTACGTGAGGACGAGGGGGATTCTGTTTTGGTTGTTATTGCGGGGAGGGGGTGTGAGGGATGAGTTGTGGGAAATGCGGGAGACCCGGTCGAGGGCGTTCTCAACCACTGAAGTGGCAGGGGTGGGGGGGGGCGGTGAGGTTGAGGTCCTTGAAAAACGAGGACATCTGAGATGTACGGGAGTGGAATGCCTCATCCTGGGAGCAGATGTGGTGGAGGCGAAGGAATTGGGAATAGGGGATGGCATTTTTGCAGGAAGGTGGGTGGGAGGAGGTGTATTCTAGGTAGCTGTGGGAGTCAGTGGGCTTGAAATGGATATCAGTTTCTAGGTGGTTGCCAGAGATGGAAACAGAGAGGTCCAGGAAGGAGAGAGAGGTATTAGAGATGGTCCAGGTGAACTTAAGGTTGGGGTGGAAGGTGTTGGTGAAGTGGATGAACTGTTTAGGCTCCCCAGGCCAACACCACAGACACTGAGGACGCACCTACCGTCACCGCTGCTGCCATCGCCTAGCCCGCTCCGTCCACCGCCGACACTGCTCCGCCCACCACCAACGCCGACACAACTCCGCCCACCACTGACGGCGCAACTCCGTCCACCACCGACGCCGCACGGCCCACCACGGACGCCAAAATCGCTCCGCCCACCGCCCCCACAGCCAGCAGCTCCAGAGGAGACAATGACGCCCAGCCCTGCCGAGTCTTCACCATCCCCCCAGACCTCCCCCTTACTGAGGACGAATGGTCAGTCCTCAGTAAAGAGCTCACCTTTGTCTCCCTCCACCCACACATCAATGAATACTGCTCACGCTTGGATGTTGAACAGATTTTCCGCCACCTCCGCCTCCGCGCTTACTTCTTCAACCGTGAGCCTAACCCTCCCCCTACTGACTCCTTCTCCCACCTCCAACACACCCCCTCCTCCTGGACACCTTCCCAAGGCCTCCTACCCTCCCTCGACCTCTTCATCTCCAACTGCCGTCGAGACATCAATTGCCTCAACCTCTCCACCCCTCTCACCCACTCCAACCTCTCCCCCGCAGAACGTGCAGCCCTCCGCTCCAATCCCAACCTCACCATAAAACCCGCGGACAAGGGAGGCGCAGTTGTAGTATGGTGCACTGATGTCTACATCGCTGAGGCCAGGCGCCAACTCTCCAACACCTCCTCCTACTGCCCCTTTGATCAAGACCCCAACCTTGACCACCAAAACATCATCTCCCAAACCATCCACAACCTCATCACCTCAAGTGACCTCCCACCCACAGCCTCCAACCTCATCGTTCCCCAACCCCGTACCGCCCGCTTCTATCTCCTTCCCAAAATCCACAAACCTGACTGCCCTGGTCAACCCATTGTCTCAGTCTGATCCTGCCCCACCGAACTTATCTCCACCTAGCTCGACTCTATTTTCTCCCCCTTGGTCCAGGAACTCCCTACCTATATCCATGACACCACCCACGCCCTCCACCTCCTCCAGAACTTCCAAGTCCCCAGTCCCCAACACCTCATCTTTACCATGGACGTCCAGTCCCTATACACCTGCATTCCCCATACAGATGGCCTAAAGGCCCTCCGCTTCTTCCTGTCCCGCAGGCCCGACCAGTCCCCCTCCACTGACACCCTTATCCACTTAGCCGAACTCGTCCTCACCCTCAACAATTTCTCTTTCAGTTCCTCCCACTTCCTACAGACAAAGAGGGTGGCCATGGGTACCCGCATGGGCTCAAGCTATGCCTGCCTCTTTGTAGGTTACGTGGAACAATCCCTCTTCCGTAGCTACACTGGCCCTAAACCCCACCTCTTCCTCCGTTACATTGATGACTGTATCGGCACCGCCTCGTGCTCCCATGAGGAGCTCGAACAGTTCATCCACTTCACCAACACCTTCCACCCCAACCTTAACTTCACCTGGACCATCTCTAATACCTCTCTCTCCTTCCTGGACCTTTCCATCTCTGGCAACCACCTGGAAACTGATATCCATTTCAAGCCCACCGACTCCCACGGCTACCTAGAATACACCTCCTCCCACCCACCTTCCTGCAAAAATGCCATCCCCTATTCCCAACTCCTTCGCCTCCGCCGCATCTGCTCCCAGGATGAGGCATTGCACTCCCGTACATCTCAAATGTCCTCGTTTTTCAAGGACCGCAACTTCCCCCCCTCAGTGGTCAAGAACGC
>NC_063359.1:21507258-21507654 GCF_021869965.1 Rhincodon typus | reverse complement strand
TCCGCCATCTGCAATCCGACCCCACCACCAAAGACATTTTTCCCTCCCCACCCTTATCTGCATTCCGGAGGGACCACTCTCTCTGTGACTCCCTTGTCCGCTCCACACTCCCCTCCATGCCCACCACACCCGGCACTTTTCCCTGCAACCGCAGGAAGTGCTACACCTGCCCCCATACCTCCTCCCTCACCCCCATCCCAGGCCCCAAGAAGACTTTCCACATCAAGCAGATGTTCACCTGCACATCTGCTAATGTGGTATACTGCATCCGCTGTTCCCGTTGTGGCCTCCTCTACATCAGGGAAACCAAACGGATGCTTGGGGACCGCTTTGCAGAACACCTACGCTCGGTTCGCACTAAACAACTGCACCTCCCAGTCGCGAACCATTTCAACT
>NC_063359.1:21469784-21507158 GCF_021869965.1 Rhincodon typus | reverse complement strand
ACCACCCCCGGCACTTTTCCCTGCAACCGCAGGAAGTGCTACACCTGCCCCTACACCTCACTCCTCACCCCGATCCCAGGCCCTAAGAAGACTTTCCACATCAAGCGATGTTCACCTGCACATCTGCTAATGTGGTATACTGCATCCGCTGTTCCCGTTGTGGCCTCCTCTACATCAGGGAAACCAAACGGATGCTTGGGGACCGCTTTGCAGAACACCTACGCTCGGTTCGCACTAAACAACTGCACCTCCCAGTCGCGAACCATTTCAACTCCCCCTCCCATTCCTCAGACGACATGTCCATCCTGGGCCTCCTGCAGAACCACAACGATGCCACCCGAAAGTTGCAGGAACAGCAATTCATATTCCGCTTGGGAACTCTGCAGCCCAATGGTATCAATGTGGACTTCACAAGCTTCAAAATCTCCCCTCCCCCTACCGCATCCCAATACCAGCCCAGCTCATCCCCGCCTCCCTAACCTGTCCTACCTCCCACCTATCCCCTCCTTCCACCTCAAGCCCCACCCCCACCTCCTACCTACTAACCTCATCTCGCCCCCTTGACCTGTCCGTCCTCCCTGGACTGACCTATCTCCTCCCTCCCTCCCCACCTACACTCACCTTTACTGGCTCCATCCCTGCCTCTTTGACCTGTCTGTTTCCTCTCCACCTATCTTCTCCTCTATCCATCTTCTATCCGCCTCCCTCTCTCTCCCTATTTATTTCAGAACCCTCTTCCCCTCCCCCATTTCTGAAGAAGGGTCTCGACCCGAAACGTCAGCCTTCCTGCTCCTCTGATGCTGCTTGGCCTGCTGTGTTCATCCAGCTCTACACCTTGTTATCTCTAATGATCTGGGGAGCTGGGTTTGAAGCCCTCCATGGCAGATGGTGGAATTTAATTTAATAATAACCTGAAATTAAAAGTCTAATGATGATTATGTTGATTATTGGAGAAATCCATCTGGTTCACTAATGTCCTTTAGGGAAGGAAATCTGCCGTTCTTACCTAGTTTGGCCTGCACATGACTCCAGACCCACAGCAATGTAATTGACTTTCAACTGCCCTCTGGACGATTAGGGATGGGCAATGAATGCTCACTCAGCCAACAAAGGCCACATTCTGTGAATGAATAAGAAAAAAAAAGTAAAGTGCAGTTCAGCTGTGAATTTATTAAATAGCTCAAGGAGCCATATGGTCTACTGCTGATCCAATTTCTTATACTTTTGTGCGAATTCAGAGCCCTGTAAATGTGGTCTTCAGTATTCTGGCACCAAACTGAAAACCGAAGACTGTGCCAGAGCCCAGAGCCCTTGCTTCTAATTTACTCGTTGGGGTGCATTGAAACTATTTTGCCAGTGATGGTGCTCTCTCTAATCTGCCCATATCTTGTTTGTCAAAGATGAACTGCATTTGGCCCTAGCCTTTAACATAAATTAAGCGATGTGGCCAGGACAGGGCAACAGGGTAACATTTCCTGAACTTATTTGAAAAGGTTCTTCTACACAGATGACACATATAGTAGTCTTTAAAAAGAAAGATTGAGCACTTCCATGAGGCTTTTCAAACAGCAGTTTATCAACGTGGAGAGAGTTCACAGTGAGCGACTGAGTTTCTGTAGTGGATAGCTCAAGACCCAAAATGCTTAAATCAACAGCTGACAGGACTTAATGGATGCAATATTGTATCCATTGATAGGAAATTACTATCAGACAGAAATCTCTCGCATCAGGGTGCATGAATTCTTTTTCAGAATAATTAATAATTCAGACATGCTAATCCAACCTGCATTTCCCACTTTCCACTCCAGTGCACTCAAACACCATTTGTATCTCTTCAGACCACAAAACAGCTCAGTAATCTGGTCACAGGGTTATTAGAATTTTAAAAGCAAACAGAAGGGGCAGACTGCAATGTTAGAACAGCATTTGGCAGCATTTTTGAAAGCAGTTGCATTGATATATTTCAGTTATGCTTCACTCATTGTTAGTTACTCAAATCGAAACAGAACAACAGGTCAATTGTCATTAGCATTAACTGAAGATCAGACTATCTCTTTAATCATCAGGCTCCTACTGTGTTACTGAGGGACGAGAGTTGATAAAACTAATTATAGGTGGCATTCACAGACATTATGCCCCATTCAGTGAGCTATTGATCTCAAATCAGAAGCAGAAAGAGCAAAGGTGTGTGGTGTTTGTTCAGAAAAGAGGGTAGAAGAAGTGAAATCTGAAGGCAAGTCATTAATTGGCAAGAACAGTACGAATGGTGAAGAATGGAGTCAGGAGATTTGCTTGTTCTCTATGCTGGGCAAGTGGTATGTTGCAAATTCAAATGATGGAGAAAGTAACAACACAATTAAAATCATATTCCGGCAAACCTTAAGTGCCTTCCATATCAAAGATAATGTTGAGATTTTTGTTTCTAGCTGAGTCACTGAAAAGGTTTATTTTATGGGTGTCCATGACCGCAGAAGTTCTGTACTCTTAGCCACTGACAATCTACCTTGTCCAGAAGTGATCAAAGTGCTGGTCTCATGTGAGCTTGCCTCACTTCACAGTTCAGTGTTAGAAAGCTGTGATAGGAGGCTTGTACTAGGGCCTGAGTTCATCACCTGACTGACAGTCCAATTGTACTATTGCCAGAAGGCAGCATTATTGGAGGTGTCATCTTTCAATTCAGATATCAACCAAAGCCCATTAACTACTTCCTATGCTGTTCTGAGTGGAGTTCAAAGCACCACTTGAGGTAGAAAAGGGAATTATCGGTATCCAGCTGGTATCTCCCGGGCCATCCACGCCCTCCCCAACCCAGTGTCCTCATTCTCCCCCAACATCTGCTGTTTTCATTTCCCTACTCCCCCAACATCCTCACTCCCTGCTCGCACATTCCCACTCTCATGTGCTGAAGCTTGGGTCAATATCATGCTTCTTCTGTGCATGTGCAGTGCAGCCTTTGCATAGGATATCATCAGAATTTCACATGATGACATAACGGGTCTGAATTGAGCGCATGCATGTTTCCGGATTAGTGAGCATGCGCAGTTGCTGACAGTCACAGGTATCAGTGGACACTACTGTGTATATATCACCTTTAATGACAGGTTGCCAGGGCAGCACGGTGGCTCAGTGGTTAGCAGTGCTGCCTCACAGCACCAGGAACAAAGGTTTGATTCCACCTTCAGGCTACTGCCTGGGTGGAGTTTACATGTTCTGACCGTGTCTGCATGGGTTTCCTTCGGGTGTTCTGGTTTTCTACAACAGTCCAAAGATGTGCAGGCTAGGTGGACTGGCCATGCTAAATTGCCTGTAGTGTTCAGGGATGTGTAGCTTAGGTGGGTTATAGGGGGATGGGTCTGGGTGGGATGCTGTGAGAGTCGGTGTCGACCTGTTGGGCCGAAGGGCCTGTTTCCACACTGTAGAGAGTCTAAGCCCAGTCAAATTTTTTCACCCTCTGACTGACAGCACACATGTTGTTAATGGGTTAGTTATCTTTGATGCTGAGTTATGAAATTAAGTCGGTTTAGCTCGATAGGGGATTAAATACTTGAATTAATTTTAAAGTTTTGAGTGGGCGTTCATGAATGGAATTTTATTAACGTGAAAGTGGTAATACATATTTAAATATTCATTCTAAATTTTTTCTCAGTGTAGCTCCTGATGTGTACCCATGTAGATGCGAGTTAAGTATTCACAGAATGTGTCAACGAAGTGCATACTGGATGAGGGCATGGGTTGACAGGAGTCAGATTTAAGCTGGCATGAAGACTATAGACATCATGGGGATGGATGGAGAGGCATGAGTTGGCATGGATTGGGCACAGGGAGTGGCTGGAGAACTCAAGTGATGTGCATGGTGAGGACTTCTTTTTTTAAACAGAACAATTCAGTTAAAATAGGCCTTCTGAACAGCCTGCATTGGCACATAGACACCCCTGTGGTCACCTCAAATCCTTGTTTGGGAGCAGCAGGCTTGGTATCACTCTGTAGACATCCCTAAAACTTCAGGAGCAAAACCTATGGCAGACGGTGCACTTTCTCCCAAGGTAGCTACATTGAACCAGGAAAGAACCCAAATCAAGCTATCCACCTAAGCAGCAAAGACCCAGCCCATTGTAAGGCACTATACAAATGCACAGCTTTCTTAGTTGTGTTATAATCAATGATTACGCCAATCTTCAAGAAGGGGAAGAATATTTTTCAGCTAATTACAGGACAGTTTTATTTCAGCAGGTTCCTTCTTCAAATGATTGACTAAACCATTGCCAGTAGCTAGAACTGCTGGGCAACAAAACTTCTTCTATCTTATTCATCGTTCTTTCTTAGTCATAAGATCAACTTGACATCCTCGTATTATCACTGATTCTCAAACCAAAAGAAGAATTAACATAGTCAGTCCAGTCTGCTCTATCTATGCCCATCATAATATTAATAACACCTACTAAATTTTGTTTCATCTTGCTCTGGTCTAGGTAAATGATCCCAATATTTTAAACATTTTCCAAATTCTCTTCAGAGAAAGCTTAATATTATTTAGTAGTGCGCTTTTACTTTTCATGTTAGTCTTGCCGGCTGTTTTTGTGGTCTTTACAAACCTGCGTGGAGTATCAAGTCAAGGTATTTTGTCAAAATACATGATTAAAAACTTCACTAAAAATGCAGAAACCAACAATGTGAATATAAAATGGCACTTACTCAGTCTCTCGTAATATAACGGTCAAGGAAATGTTAAGGAAAATTCAATTCTTTCTTTTAATATCTGGCTTATTTCAGATCTGCCAGAGTACAAAAAATCTGAGACAATTAGATACGCATGTCATGAGGATGAATGAGTAGAGGAGGACTCTGTCACAGATACAGAACCCTCAAGGCAAACCTATTTCTACCACCCCTAGGTTTTAAGTAAAGGCCCAGCAACATTTCCTCTTATTTGCAATTGCAGTAAGCATTCTACCATTAATCACCACTGACCTTATATTTCTATCATACAGAACATTTCTTCTGTAATTTTAAACTCTGTGAATGATAAAGTAATGGCCTACACAGCCATGTAAAATATTCAAGCTCATCCCAAGAAACTTCATAAAACCTGCTTTCCACATTTTGTGATGAAATCCAAATTCAATTAAATATTTTTGGTTCGTTAGTGTGAAAACTAATCTTGAGATTTGAGGATTTTTACAAAATTTGGTCCTCATTTGAGTCTATGATTTTTTCTGAGTTTGTTACAGTCAGGACGGTAGGATTGTTTGGAGAGCATGGACTTCATCGTTGATAGATCGGACTTGAATGATATTCAATTTCTGTTAGCATGACTGCAGAATGGAGCGTCTATAGAGACCACTCAGAATGCATGGTGACACTTGAAGCCAAGGCAATTTTGAGACGAAGAACTCTGATTTTGCTGAGCTGTCACATACTGAGCAAGTGAATTGTCAACAGTTATATCTACAAATTAATATCAGTTTAATTTAGTCTTGTTAACAAAACCTTTAGGTTAAGGAGCTCTGCTTTCTGGTATGGTAAGTGTGTGTGTATTGTGTAGATCATTAGCTCAGTTGG
The DNA here is from genome assembly GCF_021869965.1 of Rhincodon typus. Classification (NCBI taxonomy): domain Eukaryota; kingdom Metazoa; phylum Chordata; class Chondrichthyes; order Orectolobiformes; family Rhincodontidae; genus Rhincodon; species Rhincodon typus. The sequence goes on along the minus strand of NC_063359.1, from coordinate 21,501,599 downwards.
ACGGTTAGTTTGTGAAGCATTGCGATGCCAACAGTATGGGTTCAATTCTCATCACCAGCTGATGTTACCATGAAGGACTCTCCTTCTCAACTTTTCTTCCCTCTGCAAGGTATGGTGGCCCTCACGTTAAATCACCACCAGTTGTCTCTCCCTAATGAGAGAATAACCCTATGACCTGGCAGCACAGCAAGCTGTTGAATCTGGCCCTGAAATGGAGGTGCAGTGTATACCTGCAAACCATGCAGTACTGAAACTCCAGAAATGTTGCACCAGTACATGAAGTAGTATTCAGAGTTTAGTTCCTTGCACCTATTTCAATTCCAGAGTGCCACCCAGTGAGTCCTGGTGAACACTCACATACATAACAATCTATTCCAACTACACATTGGGTACCATCCTGACATGGTCCAAACACACCCTCGTTGATATTGGTATCACAGTCATTCATTCGCAGAAAACTGACATGTGCTCTCCTTGCAGTCATTGTTATTCATCTCACATTATCTGCTGGAGAATCCAGCTGGATGAATGCAGCTAAAGCCATTAACAAGGTAACAGCATGTTCCATTATGGAGACATAGAGAACTCAAACACTCATCAATCTCCGTACAGTGAGGTCCTAGAATTAAAATAATGCATAGTAGTAAATGAACAAACTCCATATCACATTTATCCAAGATATTACTATAAATGAAATTAAACACAAGTAAGACAAATTGTTCTCATTTCTTATTCTTGTTCCCCCTCAAAGGACCAGATAAGTCTTGAACTGTGAGAATGGCATATTCAGAATTAAAGCATCTTCCATCATTCAGTAACCACAGCAGATTTGGAAGCAGGGCAATTCATAGGAGCAGGTACAAAATTATGTAAGTTATGTGAATCTAATTTATAATTGTAGATATAAAGTTTGATGAAAGCAACGTATTTATTTTATAAATAATGATCTGTGCCTATTCCATATTACACTTCAATAACAAAATTATCAATGACAGCAGTAACATAAAAGGCCTTTGTATTATTTATACTGGCCAACACAAGTAGATTGAAATTAGCCTTTCTATTCATTCTTCACATCTGGTTTCCTAAACCTTTGAACTAGTTTAAAGAGGTAGGGTTTAGTGTCTGTGTTTATTCTTCTGTGCAGTGTAACACTTTGTAGTGGTAAATTTTAGGTATAAAGCATCTGAAACTCTCTAGGAGGTTTTCATGTACAAATTTAATTGGTTTTAAAATGATAAATCTAAAAATTTACAAGCATCTGACTTCAAATATGTCATCTGAAGCAAACAGACTCCTGCCAATCCAATGATTCAATAGGTAAATGCAGCATATAGTTTAACAATGAGTCAAACCAGGTACTAGTTAAATTTAAATACAATTTGCAATGTGTGCTCCTTAAAACAATGTGTTCTCCCTTGCATTTCTTTATAATTTAACTCAACAGCATTTGGTTGTGTAGTTACAAATTTATCATTAGAATCCCTCATTTTCAATCATAACTAAGCTTTTTGATTTCATGTGTCGACTCTAGCAGGAATAGTTATTTGGCACTTTGAGCTTGCTCCACAATTCAATAAGATCAAGGGTGATCTGGCTGTGGTCTCAACTCCACTTTCTCGCTGTCTTCTTTGCCTATCAGAAATCTAACTCAGCCTTGAATAAGTTCAATGATGGGCCTCCGCTGCCCCTGGGGTTGGTTATAGTCTCAGGTGATGGCAATACTGGATCAAATTCCAGAATGAAACCTGCTTTAGTAGTTTAAATGTTTCTTTTTTGCTGTTGGTTACCTTGGGGGCGAATCACTGAAACATATTCACACAAGGTCGCAAATGTTTTTAAAAACAGAACATAAATCTATTACACAAAATAAAATAAAACAAAGCTTTATCCATATATAATACAATTGGAAATATCTTAACACAAACAGCAAAACAAGGTTTCACAGTGTGGAGCTGGAGGAGCACAGAGGGCCAGGCAGCATCAGAGGAGCAGGAAAGCTGGTATTTCGGTCGGGACCCTGAAACGTCAACTTTCCTGCTCCTCTGATGCTGCCTGGCCTGCTGTGTTCCTCCAGCTCCATACTGTGACTCCATATCTGTGACTCCAGCATCGGCAGTTCTTACTATCTCAAGACAAAGTTTCTCAAAATATACAGATACTCAATTCCAGATAAACTTCCCTCTTATCGCCTAGTCTCTTTTCCTTGACTGCAGAGAATTTGATGATTCTATTCCAAATCTGCTGGAATAACTCTCCACAATTCTGATGGCCTAAATCTTTTCAGTTCTAACAACTTGAAGATTTCTATCCAAAAACTTTCCTGTCTTAGCAGCTCCACAAACCAAAACACTTCAACTAGTGTGGCTGGTTCCCCTGAACAAAAAACCTGATTTTCCTGGAAGGAGAAGCCGTCCTTTCTTCTGAACTGAAGTCAAAGCTAAAACTAATGGCTTTTATGTCTGTTATAAACTCAGCAATATAAGTCCTTTCATTGACACTCAGGAATGTTGCCAAGTATTTGACTGCAGTCACATGCTTTCTTGGAAGTGATGCATTTTGGTCATTGTTCTAAAATAAAGTACTTACCTTTTTCAAAAAACAGGTCTACACAGAACTGATTCACATCCAACTGCCTCTATTTAAAAATCCAAATCCCAAAATATAATATATATTATAAATGTTTCATCTCAACATAGCACCCAAAAGAAAAATTCTGCTCAACTCTATCTTAAAAGAAAAACCTTGCATTCTTTTATTTAAATAACTTCCTGTACATTTAGAAGAGGTAACAGTGACAGTCAGTACAATATAGTTCTATATCTGACTTATGCTTCCCTTCGTCTGTAAGTTATTCTAGCAACTCATCCTTTCACTAGTTACAGCATACAAGACAAAATACATTTTCTGACAGTCTCCCATCTCCAGCTTTCTGTCTGTCTGTGTGCCTTGCTGCCTGTGTTCCTCACTATCTCTGTCTCTTTCTCTCTTTCGTATAGCTTTCTTTCTCCTTATATGGCTCTCTTTGTCTCTTTCATTTTCTCAATCTTTGTATTTTCTTGATTGCCGGTGTCTCTCTCTGATTCTGACTGCCTGCCCATTTCCCTGACTGTTTCTGTTTCTGTACCCCTGTGATTGTCTCTATCTGATTTTCACATTCATTATTCTACATGTGTCTCTCTCTCCAAGTCAGTGATCTCTCTATTTATATTGGTCTCTGTGTACCAGCGTCTCCCTTTATCTTTCTCATCATTGATGCTGCAGTGCTCTATGGACTTTATAGCATATCCTTCTGTCCCTTGCTCCACATTCCCAGTCTTCCACATTGTTGAAATGAACAGAAAAAAATTCAGTGATCTCACATTGAGCGATAAGATAGAGAGGAAAAAGGGGAAATAAAAACAACTTGCCTGCTTTGCATAAATTTTCTGGAATTACTCATAGCTAATTTTAGGATAAAATTCCATCAAAGGGAAGGAAATTAGATGAAGGAAAGGCTATCTTAAAAACCATTCCCATCTTATTAATTCAATAGAATCAAAAGTCGTACTGTTTTAATGCAAACATCTGAGCATTGAATTCATTACATAAGGATGTGTCTTCCTCTGTCTTTCTCCATCCCGCTCTCTTCTTGGCATACAAAAAATTCTCCTTCCTGAATTATTAGCTGGGACATGGGCTGGAGTTCGTCATACCACACCGCCAGACTTTTCTGCACAAGTTAACGTGGAAAAACTGTTTCTGTGGGAAATATTTATGGAAATGAGGAAAGGAACAATAAATGTAGGGGGATGATTAGGCATTCAGCCTTTTGAGCCTGCCCTACTGTTGAATAAGACCATGGCTGACCCAGTTGTTGTTGCAGCCACATTTTCTTGTCTGCCCCTGTAACTCTCAACTCCCTCATCTTTCAAATACCCATTTAAATCTGCCTTGAAGAAATTCAATGACACAGCCTCCAATACTCTGTGTGGGGAATTCCACAGACTAACAATTCTCTGAGAGAAAAATAAACTCCATGTTAAAAAGGAGATGTCTCATTCTTAAGCTACATGCCTTGGTTTTCGTCTCCCCAGGAGAGGGAACATCTTTCCAGTACCCATCCTATCAAGTTCCCACAGGATCTTATATGTTTTAAGAAGATCACATCTCATTTGTTGAAACTCCAGTGGGGACAGGCCCAGCCTGATAACCTTTCCTGATGGGATAACCCTCCCATTCCAGGAATGAGTCAAGTAGAAGAATAAGGCAAAATACATCCACTATGGATCAACTGGAAATGGATGATGCATTTTGCTTTTTAGATTCACTTTTAAGATGCAATTAAACAGCAGCATAATAATTGCTACTGTGCAGTGATGCTAAAATCCAAAGTCAAAAGCTGATTTGGACAATTTAATCTCACAATGTTGTGTTTGACATCTTTGGATGCACTCTTTAAACACATTTAGAATTAATCGGGATTGTCAATTACAATTTCGAAACACCTTAATTTTAACATGAGATTCCTTCTAGATAGGAGAATTACAATTCCAACCACACTGAATAAATTGACAACAGTCTGACCACAATAAATGCAGCATCTGTATATGCTAAAACAGCACAGTTGGATTTATCCATATTCAACAGGTCAAACAGGTTTAAATTTTTCCTGAAAGATATGTGAACTGTCAATCCCCTCCATTTGAGGCATTTGTGTTTATATAACAGCTTCAAATTGGCAAAGAATCCTAAGGTATTTTGCAGAGGTTCTAAGCAAAAGAGAGAGTTTAACAGGGACCACCAAAAGCTTGATGAGAGAATGGAAATTAGAAATTGTGTCTTTAGACACCAGAGTTGGACATGAAGGGAGGATAGGTAAATTAGTCCAAAGTCAGACTACAGAAGAGGTTGGAGGTATGGGTGGGAAAGATTGTCAAAGAGATATTTTTTTCCCCCCTGTAACCCAGCATCCAACAACATGAGTGGCATTCCATCACTTTCCCCATTCATTCCATAGACATGGTATCCTTTCCTGTCTTCGACACAAATAATGCTCTATCCACCACTAGTCTCAGTCCCCGTTCCCACTTGTGGTTTTGTTCCAGGAAACAAGGGGAAGGCAATTGCCTTAGCAGTATTATCACTGGACTGTTAATCTAGAAATCCAGGTAATGTTCTGGGGACCTGGATTCAAACCCCCATGACAGATGTGGAACTGAACTCAATTAGGAAAAATCTGAATTAAGAGTCTACCATGAAACCATTGTCAATTGTCAGGAAAAACTCATTTGGATCACAAATGTCCAGTAGGGAAGGAAACTGCCATCCTTACCTTGGCTAGCCAGCGATGCCCCTACACAGTGAACGAATTTAAACAAAAACTGTTAGCAGCTTCTTCAGGAAGGGAATCTCAACCTGAGAAAGACTGAGATTAGCTCTGGAGTTGCAGCAAATGTTAGAGTCGACTGGAGCTATGAAATTAAATGATTACATTGGAGTTTGATTGGCAGTGAGAATTGGAACAACATTGATCCCAGTACCCAACTTCAGGGCAGTATTTCACTGCAACCCAGATTGTATCCTTTCACCTCCTGATTGCTGTTACAATCAATCATCAATCCTATATGTCCAAGAGAGCTGCAGTGGAGTTCAGAATTGAGCATTGACACTGCTGTGATGATACTGAACTTCACTATTTGAGAAAGGTACCCCCAGCATGTCGGGTTGTTATAAAAAATGGATAAGTGCATTGTATATTTGCCTGATGTTTTGTTTTTAGACAGGTGCTGATTGTAAGAAACATACGTTTCTGAGGAAAAACAGTATATCCCTGTTTACTGCACAGAGGGTGGAATTAACATACATAAAGGGCAAAATACTGAGGATACAAGAAATTTGAAATAAAGACAGAAAATGCTGGAGAAAATCAGCAGGTCTGGCAGCATCTGTGGAGAGAGAAACAGTTAACTTTTCTAGTCCAAAAACTCTTCTTTGGAAGTGACTTAAGTTGGCCAGTTTCTTAAATGGGAAAGACAGCTCGAATTGAAAGTGTTTTTGAAATTGCTATGGTCATAAATGTAATCACCATTCCTGAAATAAGATCAGTAATGGACACATATAGGTTATCTGAGTCAAGTTACAGAAACATATGAGAAGTTTAAAAAGGCAAAAGATGTGACTAGCTGAGAGTTGGAAGGTCTTAGAAAAAAAAGACAAAGATGGATTCAAAACTAAGAGGCTTGAACTTAGGGACCTACCTGAAATCAGAGGATTGTTTCATGTGTAGTAGGAAAGTGAAATGGAGCTCCTGAAACATGTATTGAGTTTCATTGAAATGGTGTATGACATCAATGACTATGTGAGAAAGGAGGAATTAAAGTGCTAAGGTACAGTAAGCTCACAATCATACTTGCAGGGAGAAGAGGGCATTTAGAAAAACACAGTCAGCTAATCCGCTTTTGTCTTCTTGAATGTTGACGAGGTTGCTCAGTAAATGGATAATTCAATATACTGTATAAATTAGAGGAGGCTGTCTTGTGTGCAAAGAATGTTTGGAGCCCTGTGCAATGGGTTGGGTAGAGATGTACGATTGTTGTTTCATCTTCTGCATTTACGAACCTATGAACAATGATGGATAAGGTAACAATCCTCTGTTTCATCTGGCCTGCCTTACACAACTGTAATTCACCTCACCCAAAAACAATGTGACTGCCCAGAAACTGGGAGGAAGGTATCTTTGGCATGGGCTGGTGAATAACTGAACTGGGGAGGAAATGATTCCTCTGGAAACCGAACAGTGGAATGAAGGGGAAAATTATTTGATGGTCGGATTGTGTTATTAGTTAATCAGAAGTGACAATTGATATAGAAATCACTGAGATTGATATATTAGATGGTTTAAGAAAAGTGGACATTGCACATCATTTACTTCTATCTGAAATAAACTTATTCCACCTTGAGTCTAAGTTTCATTCTTCAATTCTGCTTAATGTAAAGATTAACATTACGATGTATGCAGTTGTGAAATCAACATATTCTTGGATTACATAAGGAGGTTATCAAGGTTCCATCTATTTCCTTAGTAACTTGTTGTACATTATATAACAGTACACTTTTTGTCACAGCAATTTGCATTTATCTAGTATCTTTAACAGAGGAAACCAACTCAAAGCAAGATAACTGATGTTGAGCCAATACAGGAGCTGCTTGGCCAAAGAAGTGGGTTTAAAGGAGTGTCTGAAAGAAGAAAAAGCAAATGGAATGGCACAAGAGCCAAGGTAGGAAATTCCAGATAATTACAAGGCTTAATGCTGCCTCCAATGGTGGGGAAATGAGAGAGGGATGCACAAAATAAACCATTTCTAAAACATTTTTACTTCTTTCCTTGCACAGTGTCATTTTCATGTCTGGTGTTGAAATGCCATGAGACATAAAAAGTATTCCGAATTGTAAAGAAACAAGGGTAAATTCAGTATCTCCAGCAGTGACACACAAAGGAGTGAGTTGGACCTAGGGCCATGACGTATGCACTGATTCTCTGGAGGCAAACCCTAACTTGTGCAGCAGTAAAATACTGAGTAAGGTGCTTCCTTTTACACCTCACCCATTTTTTAAAGGCATTTGAATTTGAGGGGGTATGTGAACAGAACATGCCTATTTCCACCTGCCAAGTTATTCTCCCATTGACTTGCATTTCATTGAGCATGTGTCTGTACACTGAGTGTAAGATTAATTAATTTACTTTCTACAGTCTCAGTCATTAATCATTTTTGGTCTTTGAAAGAAAGATCAATGTTCAAGAACAAAAAGGAATGAAAATAGTATAAAAGCCAATGTACATGTTCTGTTGGAAGGTACAGACAAGTGGACCAATCCTGTTATAATTTGTTTTGCATGAAGTTATTTTTTATGATGGCACTGCATTTTAGGACAGGGAGTTCCAGTTCTTACACAAAGTGTCCTGGAGAGTTACATAGTGAAGAGGATGTTCTTCTGCTGAAGGATACATTTTAGACTAATGTTGTTCTTTATTCCTTTCAATCATCCTTTTCCTAACAACTCAAATCAAAAGCAGACACCCAGCTCCTTCTCCATGTTGACACCTATTTGCAACATAAAATTGGGTGGGGCATTTGATTATATAAATATGTACAGTTTGTGGTGAAATGTTAACACCTTAAAAATGTCATCATTAAAGACTAGTTGACTCATGATCGCAGTTCCCTTTTATGTTCTGATCGCTTGGCAATTCACTTATCACAATTAATTTTAGAGAGAATAAAGTTCATTTTGTAAATGAACCAGTTTATAAGGGTTTATAACTTTAAACCAGTTTTGTAAGGGTGGGAATTGTACTATTTTCCATGTATCGAGCTATTATTTGTCCGATGAGAGAAATTGGGAGTACTTACCAAATTTGTTCCCACAGCTAGAATTTTATTAATCTAACTGCGATTGGCATTAGGAAGTAAAACCATTAGGGCAAAGCGTGAAATGACAGCAGGGAGTAAATGAGGTTTTAATCTAAAAATTAATGACGTGTTTTATTGCCCTTTTAAATTGCTAGGCTCTTTTTGGAGGATACAAATTAAATGCATGACTACACTTCATCATAGAAAACAGAGCTGGGTTTCACCATCACTGCTTCAGAACTGCAGTAAACAATGATCAATCCTTACTCATAAATCACCCAGCATCATACATTACCCTTACTTGTCAGGAACCTTCACTGTCAGACACTTTTCTATTAATAAACAAGCAAATAAGCACTGACTGACTAGAGCACAAATACTCTTAATTGACACCGGAGAAATATTACAACTAAAAAGCTTGTCAGCTTAAAAGATACTTTAAACTTGAACAATACATACATCGCATGTCACTATTTGTATTTCAGTTTGTCAATGATGCTTAGCTTAAAACAATAAACAGAAATATTCTCACTGTGGTTTAGGATGGGAAATCTGTGAGGCATCTATTAGAGTTACAGATTTATGGAATAAAGCTCCAAATAGAACACTGAAAGCAAACTTTCTGTTCATCCGAAAAAAAACTTTGCATTTGGTCCTGAGATCAGGAGTGTGGTAATTCCCAGCACCTCCCACCCAATATCTTGACACCAGCAAATAACTGCAGACTCCGCTATTCTGAAATGGGAAGCGTACAGCTTGGCTGGAGGCTCTGCAGAAGGTTAAAGATAGACTTTAATTAAAAAGCAAACAGTTCTCAGGATTAATAACAACATTCAAAGTCTCTGTTCTGTAACGAACAGCCCAGCTTATCTTATTTCTGTCTAAAGACAGGCCAGAGCAGATGGTACAACCTGTGCATCTCGCTGCCAAGTGCGGCAAAGAAAAACATTCTCTTCAGCTTCCTTTATCCCTAATCGTCGCCTTTCCAGTCAGCATGTGCAGAAACTTAGTACCCACAGATTCCTCTCTTTGGAAAACTTCACAGATGCCTGAAAGCAGGTCCAAGCTCCCAGGTAGGAAAGAATATTAAACCTCCAAACCTATTATTCCACATTTATAAATCACCAAAGCTGCATAGTGGCAATCTAAGATAACAAGGTGCAGAGCTAGATGAATACAGCAGGCCAGGCAGCATCAGAGGAGCAGGAAGGCTGACGTTTCAGGTCTGGACCCTTCTTCAGAAAACATCAGCTTTCCTGCTCCTCTGATGCTGCTTGGCCTGCTGTATTCATCCAGCTCTACACCTTGTTGTCTCAGATTCCAGCATCGGCAGTTCCTACTATCTCTAGTGGCAATTTGTGTCCTGATTTAACCATATCTATTGGTTCTGGCTAACCCAATGACTATCAAGAGCCAACCTTAGTGCTCTCACCCTGGTCCTCCCTCCCTAACACTGCTTCAGAGCTCACTACCTGCTGTGGTTTAACCACTTGAACTCCAATTCAGAGCCATGTTTGGATTGCCAGTTCAGATAATCTGGGCCAGGCCCTGATCACCTCCTCCTTTCCAGATCTGTTTCATTCTCACTCATGTAACTAACCTAGAATAGTGTCTGCCTATGACAGCAACACCCTGGAAATCAGGTAACATGGTAGAGAGAGAGACAAAATGTGAAAACCAACCCTAATTGTCTCTGTCAATAATGACAAGTCATAAAAATCAACTGCACAAAATCACAACGTAAAGATAGATCCCAACCACAGCAATGCTGAGAGATTAAACCAACCAGATACATTCAATTCTCATGGATTCCGGTTTAAGGAATTATTTGGTCTCCCATTACCTGATAGATTGATTTAAAGTTGGGCCAGTTTTACGCTCCACCCCTTTTCCAGACTGGGACCCTGCTCCTAAATCCCTAAGAATTGGTTCTAATTTGACATACTGTGATAGGATGGTGGGTACACATGCAGTAGCTTGTCAAAAAGAAGTTACTAATAATAATGAGAAAAAGAAATCACAGGCATATGGAAAAGAATAGCAGGACAGAGTGGGGAAAAAGAGATTGCTCTCTGAAGAACTAGAACAGGTTATGGGCAGAATAGCTGTTTCCTGTACTTTACTATCCTATGGGCTGCTGGAACCCTTTTACAGCTGCCCTCCTGCCCTGGGGCTAGAATGTCAGTGGGGAGAGCCCACTCAGATGAGGAAAAGATATCCTGCAGCCAATAATCGTAGAATCCATACAGTGCAAAGAGGCCATTGGGCCTATTGAGTCTGCACCAAACCTCTGAAGAGCATCCCAACCAGACCCCTACCCCATTTAACTCCACATTTTCCATGGCTAATCCACCTAGCCTGCACATCCGTGGATGCTATGGGGCAATTCAGCATGACCAATCCACCTAACCTGCACACTTTTGGACTGTAGGAGGAAACCCACTAAAACACGGGGAGAATGTGAAGTTTGCACAGTTGCTCATGACTGGAATCAAACCCAGGTTCCTGGTGCTGTGAGGCAGCAATGTTAACCACTGAGCCACTCCAATTAAGAGCTTATTAGCTGCAGAGAGACCAGATGTGAAACTTCTATCTACCAGGAAGAAAAAGTTCTCTCCACTACCAGCAACAGACATGTAGAAGAGGCAATGGTGTAGCAGTATTGTCACTGCACTAGTAGTCTAGAGATCCAGGCAATGTACTGGGGACCTAGGTTTGAATCCCACCACGCCAGATAGTGGGAATTTGAATACAATAAAAATCTGGAATTTTAAGTCCAATGATGCTGGTTGTTGTAAAATCCCATGTGTTTGACTAACATCCTTTATGGAAGGGAAAACTGCTGTCCAAATTACTCCAGACCCACAGCAATATGTTTGATTCTTAACTGCCCTCTGAAGTGGCAATTCAGTTGTATCAACCTCTAGAAAGTCTCAAAAATAGAAGGAAACTGAGATGGACCACTGGCATTGATCTTTAGCACCCAAAACGACAATGTCACACTCAGCCTTGTCACCCTGCAAAGTCCTCCTTACTAAATCTGAGAGCTAGTGCCAAAATTGGGAGAGCTGTCTCACAGACAAGACAAAGAACAGATAGTCATGTTCATGGAATTATATCTTACACGCAGTGTCTGACGTCACCTTGTCAGACAGTCCCCAGAAGAGGTGGCAACACAGCAGTATATAGCCAGGAAGGAGGTCCCTTGGAAGTCCTCAACATTGACTCTGGACCCCATGACATCTCATGGTATCAGATCAACCATTGGCAAGGAAGGCTCCTGCTGATTACCACATACTACCCCTAACTATGAGCTGATGAATCAGCTTTCCATGCTGAGCAACAGTGCAGCAATCAGTGAGGGTGACAATGTCACAGAGTGTACTCTGGGTGGAGGATTTCAATGCCATCACCTAGAGGCTGTGAGCACTGACAACATCTGCTAATAGTAATGTTCACTTGTGCTCCAGAGCCTGTTATGCCTCTAACCAAGCTGTTCCACCACAACTACAACATTCACATCTACCCAACAATGTGGAAAATGGGCCAGCTATGTCCTGTACATAAAACCAGTGTGGCCAATTACTGCCCCACTAGTCTAATCTCAATTATCAGTAAAGAGATGGAAGGTGTAATCAACAGTGCTATCAAGCTACACTTCCTTAGCAATAACCTGCTCAGTGACACTCAGTTTGGATTCTGCCAATGCCATTCAGCTCCTGACCCCATTACAGCCTTGGCTTCCAGATTCAGTCATGGAGGTAGAAAGCAGGTTTTCTTTAATTGAATTCTCAACATATTCAGTACAGTTAATCTAAGATAGATCAAATGGTCTTCCCACTTCACTCCCTTGTGATCCAATGACTCCTGAGAATTAATTCAAAATAGTGTAGGCTATCACCTAGAGATCATTTACTGGCATTGTGCTTCAGATAATCAAGTGTTTAGGCATCCCGAAATGAGGAAAGGTAAAGGAAAACAAGAGAACTTGTTTTTTGAAGTACTATTTTCAAGTTTGAAAACAATACATTCTGAAGGGTCAGTAAACTACTCATTAGAGATAACAAGGTGTAGAGCTGGATGAACACAGCAGGCCAAGCAGCACCAGAGGAGCAGAAAAGCTGACGTCTTGGGCCTAGACCATTCTTCAGAAAACTACTCATTAACCTGTTTAATTGCTTTTCCACTTTGTATAACTGTGTACACCCAAGATGAGATAATTTGTAACAATGACTGGTTTGAAACAATACCTGTTATTTGTTGATTTAGCAAATCAGTGCGATAGAAGGAAGCATTTTGGTAAAATATTTGACATGATTGCAAGATTTAAATACTTAGGTATAAGGAAACAATGGACTTGTACAATCCACAATCTTGTTAATGCTTCCATCAATAAAATAATTTTTACCACTAGGTGCTGGGCAGGGATAAACAGATGTTGAGCTTTTTGCTTAAAACCATTCACTTGAATACAACAGCCAAGGAATGTTCAATCTGTTTCTCTTCTCTACTCTAATCTGCAAATCCCAGTTTGGATTGGTTTAAAACAAAAAGGAGCCATGTTTCTTGAGTGATATTCCAATAACAGTACTGGTATTAACGATTATAGGGAGGAGTACGGGTAGAAAAGATCATATTAAACATGAAATCAAGAAGTTTGTTGGTAAACTTCAAGAAGTTGGTTGACCCTAGAAGGTGTACAATGTGCAGTTCTAACTCTCCCATTATGAGAAAAATGTTTGACTCGTGCAAAGGATACAGCAAATAATTACTCAAATGAAGAAAATAGGCTAGAACCAACTCTGCCCTACGTAAAATGGGAAATTAGACTCCTTCTATATGGCACTTGCTCTGATTCTATCCTGGTAGTGTTCTTAAGTAAATGTTGTCCATTGCCAGGGCTTCTAAGAATATTTGTTTGCATATTCAAAGTTTTCAAACTTTTGAAGATCTGAAGCTTGAGAAATGATTGGTCTCAAGACTCTAATTGTGGACCCCCTCCACAGTGCGCCTCATTTTATGTAGACATTCATTATGTCACATAACAGCTGATCCTGTAACTCTCAATGGATGGAATATTATCTGTTTTTCCTGATAGAAGATAGCTATCTAGACCACCCTGTCCCTGTCTGATGTCTCAGCTAATGTTGATTTAAATTATCTCCAGTACTAGATCCCTGTCAGTCATAGGTAACATCTGGAATTCATTTCAGTCTACATCAATTCCCAGTCCGCTCTCCTCTGACCTCTCTCTGTTGCTGGTTTAAGCTGCCCTCCCTTGGGGAGTTTTACCTATCCTGGTTGGCATTTGAGTTTTATATGCAGACAGGCAAGAAAGATTTTACTAGTGTCTGTAGGAACTGAGAAGGTACTTGGACATATCCGTTGCTGCCAAAGTTAAAACTTCCAAGTCATGCAATAGTATAGAGATTGTCAAACTATAATGTGAAATTGTTAGACCATTTTTAAGAGTTGCCATTGACATATTTTATATGAGGATTTACTCCAAACTGCAATAGCCCCTTGGTCTTTCAATCATTAAATAATGATTAGATTAAAAGAGGAAGACTTAAAGTTGATCATTTGTTAATATTCTTGAATAAAGTTTGTTCTTTAAGAAACAAGTATCAGATGTCAACAGAATTACAGTTTACTCATTGATTATTTTATTGTAGGAGCAGTGTAACCTGCTGACATTATTAATTAGAAAAGCACATGGCATTTTTTCCCCCAATTGGTGCAACAAAATCCATCTGTTGTATTTTAGATAATTCAGTATTTGTTTCACTGTAGCTGAAAACAGTTTTAAACGAGTGGAACCCTTACAATGAGAAAATACAGACAAAATGTGCTCAGTGCAGTAGTGTTTCACTCCATTGGAATTGTTCATACCATTCATCATGGACTGGTTCTTTTTTGGCTATGTGTCAGTTTCACAGTGTTTGATAGACGATCTAATTCTGAGAGACATAATGGGTTTTAACATTGCACCGTACCAAACCTACATCATTAACTACCTACCCCTACACCAGATGGCACCTCTTTCATCCAATTTTAGCTCCATTTTACCTGGACCAATTCGTCACTGCTGGGACATTCCAGAATAGAATGGCATCGGCACAGTCTTCAAAAGCCTGTAGTGCGTCGGGACAATCACCATCAGACAGAGCTGCCCTGCACGGTTCCTGTTGTTTTTGCCCCAGGCAGAGGAGAAAAGTGAAATTTGGTCCCCTGGTTTGTGGCAGAGACCTGGAGGTCCTGGTTGGACGGAGTGGTGCAGAGGTCAGATCTCGTCTTCCCCCAGGACAAGCAGGAGAGGCCATTACACCACACCCTGCCTGCCTCGGCTGAAACTTGAACCCAGGTCAGTGCAGTCCCAACCATCTGGAGGAATGCTCAGCAATGTAGGAAGGAGATCAATGACTTTCACCACTCTGTCAGTCTAAGTGCCACTATCTTCTCTTGGATACCTCACGCTCACTCAATCTGTTACTAACCACCTTCATCAAGGCTCATGCTTCACCAGTCTCACTGACATCTTCTGTCACTCACTGTCACCCAGCACAACCCCATGCAGGGTATCTATGCTGCCTACTCACTCACTAGAGTCACCTCCCCACCTACACCAACAGGTAAGAGCTGTGCCTTCCATTTTCATTTCCTTTTAATGTCTCTTATTCCAGGTGGAAACCAGCCCATAATAGAGCAGAGTGTCAAAATGGCAGGGTGCACAAACCAGCTTTATGTAGCTGAAAATTACAATTGGTTGCAGGTTCCCAATTTCCATATTTCAGCACAAACCCGCCTTCATCAAGTAGACAGCCTACTCATCCCAGTATAAGCTCACTGTGAACTTCCTTCAGGATTGCCTGGGCCTCAAACACAACAGCACACAGAAAACTTATCTTGACACCTTCCTGGCCAGCAGCAGTAACATCAGCGAATCCCAATTCCAGCAAGGCCTGGCTATTTCATTCAATAGTTAATGCAACTCAATCTCAGAATCTTGAGCCCCCACATTGGGCAATAACATCTGATATTTTATGTTTATTTATATAGTGTATTCACAACCATGAAAAATTGTGTTGGACACACAAAATGGTTAGCTCAGTTGGCTGGATGGTTGGTTTGCAATGCAGAGCGACGCCATCATTACAAATTCAATTACTGCACTGGCTGAATTTACCATGAAGGATTCTCATTCTCAATCTCCCCCCTTGCCTGAGCTGTGGTGACCCTCAGGTTAAACCACCACCAGTCATGTCTCCATGATGAGAGAGCGGTCAAGGGGGTCTGGTAAGGCTTTGTTGACTAACTTTTTCATTTGTAGAAAATAATAAACTTTAAGAAATAATGTAAGATGAAGAAAGCCCATACAATTTGATGTCTTTCAAAGAATTTTTTGACAACTGAAAAAATTCCTATTTAAAACGAATACTCTCATTCTGTATCTGATGAGAATTTTAATTATGATTGGCAAATGAAACCAACTTTTAGTCGAACAGTCAGTCAGTCAATCAATCATAACATGATTCTATTTTAATTTACTCTCTAATAAAAAGGTTTTAGTTTACGTCTCAAAACTTACTTTAGGCCGTCTATTACAAATGGTACAATGAGTTGGGAGACACCAGCTGCATGTCAGAGCATGTCCTTTGCCCCCAGAGATTGCAGAGGCAGCAGAGTAGGTGGTGTTCAAGCTCCAGGCCTGTTCCACTCCGTCTCTCATGTGTGACTGCATCCTTTTCCTAAAATTTTATTTTTCTTCATTTAACTTCTGAATCATAAATTTATTTTTTTTCTTCTTACTGTGGCTTTGGCAGCAGAGAGAGGTTGTGAGGAGCTGGTTGAGCAGCAGATCCGGTTGATTCCTCGTGGCCGGTCACGGCTTGAGGAACTATTCCAGAGTCGATTCTTTTCCTCTGGTGTTTTGGTGGTGTCTCCAACAGCCGCCGAGTGAATGATCTCCCAGCCCTCAGGAGTTCATTTGGACGGTCCGTCGGTCCTTGGAAGTCGCGCCCCTCAACAGTTGGGACAGTCTCCTGCTTATGACAATGGCTGGAGTATTGGTGGCCATGAGGTGGCTTTGGCAGAGGCAGTATCCTGGGTCCAGTCAGCATACATCCTTCTTGGTGCTCCGGCCTCGAACGGTTTGGTTGTAGGTTAAGGCAGGGCCCATAGTCACTTATTAAACAAAAAACCATGGCTGGAATAAAATGAAATTTGCCTTAAATTATATAAAAAAAATACATATAAAGTTATGTAATTAAAATGGTGCCAGATTAATTATGGCGACCTATACACCTTTTACTGTGTTTATCATAAATACATGCAACAGTAAATTACAACAATATACACTCTTAACTTTCTGCCTCATGAACATGTAAGAAATGCACCCCCTAGTGCTGCAGCACAAATAAACACTGCTAAAGTTTAATTGCTTGCTGGCAATTGTCTGGCAAGAAACAAATCGCAGCCCAGAAATTTCACAAGACCACTTAATCTTTAATTGGCTTCTGCGTCTTGAGCCAGTTAGACCTTGTAGTATCAAAGACGTGTATCAATAATGCACAGCTTTGCCATATCAATACCATTATTTTTTTGTTGCATTGCTCTTATGAATTATCATATTGATTGATTTACAGGAAGCAATAACAAGACTGGATCACTGGTAGTAAGGATATAGATATGTCTAATCAACTTGTTCGTGCGTGTTATGACACACCCCTGGAGCAGGGAGTATGTGAATCTGGGATCTTCTGGCCCGGAGGCAGTGATACTACCACCGTGCCTCAAGAACTCTCAATAGTCAGGCTGTTATTGTGCAGGGACTTTTGATGAGTCACCATTTTTTTTGAAGCAGTTTGTATACATAAGCAGTGTGACAGTAGCCTGCAGTAATGTTTGCTTTGGATTTCATTCAACAGTTTTTAAGTCCTGACCACTAGAAATGATGATCTTTATCAAATGTAATGCATTACATTATAAACACTGTCTTTTGTGAAAGGGTCTTAAATTAATTGATAATGAATTAGAAGGAGGTGTCCATTTCTTCTACTTAGCATCCTTAAGTCTTCCACTTTGTATTTAATAAGTAGATCAGTCTCCATTCTAGGCATTTTCAATTTGAAACTGCAATCACAAAAGACCAGATTTTCCCTTCTGTGTTTGGGTATAAGCAAGTGCCTGTGCTGAATCACAGAGGTGTATTGAATGGAAAAGGATTGTGTGTTTGTACCAGCTCTCCTATGTTTACATTCAAATGCAAACAAAAGGCCAAAATGATCAAGAAATTGCTGTTCTTGCAAACTTAGATCAGTTACAACATTTGGACAGGTACACGAGTAGAAAGTGTTTACAGGGATATGGGCGAAACGTTTAGTTTGGGAAACTTGGTGCGCATGGAGAAGTTGGACCGAAGGGTCTGTTTCCATGCTGTATGACTCTGACCTTATAAGAGAGCAGTTCCTTGCAGTGCTGTCTCTCTCTCTCAAATAGGATTTCAAATTCCAAAAGGAAAGTAAAACCAACAGAATATTGCAAACAGGGTTCAACTGAGTACTTTTCCCAACCTCAGTTAGACCTAATATCTCACAGAAGTAGCATTATTCAGTCAATATACAATACACTTCAATGTGCGTATCAGCCAATGTTATATAATCTGGAAGGAACCACTTAGTTTGTATTGTATCACAAAATCACAGAATTCCTATAGTTTGAGAGCAGGCCATTTAGCCCATCCAGCCTGCACTGACTATCTGACCAGCATCCCACCCAGACACCCAGCGTAACCCCACATCTACCATGGCTAATCCACCTAACTACACATCCCCGGACACAATGGACAATTTAGCATAGCCAATCCACCTAACTTGCACATCTTCAGACTGTGGGAGGAAACCCACGCAGACACGGGGAGGATATGTGAACTCCATGCAGACAGTCACCTCAGGGTGGAATCGAACACAGGTCCCTGGCACTGTGAGGCAGCAGTGCTAACCACTGAGCCATCATGTTGTAACATTTGTACAAATTAAAATATAATATCTTACAGTACCTTCATATTCTTCTAATTCAACACAATATTAGCATTAGAAATGTTACAAGAATACTTACGTTTATTGAGAGAGAAATCTACTATCTGCTGATTTTAAATGCAGCAGGATGAACATTCAATCAAACAGACTGAAAAACAATGACCAATGACTGACATCAGGCAAGGCAATTTCATCCCTAACCACTCTCCAATAATAGTACATGTGTTCTTTGTATTGTGTTTAACGTTACAAATGAGGAACAGAGAATCATTCTCCAGGCTAGCTAGCTGTGAGGTATAATGGTAAAGTCTGTCACAGTGTCTCACTGAAGATTTCATGGTATTGTAGACAGAATGACTGCAGCTTATATATGTCACATACAAGCAGCTATCTTTCAGATCTCTCAAACAATTCCCATAACACACTATCTAATGCCAAATAAAGTGTTGGTTAGTACTGCAATTTACCTTCGGATAAATCTAATTCTCCCCCTAAAGTAGCAGCTCACATCAAATATTGCTCAGAGAAACAGGATCAAACTTCACTGAAAACACTTGAACCCCTACTCACTGATTGTCAGTGTTGGGAATGCATGTAATGAACCCACAGCCTGTGTGCCTGCCACTTCTGTGAAAGTGCCGACATCCAGATCTGGCACATGCTCCTTTAAAATCCTGTGGAACAGGCAAGGTTATACTCATTTGTCATTTCTGGGACACTTCACAAATAACAGTTCCTCTGTGTAAGAAAGCTTCTCAGCAATGACTGACCACTAGCCCCTGAATGCACTGATTGCTTCAATTCAGACAGCTGAATAAAAATGTACCTGCAAGGTCTGGCTTGCAGGCACACACAAGGCACTGATCCCATCGTCATACACTTGGCAGTACAGGTTGCAAAGCTTGTTCACACAATTATCAATGTTAATTTCACAAGTGGAACTTGTGAGCCCATACAAATATTGGCAGGTAAGCCCATTGATGCCAGACCTCTCGGTACACTTTGCACTATTTGACATCAATAAGCTAAGCATTAAATTGACAACTACTTCACAGTAAAGCCCTTGCCAGCTTGGCACACAGTCACATGCAGGCTCCATATGTGCTACAATGGGTAGCACCATGCAGATAGGGTTGTTTTGAATTCATTCATCAAAGTCAAATAGAAAATACAGTTTCAATTTACTTAAGTTTTGTTGCAATTTTTATGTTTCATTTTCTTGACTTGCTATGGTGATAATGAGAAAAGGATGTATCTAGAATTGATGTCTGTGTATTTGCAACACTATGAAAGAAGTCTGTCACAGAACGGTTACATTGCTGTTGACATCTACAGAGTATTATGGGGTTTGGATTGTCCCACTTGCCTTGTGCAAAAGGGGAACTCAGACAGTGTGCTGGCGGGAATATGTCTGGCATCAAGTTGAGTTCCAGTCAAAGCAAGGAATGGTAAATTTAAGAAGTAAAGTGGTTTGTGGTAAAGACCTGAATTTCTGTTTTATTTCACCATTGACTCCTGATCATTAACTGAGAATGGGAGTTGGTAGAGCATCTACCCCAATATCACTGTCAAGAGGTTTGAATCAGTTTCAGATTTATGGCCTTATTTGAATGTTCCTGGCACATTGTGTGCCAAATGGGTAGTGCACTGTTGGATTTTGATGGTGGTCAATGTTCCACACAGAGTCAGGTCTGCACTTCAGTCCTGTTCGGAGATCAGAGTGGAGGATGAGTAAGAGCTGGCCAAACTGTGGAGTAGGTTGCTTAGTCTTGACTGAGCAGTTTCCAGTGGTGCCCTTAGGAAAGGCCTGTCAGGTGACTAAATGCCTGGTACAGCCAGGTCTAGCTTATCTGTCGGATGTTCTACTAACATGTGTTAACACTGCAGTTGGCGTAAGACAGTAACTTGTATATTGAACAAGATCTTGCATGTGTTGGGAGGGAGTGATGCATGTCCATTTAAAGACCTGCCTGAAGAATTGAATTAATGGGGTAACTAAGTTTAAGCTGCCCACCAGAATTTCTCACCCATTTTTCAGACAAGGAACAGAACTCTTTAGTACCTTGCACCAACTTGCTTTAAATCCCTACTTTTTTTTAATCAGGGTGACTGGTTAGTTATTGGATCATCAAAAACCAGTGACTTACTTAATTATTCTTTCATGTTTTGAGTCTGAAGTGAATGAGGACAGCCAGAACTAGTGTCCTTTAAAGCTGTACCCCATTTACAATACTCTGGTTTCAATTACAGTGGCCTGAAGTGAATTTCATTTGATTGCTTTTCCATATACCTTTACATCAAGCAGCAGACAGTGTCAAGTTATAGTCCACTGCTAGCTCTGTGATAGTCACTATACACGTGATTATATGGTAAAACAGAAGAAAAGAAACCTAACCTATTGGCACCAGTTTCAAATCTTTTTCAATGTTTGATTTTTGAGTTCATGGTCCTAGTTAAATTGATCGAAAATTATATGGTGTTTACATTATAACAAGAGTAATTATATAGTAACAAGAATTCATAGTGTGATATTCAGCTATTATTATCATCATCTTGTGGCATTGCTAGCATCTACGTTGAAAACTACTTGGAAATCAGAAATCCAATACAAGCTGCACTATAACTGTTAGAATGTGATAAACATGGAAATTAATTTAATTTGAATTTTCTATTTTAAATACAAGTTATTTGTTTTTATTGTTTTTGATATATGCCATGATTTTGAACACTGCAAACATCTACCTTCAGAGAACAATAGTTCTGACAGTCTCCAGGCCTCAGGCCTATATTGACAGCCCACCCCCACTTATCTGATTGGTTACTACTGTTTAAAACATTCATATTAATTAAAATGTTGCCTTGAAAATGTGGATTGTTGGCCAGCATGTGACAACTCATTAAAAAATCTGCATGGAGACTTTCATCAAACTGAAGTAAACATTAGAATACATTTAAAATATGAGGTCAAATGGGTCTTAGCAAGATTAATGAGTGAATTTCTTCAGCTGTTATTTAAACAGAGATGTCTCTATTAAGATAATGAATTAACAAATTATTTAAACATTCACATGTTGGTATTGGCTTTATCAACCAATTAGATTATTCATCACTACATCATATTTGTAAAATTTGGAGTTGAATATTCAAAAACAAAAATCCTATTTTTGGATTTTTGGTTAATTTGAACAGCATTTAGAGCAAGAATTTTTATGGCAAACCTGATTCATTCAGTTCAGGCAGAATATTTTAATTGAGAATATCAGCAATGTTAGAACAATGATTTCATAACCATTGTACATTATATAATTCTCAGGATGATTGTCTGGAAGTGGGCAGGATAGAAAGAACTTCAAAGGTGAACAGATAACTGACATTCCAACCAAATGAAAGGTTAATTCACAGGGGCAAGATGCCACATGGGAATGTTAATCTTAATTTTCTTGAATGCAGAAGAACTCTTTACCCTGTGGATGAAACTCCCCCATATATCTGAACACTTTTATAATGCTGCTCAATTTAATGGTCAGTTACCTTATCTGAACAAAATTCTATCTTTCATTGTTGTATTAAATACATATAGTGAAATATGTGATGTTCTCAACAGCTTTTTAACATACATGTCAAAAGACTCCCAATTCTAGACTAGGCATTTCCTATGGCTCCTCTGAGGTGCGATGTAAACATTGTCCACGAGAACAGGCCCAACCTCATGGGCCCTAAACTACAATACCTCAGCAATGGAGTGGCAAGGATTGGATTGCTTTTTGCGGCCTGGCTATGTACACCCTTAGACCGACGCTACAGAAATCCCACACACCGCATGGGGTCCAAACCACCACTTTGAAATCCTACTCTCTTCCATTCCAATATGGACAAAGATATGATATTCTGGGCCCACCTCTCTGCACCTTGGGTTAGTGCTATCTATCTTAGAGGGAAACGAATGCACTTCACATGGTTGAAGTTACTGCTGTGCATTCTAGGTTAGAGTTCATGCCATGTGAGATTATTTGTTCAAGGCTTGGGTAATGCTGACAGTTACATTTGGCCTTTTTCCCTACCATAGAAAATGGAAAACTAGTTGAGCACAACATTGATTGCAGGTCAGCATCTAACTGTGTCTGTAGGAACATGCAGTGATCTAGTGCTAGCTGGAGACTATAAGAGCACTGACAGAAGCAGTGTAGATGCTTCCATCACCAATCCATTCTATCAGGCAAAGTGAAGCCAAGCAAAATACAAAAAGGGATGTAACACCTTATCTGTTTACTTTCTGTGTGTCAAATACCAGGACAATTTGCTCTGTGCACCACTAGAAATGGTGAAACTGTAAACATGTTTATAAAGACCATGTCTATACCTTTCCTGCTTGTCACTGCACAGAGAAAATCTTGGTGCTGTTTTGCTTTCAAAGTAAACATCAAAATTAAAGTTATTCCGCAGTTGTGCAGTTTCAGGATTGGAAATCACCGATACCTATGGTTTAAAATTAATTAAATTCACTTGTACCTACATGACTAAAAGTTCAATTGTTGATCATATAGTGCAATAGCTATTGTTACCACAGGAATGTGGCTGGATTCATTTGGCACACTGGCATTAGCTGAAGGGACGGTATAACATTAAAGACACTAACAGCCATATACATAGGTCAACTAATGCCTTCCAAATACATGACAACAGCAACCTGTATTTCAGAGGAGAGAGTGGTTGGATGGGAGAGAGATAAGGAGGGGATTCAGAAGCTGCGGGCCAGGCTATGAAGGCACAACACCAATACTGGAGTGATTGGAATCTAGGATATTCAAGAGGCTAAAATTAGATGAGTGTACGTAGCACAGAGTGCTGTAGGACCTTATAGAAACAGAAATTAGGAGCAGGAGTAAGTCATTTGGCCCATTGAGTCTGTTCTAACATTCAACATGATCATGGTTGATTCCCCACCTCAACACTGTATTCCCACATACCTTTAACATTTAAAAAATTATCTACCTCTTTCTTGAATATACCCAGTGATCCGGCCTCCACAGCTTTTTATGGTAATGAAATTCACAGATTGACCATTCTCAGAGAGGAAATGTTTCCTCGTCTCAGTTCTAAATAGCCTATCCCACATCCTGAGACTATAACCCCTGTTTCTAGACTTTCCAAGAAGTGGGAAATATAGCCAATACATCTGGTCAATCCAGCCCTGTTAGAACTTTACACATTTCAATCAGATCCCTCTCATTCTTCTGAATGAAAGTTGAACCAATCTTTCCTCATATGATAGTCTCACAGTCCTGGATATCAGTCTATTGAAACTTAACTGCACCCTCTCTATGGCAAGCACATCTCTCTAATGTAGGGAGACAAAGACTACACAAAATACTCCAGGTGTTGTCTCACTAAGGCCTGGTATAACTGCAGTAAGACATTCCTACTTCTTGTACTCAAATCTTCTTGCAATGAAGGCTAATATACCATTTGTCTTCCTAATTACTTGTTGCACCTATCTGTTTACTTTCATTGACTAGTGCACAAGGACATCCAGATCCCTTTGGATATCCACACTTGCCAATATATCACATTTAAATAATACTCTGCCTTTCTAGTTTACATACTGATGTGTATAACTTCACATTTGTCCCATGTTATTTTGTAACTGCTCACAAACTCAATTTGTCTAGATCCCCCTAAAGCATTCTTGCATCCTCACAATGTGGTTTATTGTATCTGCTGTTCCCGATGTGGCCTCCTCTACATCAGGAAAACTAAGCGGAGGCTTGGAGATCGCTTTGTGGAACACCTACGCTTGGTTCGCAACAAATGACTGCACCTCCCAGTCACGAACCACTTCAACACCCCCTCCCACTCCTTGGGTGACATGTCCATCCTGGGCCTCCTCCAGTGCCACAACGATGTCACCCGAAGTTTGCAGGAACAGCACCTCATATTTCACTTGGGAACCCTGCAGCCCAATGGTCTCAATGTGGACTTCACAAGCTTCAAAATCTCCCCACCCCCGACCTCATCCCAAAACCAGCCCAGCTTGTCCCCGCCTCTTTGACCTGTCCGTCTTTTCTCCCACCTATCCGCTCCTCCCACCTCACTGGCCAACCCCCACCCCCACTTCCTACCTACCAGCCTCATCCCCGCCTCCTTGACTTGTCCGTCTTCGCTTGACTGACCAACCCCCATCCTAACTCCCCACCTACACTCACCTTTACTGGCTCCATCCTCGCCTCCTTGACCTGTCCGTCTCCTCTCCACCTATCTTCTCCTTTATCCATCTTCTATCCGCCTCCCCCTCTCTCCCTATTTATTTCAGAATCCCCTTCCCCTGCCCCATTTCTGAAGAAGGGTCCAGACCCGAAATGTCAGCCTTCCTGTTCCTCTGATGCCGCTTGGCCTGCTGTGTTCATCCAGCTCTACACCTTGTTATCTCTTCTCCTCACAACCCTGCCTCGTTTCATGCAGTCAGCAAATATTGCATATGGTTCCCTGATCCAAGTCCTTCATACATATCATGAATAGTTGTGGCCCAGGCACTCATCCCTGCAGTACACCACTCGTCACTGCCCGTCTCCCAGCAAAAGACTCATTGATTCCCACCCTGTTTCCAGTAATAACAGCGGTGAGGCCAAAGAGAAACTTTTAACAAGGATGAGGATTTTATGATGAATTGATTTATTTATCATCAGTTACCTGCTTTAATTGTATTGTTCTTCATGACAAGCTAGCTTTAAATTCAGAAAATGGTGCATAATACACAAAACCAAATTGAATGGACATTATACACTTTTCTCAACTTTACCTCCCATTAACTAAAACTATACGAAACACCTTCATACAGACTGGCCTTTCAGATGTCTCATTTCTCTGGGTGTGCATCTGAATTACAGCCCATTTCGGTTTCTATTAGTATCTCATTAGATTCTGCTTCACTTCAAGTTTTTTTAAAATCACTAATAAATTAACACTGAGTTCTGAATGACAAAATGCAATAGGCTGTAATGTTCAATGACAAAGAATGTTATGGATGTAAAATGTCAAATTGTTCTACAAAGGGAAA
Source organism: Rhincodon typus (assembly GCF_021869965.1). Taxonomy (NCBI): domain Eukaryota; kingdom Metazoa; phylum Chordata; class Chondrichthyes; order Orectolobiformes; family Rhincodontidae; genus Rhincodon; species Rhincodon typus. Next base: position 21,476,115 of record NC_063359.1, on the reverse strand, counting down.
GGAGATGTAGCTGTGTCTGTGTACTATTCCTTTAATGCTTAACACAAGCCTTTGGAATGAACCCTACTAAGATTTTAATACAGATGTATATCAATCATTGTATATCAGAACTTTCAAACCCAGAAGGTCACGCTAGCAGCAGAAACATATGACCAGAGGTGATTCATGGATGAAATTGTGCAATATCTCGCTTGCATAGATGAGCTGTGCAGGACATTTTCATGTGTAAAATCTTGCCCTGGACGTTTGTGAATATGACACTACTCAGGATACTTGCCGCTACACTTTGACTCAAAATGGGAAATCTCAGCCTTCATTTCAGTATATTCTTTCTGAATACTCCAGTCAAGCCTTTTAAATGCCTAATTGGATCCAAGTCACAATGTCAAGTTCTTGCAACTTCTCCTTTGAGGCAAAACTGAAAGGGATGGTTTTTGTTTGCGATTAATTGGCTGCAGTTTGTTTTTTTTCCCCCACTCAGTTGTCTCCAGTGACAGTGTTGAGCTGGGACTTTAGCAGATTCATCAAGAGTAGACCACCTTGAGTAAGTTTCATTGCTCACAATGTGGCTACATGGTAGGGTGTGTTGCAGGCTTCATCAATCAAATTGAACACTTGGGTCATTGTGGAAACCTGCATAGCATTGTAGCTGTCAATGTTCATAATACAGCATCATAGCAACCTGCATGTCATTTTAACTATATCACATTGTATTCAGGTTGGCTGTTTAATATTGGTCTAAGGCTTCTAGTAATAGAAATTCCAGCCTTTGAATAGATCCTGGCAACTCATATCTATTCTGTGAACATCTTAATGATGTCAGGTATTAACTGGAACTCCCTGTATTAATACCTTTTGGAAATAGTGTCTGATGATCACAAGTAACCAAGCAACAGTGGAAACCACTATTAATCCTGGACCAGACACCTAATCCAATCAACTGAAGATTTGCCATCTGCAATAAAATAACTCATGGACTTTTTTTACTTTGATTCTTAGATCACAAATAAATGGCTGGCCTTCAGTCAGCTTTACCAGAATGCGAGAAAAGACAATTTCTTACTGGCATGCACAAAACTTTGAAGTGAATAAAGTTCTGAATTTGAAAGATTTTCTCATCACCAGGTAGTTCATTCGGCCCAGCAAGTCCATACCACCCCTCCAAAGAGCTTTCCACCCAGACCCATTCCCCTACCCTTTCCCTGTAACCCTACATTTCCCCATGTCTAATCCACCCAACTTACACACCACTGGACACTTCAGGCTATTTAGCACGGCCAATCCACCTAGCCTGCACATCTTTGGACTGGGGAAAGGAAACCGGAACACCCGGAGGAAACCCACACAGACACGGGGAGAATGTGCAAACTCCACACAGATAGAGGGTGGAATCAAACTCAACGCTGTGAGTCAGCTGTGCTAACTGAGCCATCTGCTAAACAAAATCTCAGACTTCAGAACCAGCGGAATAACCTCTTAACAAAAATTACTTATCTTCTAGTTTTTAATGTGAGAATGTGAGAAATTGACAAAATCAAATCATACGTTTGGGAGAAGGTAACAAGTTAAATCAATTTTAAATATAATTGTAAAGACCTTAATGTTAAAAATGTCTTCGTTTAAATTTCTGTGTCTGACTCTACATAAACATGGAAGGTGTATTTATCAGCTTTCTCAATTTGAGCTAATTAGTCATAGGATTATTTTGTCCTTGAGAGAGAGTATTAGATAATTATAGCCTCTCTGTGGAACACTGTTCAGATTTATCCAGCAAATAAGCTTCATCCCTGAGTCATGCTAATGCTGAACTTTGTCTCAAGAAACCTGGATTATTTCAGGCTTTAAGTCTAGAGTAAAAGACTAGAGAAGAAAAATAGTCAACAACGGGAAAAAAAAATATGCTCTTAACAATAATGTAACAGAGAAACAGATCCAGATCCAAGCAACAAATTTAATTTTCATCAGAGATAGCAAGAACTGCAGATGCTAGAGTCAGAGATAACACAGTGTGGAGCTGGAGGAACACAGCAGGCCAGGCAGCATCAGAGGAGCAGGAAAGCTGACATTTCGGGTCAGGACCTTTCTTCAGATTTTAATGTTAATTTTCTGAAACTAAAGTGCTTCTTCAGGATTATTAAATTTCAGGATGATGCAGCTAGAGTCTAAACGAATATAGTTCACAAGCGTAGAGTTGGACTGCATAATGAGAAAATAAATGGTACTTAACATGCATAGTAATTGGAGATAATTGCTGGGAACAGTGGGTATGGTTCTTTCCATATTCTTTGGAAATTTACAGTTAGGATGTAGAAGCACAGCTTCCTGGTGCCACACGCCCTCTCCTGGTTAAACATATTATGGCAAGTTTTAGCTCAATTTCTCCCCAAATCAAGTGTTTGGCCAACATCCCTGAAACAATGGTCATTGGAAATTTTTACAAATAGGCGTGTTAACAACATTTCCTTCTTAAACCCACTTACCAAATTAGTGCATTTGTTTAATTTTATATCATGGTGTGACACAAAGTGGAATATTTTGTATTTGTCCAATTAACGCAAATTCTTTAACTAGCACGATCAGAATGCATTCAGTTAAAAACTTAACTTTTATTTTGTGTGAATAGATGTGTTGAATAAATAAAATTTAATATGCTGCATTAGACGCAAATTTGTTAAGTGGCTCTATTTTTACACCACTTTTTGTTAACTTTTTAAATGATTGATTTCTATCTGACTTTAATTGTTTGGCTGAATAGGTTATACACAGTTACTCAGCAGAACAAGCTACTGAGAATGTTTTGTGATAAAGCGGAAATCTGTGGTATAAATTGGATTCTGATAACTTGTAGTTTTGTTTTGGGGTGGATAAAACTAAATTCTATATATGTGTCCCTACAAATAACCACATTGGTGAAGAAAAATTATTCGTTACATTCTAAGGTCTGTAACAAATATACCAAATAGCTTTATTTGATTGCTTAATTGCTCATGACTTAGCTCCAGATTTAATCAGTGGTACAGTGGTTAAATCAAAATATTCAAAAAACCCGAATGAAAGGAGAGCAGGTACTGCAGTGTGTGGTAACACTGGATTAGATTACAGATAAGGGGAGAGACAGAATACACTGTTGAGTGGCTCCAAGGGTCAACAGGGGAGCTAGGTTTCTGTGAAACTAGCACCACTAAAATCTAACCAGCACTTCTTAAAATCTATTGTAGCTGGAGGAGAAGCTGGAACTGAGTAAAGATTATGGCACACTGTGACAGAGAGCTGCCCTGGAAAGCTTGTCAAACGAGTGGTGAGGAGGACAGATGTGTACTATCTATAAGGGGCCTGTTTTCCTTCAATGCAAATTTTGCAAAGGCTGTGGGACGAGATAGCCATGGCTCTATCCTAGGAGCCCTGAGGACTAGACCTAATGCTGCAGAAATATTCTGTGACCTAACAGAAGAGGTCTAAGTCAATGGTTGTGTACTAAAACTGTATACACCACCAACTGCATGATTAACCTCAAAGTTCAATACACCCATTTACCTACTTATTAACAATCTTCATTAGTCACTACGCATGCCTAACATTCACAGCTCCACCTCACTCTCTGACTTTAGTATTGCTGGAAACTTCATAGCTGCATCTCTTACCCTGCACACCTTCCCAGCTACTGAACCATGTCAAACGCAGCATCCCAACAGATTACACAACTTGCACTGAAACACTCTGGCTGACAGGAGTCTGAACATCATAGGGGTAGCATTAACTAACCTGCAGGTGGCAGCACAGCCATGTGTCATTATTCCCACAGAGATAAAGGGGTTTGCTATCATTGGAGGGGCTGTCACCAGCAGTAGGGCTGCAAACTTTGAAGAAGACTGTATCCTCCTACCTACTGCTCCTTCTCTTGTCCCACATCCTGCTCCCATCACAATCTCTCCTGATTTACAAGCTGCAAGTGTGTAAACAGGCAGTCCTTGCTTTCCCTTCTTGTCTACGCTACAGCTGTTCCTGTTGTGCCTTTCTTCTTTCAAATACTTGGTCAGGTAATGCGAACAGAGCCAGAACTGGAGGAAGAGGAATGCCATGATGAAGATACCATTACTGTCTCTCACACATGCAGCCAAGAGCACAGATACTGTATATAGTTTCCAGGGCAGCTTAGAGACAAGAGCTGCAAGAAAAGAGACAGTAGGAAGTATCCTGCAAGGTTTAGCAGGGTCATATATCCCACTGAAGGTAAAAACCCCATGACTACACCTATGGTAGATTGTGAGGGCATGGTACCAGAATGGTGGGAAGCACCAGTAACTGACTAAATGATACCAACTTCTCAGTGGCAACACTTGGAATCCTCCCCGAAGATTAGATAGCTCTGTATATGAATGCGTTCAGAGCATTAACAGTTTTGATGAGTATAGATCTGCAAATTAGAAGCCAGAAGGGTGTCTTGCTTTCTTTCTACCTAAACTTCAAGTCCTTTCTAGCCAGAAGCCTTGTATCTCTTTCTTTGAAGAAAATCAGATAGCTTCCTGATTTAAAAGTTAAGATAGAGCAGTCAAAGGCTCCTTACAGACTTAAAAGTAAAATTAAACATCAGAGGCAATTTTCAATTTAAATGCAGTGTATTCCTGATCAAAAATATGTAGCTATTTAAGCATCAAAAATTGATTTTCCAAACTAAGGATGCTTACCTCTGTGCAAAGGTTAGTTGGTTGTGCCCTTTTGTCTCCCCAACTCAGTGTGAAATCTCAGGAAAGCCCATGTGCCATTCTCTGTCCTTATAATAGCACAAATACCCTCTAGTGGCTGAAACCTGGTTCTACAGGTCTGTATTTCTTAAAGCGACAGATAAACACATTGAACGCAAGTGAAAATTAAAGGAATGCAGAAGTAAAAGAACACAAAATAAATGGGCACAACAGCAACTGGAAGAAAGGAACAAACAAGCCCTGAAATCTACTTCAATGTGTTCAATCTACTTCAAGGGCATTAAAGCCTTGGAGAGAGTTCAAAGGAGATTTACTCGAATGATAGCAGGAATGAAGGATTTTAGATGGAAGGAAGGGTTAGAGGGATTGGGCTTATTCTCTATGGAGCAGAAAAGATTAAGGGTGACCTTATTAAGGTGTTCAAAATTGTGAACAATTTTGACAGGGTAAAGATGGATATTCTGTTTCCAGTAGTTGGTACGTCAATATCTGGGGGTCACAATTTCAAGATTGTCAGCAAGACAACGAGGATAGGAAGGACGTTGTTAAACTTGACATGGCGCAGAAATGATTTACAAGGATGTTGCTGGGACTAAAGGGTTGGAGCTATAGGGAAAGGTTGAATAGGCTTGGGCTTCTTTTTTCTGGAGCGTTGGAGGCTGAGGGGTGACCTCACAGAGGTTTATAAATCATGTGGGGCATGGATAGGGTGAATAGCCAAGGTAGTTTTTCTGGGGTAGGGAGTCCAAAAACTAGAGGGCATAGGTTTAAGATGAGAGGGAAAAGATTCAAAAAGGGGTTACTTCTTCACACAGAGGGTGGTGGGTGTATGGAACAAGCTACCACGTGAAGTGGTGGAGGCGGTTACAATTACAACATTTAAAAGGCATCTGGATAGGTATGTGAAAAGAATCATAGAATTCCTACAGTGTGGAAGCAGGCCATTCACCCTCCAAACAGCATCCCACCCAGACCCACTCCATCCTTGTAATCCTGCATTTCCCATGGCTAGTACACTTAGCCTGCGCATCCCTGGACACTATGAGCAACTTAGCATGGCCAATCCACCTAACCTGCACACCTTTGGACAGTACAAGGAAACCTGAACATGCAGAGGAAACCCATGCAGACGTGGGGAGAATGTGCAAATTCCACACAGGCATTTTGCTGAGAGTGGAATTGAACCTGGGTCCCTGGTACTGTGAGGCAGCAGTTCTAACCACTGAGCCACCGTGCAATCTAGAGGGATATTGGCCAAATGCTAACAAATGGGGCTAGGTCAGATTGGAATCCTGGTCGGCATGGATGAGTTGGACTGAATGCTGTACGGCTATGTGACTCTTTGAGTGCGATGAGTAAAGCCTGATGGTATGACAATGTCATTCAGCCCTACAGAGAGACTAACCACCAGATGGACAACCAACATACATTTACACAGAAGGTCACATCAGTTCCAAGCCATGGTCGCCTGTGTCACAAAATGCCCTCAGTAAGTTTTCTTCCCTCCCCCTACTTCTGCGTTTACCCCCTGGTTCCATAGCAGTAAGCCCATTGGCCCTGGGGTTAGCTCAGGCCATCCCAGGGGCATTTTTATCTGAATGGCTCAAACATGTCAAAGATCCTCTGGC
>NC_063359.1:21428375-21464784 GCF_021869965.1 Rhincodon typus | reverse complement strand
TGTGCGTGGGTGTGTGTGTGGGTGTGGGTGTGGGTGTGTGTGAGTGTGGGTGTGGGTAGATGTGAGTGTGTGTGGGTGTGCGTGGGTGTGGGTGTGTGTGTGGGTGTGTATGTGTGCGTGTGGGTGTGTACGTGTGGGTGCGGGTGTGTATGTGTGTGTGTGGGTGTGTGTTTCTGAAGCATTCCTGCTGCACCTGGCTCTCCATCGCAGCTCTATGGTAGACAGACAGACAGTCACATGACTTGCTGCATTGCAGCAGCTTCTGTGCAAGGAGAGCTAGTGGGTCCCTGGCAGCACTCCAAGTACCAGTGGCCTTGGCTGTTTCTTCTTCAGCCAGCTGCAGGACTATCACAGTGAGCAGCTCACTGGGCTGTGTCTCCACACTCTCTAAGCTGAACAATCCCAGTGAGGTGTCAGGATCGGAGTTGAAGAGTGTGCAGGAAGCTGGGTGCTGATGCTTCTCTGACACCTCTCATTCTCACACATCAACAGGATATCTTGTGGGGGAGCTGGGTGTTTCCCTACGGAGGTTGTGGAAATGCAGGCTGTTCCTGCAAGACACAAGAGGGGAGAAGGAGTCACAGCCAGTGGTTAGAATGATGTGCAATGAATGATACTGAGAGCACACTTACAGTGACTCCACAATGGAATGAAGAACAGTATTTACTCAGTTAGTGGGACATGGCTGTCTCTGCATCCCCACAGCAGAGATGGCAAATTTCTCCTGTGAGGACCTGGGATTTTCTTCTTGTAGGAGATGAGGAGTCTTTGCTCTGTCTTCTCCCAAAATGAGAGAAAGGGAAGGATGGAGGGAGAGATCAAAGTGGGTGGCACAGCTGGTAATGTCAGTGTAGGAGCTGGAAAGGAGGCCAGAGAGTAAGGAGGCAGCAATGAGGCAATGCAGGGGTAGTCGTGTGGGATGGGGGTAGGTTTTGGGGAGGGTGAGAGCAGGCGGGTAAGGGCAGGTGTTGCAGGCAGTGGTAGGACATGAGTTTTGGTGGGAGGTGGGTGCATTAGCAGGGATAGAGTGTGAAGGAGCTGAGGGAAGAGTGTGGCACTTATACTGGCAGAGAGGGGAAGTTTCTTAAAACATGGCCAGGCATTCACTGTGCCCCAGAGAAGGCAACTTTGCACCAGGCTGCCAGGGTCTGGTCACCTAGGTCCTCTGGGTAGAGGTCTCTTCTCCTTTGCATCAGCCCTCGACGTCCAGGTTCCAGTCAGACAATTGTGGTGCCATCTTCGCCTTCGTGTTGAAATTGTAGCCATCAATACCAGCGCAGCTTCAGAATACCAGTGCTCGCCTGAGTTCCCTGCAGCTTTTTACAGATAGCATGATGTTGTGTTTGGGCAGATATCCACTAAGTGGTGAGTGGCTGTGGGAACGGCACATGGTAAGATGGTACTGGAATCCAAAATGACAGATGGCATGGAGTGAGGTAGGTAATTAATGCAGAGAGGTGGTAAAATATAGTGAAAGAAGTCACTCGGCCTTGCAGTGGAAAACCCTCCAAAAAACCTAACACAACTTACAATTAGCCCAAAAATGTAAGCTTCAGCCCAGGTAGCATACAGGCATGTAAGGAAACTGTTTGGCATGTTGCTAAAAAGACACGAAAAGTAGTAGAAATCCTACATTGGATCTAACAGCGATAAATATCACAAATTTGAATCCTGGTTCCAAAGGAAGAAATGCTGACACAAGGCTGAAAATTAAGCTCGAACTTTCGTTGTCGAGCTGCTGCAGGAATGGCAGGTGAGAAGAAGGAAGATCATACATGTGAGCTCTGCATTAGAAAGCTATGTTTGAATATCTGCCCAGGTAAAGGTGGTAACAGACTCACTAGAGCTGCTAAAGTGTTGGAGCAACCCCCTGGCCAGACCCCAATGTTTTCCAAAGCTTATTACTTGGTATTAGATGAAATCAAAAGATTGCTTTTCATTGAACAATCCAAGGTGCCAAGGCTGAGGGAATGCTAAAGAAAGGTCTAAAGAATTGGGAATATGAACTGAGGAAGAGGGACTTCTGCAATGCTGGAAACTTTGGCTTTGAGATCCAGGAGCACATTGATCTAGGTATCAAGTACGATCCCAATATTGGAATTTATGGTCTGGATTTCTACGTGGTCATGGGACAGCCTGATTTCAGCATTTCTGGTGAAAAGGTGAAGACAGGGAGCATTGGTTCAAAATACAATTTCTTTCAAAGAAAGAAATAATGAGGTGGTTTCCGCAAAAAAAATGATGCCATCCTCCTGCCTGGAAAGTAATTTGAAGGACACATGAAGAAGAAATAAAACCAATTTGTAACAGCAAGAAGAAAACTATAACCAGAGAAAACAGAGAGAAATGTACATGAAGACAAAGTTCCTCTTGGTCAAGGTATCTGATTGACATCAAGAGATAGTAAGAACTGCTGAAGCTGGAGTCTGAGATAACACAGTGTGGAGCTGGAGGAAGACAGCAGGCCAGGCAGCATCAGAGGAACAGGAAAGCTGACGTTTCGGGCCGGGACCCTTCTTCAGAAATGCCCACATTTCTGAATGTTCCACACTGTGTTACATCTGATTGATATGGCAATTTTAGAAAGCCTCATACTTGAAAATGAGTAAATGGAATAAGATTATCTTGCAAACATTTAATTATGGCAAAAGAACCATAAACCACTTAGGCAGATTCGAGTCAAAGCACAATTTAAAGCTTCATTATTAACTTTAGAATTATATAAAATTTATAGTCAAAGCAGCCAAGGTTCAGGCAAAAATATTTTGTATTCTAATATTCAAAAGCAAGTGAGGAACAAGAAACCATTTGTGATGAGTGAGTTTTAAAATCTTCTGTCTCTGCTGAAATCTATGCTGAGCTCTTTAAGTATTTGAGATAACCAAAGACGCAATATTTGAAACATTAAATTCTATTTTTAAGTAAGAAAAGTTATTTGATTTTCATCAATAATTGTTTACTTGGTTAAGATACATAATCCAACGAAATGTAGAGTATCACTTGAATCAGGCATATTACAGAAGTAAAACATTACAGCCAAAGCATCATCCTGATGTACAAGTGGAGAGTGATTTTCGAAGAGATTTTCTCACTGCGGCAGCAGGCTCTTTGAAAAAAAATTACAACCTGTGCTGCCTTTGACTGCATTGAAGTCAATAGATAACAAACACTTGAAAGAAATCAGAACAGCTGATATTGAATTCAACAGACAGACCAGCTTTGCTAGTAGCAATGCATGTAAAATCTGGACATTCAACAAAGACTCCTTTGTTCTTTTGACATGTCATGCAACTGAAGTAAGTTAGAAAAGATCTTCAGTAAGAAGGCAGTAACCCAAACTTGCAGGCAAATGTCATATAGTACATAAATAAGAGAGACTGCGGATGGGATATAAAGAGTGAAATTTGACTTTGGCAGGTCACAAAATGGGCAGGAACAGGTCAACCACCCAGCGCACACTCCACTGAATTTCTTTTACAGGGAGGCCAACATCAGGTATAATGCATGATTGGTACCAATTTTAATGTTTTCAATTTGATGTCCTTGTCAAAGTTAAAAGTTCCACCCCAGTGCTACAGAAGGTGACCACAAAGCTTTCCTCTTCGGTTACTGCTGGGGAAGTACAAGGGGGATTACTGTGGGCAAGTTTACAAAAAAATAAGAAATACTTGCAGCCAATCTTCTCAAAGTTCTTCACAACCAACGAAGTACATTTTGAAGTATAGTCACTGTTGTAATGTAGGAAATGCGGCAGCTAATTTGCAGTCAGCAAACTTTGGCAAACTGCAATTTGATAACAAACAGATAATTTTTCCTTGTGACATTGATTGAAAGATAATTATTGGCTGTCAGGATTAATTCCACTGCTTGTCTTTGAGATAGTGGATTGGAATCTTTTACATTCACATGAGCAGGTGGGTGGGACCTCAGTTTAACGTTTCAGCCAAAAGATGTAAAGTTCCCTTTGTACTTTTCTGAAGAAGGGTCTAGGCCGGAAATGTCAGCCTTCCTGCTCCTCTGATGCTGCTTGGCCTGCTGTGTTCATCCAGCTGTACACCTTGTTATCCCTTTGTACTGCAGTTCTGTACCAGCCTTGATTTTTATGTGCAAGTGGGAATTCTATTCACGTTCTGGAGTGAGAATTGAACCCATGATTCAGAAATGGATGAATTGGATGGGCAACTGAAAAGTCAACGCTGCTTTGGAAACCAACAAGACTCAGCGAGTGAAATCGATAGATGGAAATCTCCAACGTGCACTGTTAGCACTTAAAACTTGGAGTACCTGGGGTACTTAGAGCTAATTTAGAGAGATTTAAGGAAGTTGACACCATAGGAATAAATGAATGAAAAGAAATGGAGCCTGCAGCAGTTGGTGACTCCTTGTCCCATTAAAGAGTTGGTGACATGCCAGTTCATGGTTAGATGTTTGCTTTTCATCTTTATTGTGTAGCTTTATGCTTTATAAGATTCCAGTAAAATCTATATTGAAGTGTGATGCTTGTTTTGGATTTTTTTTTGCTTGCTTCTCTATTTTATTCTATTATTTGGCCTGTTAAAAGTCACGCACCTATATCTGTAGAAGCAGTCATGATGTTACATGTACTTTTATTGCACTGTTTCAGAAAAGGAAAAATGGCTGAATTGACTGACATCAAGGTATGGAGAAGATCTTTTCAGTATAGAAAACATTTTCTTCTGTATTTATTTTCTGTATTTTGTTCCAGAATTACTTTCTCAGATCACAGCTGCTCTTCAGCAGCTTTTAAAGTGCCTTTTTTAAAAATCAAATCAGCAATTGCCTCTTGTGTTTGATTACTTTAAAGAGATAGAAAGAGGACAGGCACCACTGTGCTTCAGCGCAGGTTTGTATGTTTTAGTGTTGGTTATAACACTTCTGTCTTGGTTGTAGTTGTAACTTAAGCTCTGAATGCAGATGAATTGACGGATGATTGTCAGGAAATTTTCAGCCCTTTAGCAGCCATTTATTGACATTGACCAGCTTTCACTACCAGCTTTTAGTGCACACTTGCTGTTACCATGATGCGGTTTATGGTTTTCTAAATGTTAGTCTGCATAACATACAACAAAGAGTCAGGTGCTTATCGAAACAGACTTCTTGAAGTTTATTTTCAATAACATATCTATATATTTACAATGTTAACCGCAATATCACAGATTTACACATGTCTGGGTTCTATGTTTAGTGATGTTAGGATAGGTAACAGTACATGCATATAGCTAACTGACCACAAAGTCTGTGGCATAGACAGAGTCACTGAAAGTGAGGCAACACCTTCAAACAACTACTGTCAAGCTACTGTTTTAAAAGTGCAGTGCCTGTGTAGTCTCATATCTATTCTGTAAACAACAGTGATGTTTATTCCCAGTGGCATCAAAGTAGAAAATTTCCCTTTAGTAACCTATTGTATAATGTGTAAGATGGTGCAGGGGGAAAGACTCTAAGCAGAGGAGCTTCAGTATAAATATTTGAAAAGAATTGAAAGGAAGTGTTTCACACAGAATAAAAGAATATTCCCACATCAGAGAAACTAGTAATGTGTCTCAGCGCTGATAACCACAGAGTAGCAGAGCATTACATAAGATGACATGTTTTAGCTTTGGTTCACGTGATTCTCCAGAAATAAATGTAAGGCTACTGTCCTTCACCGCAAACATCTGGAAATATTGAAATTCTTAACCTGCTGTACATGGCCATGTTCACTGCAGTTACAGGGGACTTTATCATGGCTTGGGGTTATGCAGTATGGTTCACTGCAGAAATCTCCTGTGAATCTAAATTTTCACACACACCTGCCAAGATTTTTATATTCCTGCTCACAATGTGTAATTCAGAATGTAAAGAATGGGATGTCTGAAAAATGGAATGTGTTAAGTCGATAGAACATGTTAGCTCTGCGATTTTTGGATGAAAGGTGGTTGACCTGATATGTGAATTCAGTCCTCTGAGATTTTCCAGCTTCTTTCTGTTCTTATTTCAGATTTCCAGAAAAGGCAGCATTTTGTAATGTATTAGTAACTTTCCTATTGAAAAGAACTGTTCTTGGGGAATCTGAAATATGGACAGGATTTAAAAATTGCACACATTCTGCACCTAGGAACATATGTTTGAAAATAATGCATAAAATTAAGAAATCATTGCAATTCATGGTCAACTGTGACATCGCAGTTGAAATGACTATTTCCCATTTAATAGAACCTCATTAAATAAAACCGATTAAAATTCATTCCAAATGTATTGATGTCAGGTAAAATATAATTAGTGCTGAGCTGAGCTCATCCTTAATGTTACAGGCCTGTGTTTAGATGAAAGACTAGAGAAACTTGAGGATTTTGTCCCTGAAGTGACATTGTTAAGTTGTGACCTTAAAGGGGTAGATAAAATATCAAATAGTATGAAAAAGGAAAACCCAAATTATTTCTTTTAATTATGAGTAGAACAAGGGGACACTGGTTCAACTTAACAAAGCAAAAATGTAGGAGTCACATTAGCACATTCTTTCGTCACTGAAAGAATGATCAGTACATAGAATTATGTAAGAAATGATTAAATGATTGGAGACCAACAGATATTGCAGATGGTTTAGCTAAATATGGTCCCCCTCATCAGTAGTTTCCTTGTGATCGCCATTAGACATACTAGAGCCAACTGTTGTCTTCTATTCACTCTGATATAAAATGTGGAAATAGGCCATTCAGCCCATCGAGTCCATACCGAATCCACTCCCATCCCTGTAACTCTGCATTTCCCATGGCTAATCCACACAACCTATACATCCCTGAACACTATGGGCAATTTAGCCTGGCCAATCCAACTAACCTGCGCATCTTTGGACTCTGCAAGGAAAACGGAGCACCCAGAGGAAGCCCACACAGACATTGGGAGAATATGCAAACTCCACACAGACAGTCGCTCAAGGGTGGAATCAAACCTGAGTCCCAGGAGCTGTGAGGCAGTGTTGCTAAACACTGAGCTACCATAAGTGAGAAAAAAATCAGCAGGGAGCTAGAAGGACTGGAAATTTATAGGGTTTCTCTGTAAGGGAGTGATCACAGGTTTTCCAACATGATTCACCACTAGTGTAACAAAAAAGACAGGTTAGGTGTGGTCACCTTCAATCCCAAATTCTTCCCTGATTCCAGACGATGCTATGGTGAAGAATAGCCAAAAAGAGTGACTCGAGGTAGCAATATTGATGAATGTATAGTGTGAACAATGGTCAGATTCCTCAGTCACAGGTCGGCAACATAAAAGTAGCCACAGTTCAAATAAATTTGCTTGCACTTTTTATTTTGATGAGGGTATGAACATTTTGGTGTTAAGTTGAAATGGTGCATTAGTGATTTTTCTGAAATTGCAGTTGAATTACATCAATGGGGCACAGCTGAATAGATTTTCATTATATTTGATACCTAGTTTTCTTAACATGGGAATATTTAATACTGTACTATTATTAGATACTAAAAGATAAAAAAAGTTTGTTTGCTGTTTCAATACTTGTTTTAGTAAATAACATTTAAAAAGTAAATAATGTTTTATGGACAATGAAATGCTCTATGCACACACTGTCTCCATAATCTATTTTCCCATTTGCTTAACATTATTGCCAGGTCTCTAGCTCACCCATGAAACTCTCTCCTGACACCTGTACAATTCACTCAGCTAAATGCTGAAAAATATCAAATTTCCTGTGTCCCCAGTAAGAATGAGATTGTATGCAGAATTTAGTACCATTAGATCAATTCCTCCTTTACAATTTTTATAGAAGTATAGTTTCCCATTTACTGTCTGCTTGCTGTCGGCCAATTCTCACAAATTCTCTTTGGGACAGAGCTGACATTGGCTACACCAGCCTGAAGGAATAGTTGTCTTCCCTCACATGTTTGAAAACTGGTTGAGGTAATGGATTAAATATTCAATATGCTGTTCAGGAGTACAAATGAAGATCTATTGAAGAAGACTTCCAAGACAGCCGAACTGCCTGAAACAGCTAAAAATGCACACCAGAAGCCTGAAGGGATAGAAGTCATATTTAGTACAAAGCAAAATATTTTCCAGCTTTTGATACACCTCCTCTGTATGAAATAACACTATTCACTGTTACACTTCGTAGGCATTGCAAATTAATACAAGTTAAGTTACAACTTGAGACTTAGGTAAATATTTCAGACAGGTTCACTGTTGGCTTCAAACAATTTGATGCCATGACTCTCTTGGAAATCAAACCCCACTATTCCCAGGGTTGTCTCAAATGTGAAATAAACTTTTTGTCAAACTATCTAAAGTTCCCACTTGGAGTCCACTACTCTTACCACCTATCATACCTAATTACGATCAAGAATATCTATCATTTTACTAACCCTCCCAACTATCTTTATGGACCACTGCATTTCACTTCACGCTTCAAAGGCCTTGTCACCCAAATGAAATGTTCTGGTCTGTTATGGACCAGACCAAACACCCTCAAAATATACTAAGGAGATCACCTAGACCCTAACGTTTTCTTATTTTAAAGGCAAGTGTCAGGCATTTTGTTCTGGATGCAATTTCGTTGGTCAACTGCCAGGTTTGAAACAAAACACACTTTATTCATACACTTCAGTTAAAATGCAACAAAAGAAAGTGGAAATTGGAATAACTTAACTCTATTGGAAATCTTAAAAGAACATTAGGTTATTTAATGAATACACAGTAACTATTCTAATATAGTAACGTCCCATAAACACACCCTAGGCAGAGGCAAAGTCAATAAAATAGATTCTCTCACTTACAATTCTAGCAGCCCTAGAAGAAAAACATCAAGAGAAAATTCTGAGAGAGTGTAACAGGGAGAAATGTTCTGCAGCTTCCAACCCTGATGAACCCAGCAACAACTGCTACTGAAAAACTAAGAAAGTAAAAATCCTTGTTTTATGGAAGTTTGACCACGCCCATTCAGGCTGCCTCTATTGTTCCAACTAAAAAAAAAACTTAAGGCCTCATAAGCTGTTTATTTTACAAGTTTTCAATAGACTGCTCATCTCTCTGCCTTAAAACATCTCTTCAAAAAAAATACTAGGACAAAATACACCTCTTGAAGCCATAGTATCATCACAAGTCAAAGTATGTTTACCTGCCCATTCTTTCATTCCAGGACTGATGTATGAGGAGAAGGTTGAATCCATTAGGATTATATTCATATGAGTCCAGACGAGTGAGGAGGTATCTCATAGAAACCTAAAACATTCTCACAGGGCTAGACAGAGGAGATGCAGGAAGATGTTCCTGACGATGGGGAAGTTCAGAACCAGGGGTCATTGTGTAAGGATACGGAGTAAACCATTTAGGACTAAGATGAGGAGAAATTTCTTCAAATGTAGAGTTGTGAGCCTATGGAATTCACTATTACGAAAGCAATTGAGGCCAAAGCATTGCATGAATTTAAGCGAAAATACATGGGTACAAATGACAAATAAGAAAAGAAAGATCACTTTGATGGATTGTAATATAGACCCCACAATAGTCAGGGGGAAATTGAGGAACAAATATGTAGGGAGAGCTCAGATATATGTAAGCATAATAAGGATGTAATAATGTAGGGTTTTAATTTTCCAAACATTGACTGGGGTTACCATAGTGTTAAAGGTTTGGATCGTGAAGAACTTGTCAAATGTGTTCAAGAAAATTTTCTTTATCAACATGTGGATGCTCCTACTAGCGAAGGAGCATCCACATCTACTAGACCTTCTTTTGGGAAAAAGGCAGGGCAGGTGACTGAAGTAAAAGTGGGGGTACACTTTGGGTCTAGTGATCACAATTCTATTAGTTTCAAAATGGTTATGGAAAAGGATAAGCCTTCCATAAAAGTTAAAGGTTTTAATTGGAGTAAGGCAAATTTTAATGATAACAGATAAGAACTTTCAAGATTAAATGAAAATCTTATTTTAGGTATAGACAACTTGGTTCAATTGAATATCTCAATCAATATAAAGAGTGTAGGGGTATTCTTAAGAGAGAAATCAGGAAGGCAAAGAGGGGATCTGAGATAGCATTGACAGATAAGGTTAAGGATAATCTGAAGAGATTCTACAAATAAATTAAGAGCAAGAGGGTAACTAGAGGGTTGGGCCTCTTAAAGAGCAAGGAGGTCATCTTTGTGTTGAACCCCAGGAGATGGGAGACATACTAAATGAATATTTCATGTCAGTTTTTACTGTGGAGAAAGAAATGGAGTTTAGAGAATGCAGAGAAGTAAACTTTGATGTTTTGAAAAATTTCACATTATAGAACAGGAGGTTTGGGAGGTCTCAGTGAATGTAAAGGTGGATAAATCTCCAGGACCTGATCTAAGGTATCCCAGAACATTGTGGGAAGTAAGGGAAGAAATAACGAGACCCTTTGCAGAAATATTTGCATCATCTATGGGTGAGGCACCTGATGACTAGAGAGTGGCTAATGTTGTACATTTGTTTAAGAAAAGCTATAAGGAGAAACTGGGGTACTATGGACCTGTGGGTCTGACATTGGTTGTGGGTAAATTGTTGGAGGTGATTATAAAAGATAGGATTTATGGACATTTAGAGAGGCAAAAATTGATTAGAGATAGTCAGCATGGTTTTGTGTGAGGTAAATTGTGTCGCACAAACTTGATTGAGTTTTTTGAGAAAGTTACCAGGAAGATTGATGAGGACAGAGCAGTAGACATTGTTAACTTGGACTTTAGTAAAGCATTTGACAAGGTTTGGCATGGTAGGTTAATTAGTAAAGTTAGGCCACAGGGGATTCAGGGTGAGCTTGCCAATTGGATACATAACTATCTTAACAGCAGGATGAAATGGTGGTGGGTTGCTTTTCAGACTGGTGGCCTGTGACCAGCGGTGTTCTGCAAAGATCGGTTCTGGATTCTCTTTTGTTTGTCATTTATATAAATGATTTGGATGAGAATATAAAAGGCATGGTTAGTAAGTTTGTGGAATTGGTGGCATAGTAGACAGTGAAGAAGGTTTCCTGAGATTACAGAGGGATTTGATCAAATTTGTCAATGGGCTGAAAAATGTCAGATGGAGTTCAATCTGGATAAATGCGAGGTATTGCATTTTGGTACAACAACCAGGGGTAGGGCTTATACAATTAATGATAGAGCCTTGGGTAGTGTTGTAGAACAGAGAGACCTAAGGGTTCAGGTACATAAGTCTTTTTGAAGTTTGCATCACATATAGACAAGATATTTAAAAAGTTATTTTCTGAAGAAGGGTCTAGACCTGAAACGTCAGCTTTCCTGCTCCTCTGATGCTGCTTGGCCTACTGTGTTCATCCAGCTCTACACCTAGATAAAAAGACATTTGGCATGTTTGCCTTCTTTCCTCAATCCTTTGAGCATAGGAGTTAGGAAGTCATGTTGAGGTTTTACAGGACATTGGTGAGGCCTCTTCTGGAATACTGTATGCAGTTCTGGTTGCCAATTTATAGGAAGGTTATTATCAAGCTGGAGAGGGTTCAGAAGAGATTTACCAGGGTGTTGCCAGGTATGGAAGGTTTGAGCTGTAAAGAAAGGCTGGATAGGCTGGGACTTTTTTCACTGGAGTGTAGAAGGTTGAGAGGTGACCTGAAAGAAGTTTATAAAATAATAAGAGGTATAGATAGAGTTCATAGTAGTTGTCTTTTCCCTGGGATGAGGGATTTCAAGTCTATGGGGCACATTTTTAAGGTGAGAGGAGAGAGATTTGAAAAAGACATGACAGGCAATTTTTTTACACAGGGCATGGTTCCTGAGGAAGTGGAGGATGCAGGTAAAACTACAATGTTTAAAAGTCATTTGGACAGATACATAAATAGGAAAGATTTGGAGGGATATGTGCCAGGAGCAGGCAGGTAGGACTGGATTAGTTTGGGATTACGTTCAGCATGGACTGGTTGGATCGAAGGATCTGTATCCGTGCTATATGACTCTATGATAAAGGGTAAGAGCAGGAGCAGGCTGTTGAGTTGGATGATCAGCCCTGCTAACAATGAATTGTAGACCAGGCTCAAAGGGCTGAAAGGCCTACTCCTGCTTCTATTTTCTATGTTCCTATGCTTCATTTTTGCACGTGAAGTTATTAAATGCTCTTGTGCTATTTTTTATTTCTTCACTCATTCGGGTGATAAGGGTGTCATTTTTGGGCAGCATTTATTTCCCATCCCTAATTGCCCAGAGGGCAGTTGAGAGTCAACCACATTGCTGTGGGTCTGGAGTCACATATAGGCCAGACCAGGTAAGGATGGCAATTTTCTTCCCTAAAGGGCATTAGTGAACCGGATGGGTTTTCCAACAATCAGCAATGGATTCATGGTTATCACTAGATTCTTAATTCCAGATATTTTTTATTGAATTAAAATTCCACCATCTGCTGTGATGGGATTTGAACCCAGAACATTATCTTGGTCTCTGCATTAACAGTCTGATGATAATACCACTAGGCCATTGCCTCTCCTTTTTACATGCTCCCAAGTCTCTCTAAAACATGAACATATAATCCAACATTGAGGATTTTCATCTTTCTACTTTAAAAATATTTCCTTTATTAAGCTTAATGAACCTCTTATCTCATGATGATAGATTAATTCAAAAGTTCTAAGTCCAGAAGATTCAGTTGGGGCATCTCTGTAGCAAATAGTAAGAACTCTAACCCAATTGTTTTCTACTCAGATTGCTAATTATCCCTGGAAAATTTTAAGACATAAAGTTAGAACTTTGATAAGATCTGATATCAATCAGTAAGCCATAATGAGTCAAAAGTTGAGTTATCTTTTCCACTAACATTTTAGCTATAGTCGTCCTTAAAGGAATAATGTCTGGAAATTGGGTTGTCATATCTGTAAGAACAAAAATATACTAGTGTCCTGCTTCTGGTTTTGGTAACAGTCCTACACAACCTACTAACACTTGACTG
The DNA here is from genome assembly GCF_021869965.1 of Rhincodon typus. Taxonomy (NCBI): domain Eukaryota; kingdom Metazoa; phylum Chordata; class Chondrichthyes; order Orectolobiformes; family Rhincodontidae; genus Rhincodon; species Rhincodon typus. The sequence goes on along the minus strand of NC_063359.1, from coordinate 21,451,852 downwards.
AATGGTTCTTCAAATAAAATTGGTCGGGGTATGAATTGTACTGATTTGATTTTTCCAATGAAGATGTCTCCTCTCTGTTCCTAATGTAATAAATGCTCTGCAACTCCTTTACCCTCGGCTTCAGTGTGAACTGATTGTACTAACTTGTTTAACTTGGCATCTGCTTACTGATTCACAATTAATGAAGACATGCCAAATACTTGCTTTGAATTATCTTCCACTATTAAAGAATGTTTTGGCCACTCTAACATCCACTGTGGCATTACTTTGACCTCTGTAGATTGGCTTTGTTTAGCCATTGCGCTGTTCATCACACAAAATGGCAAAATACCTGGAATTTGTTCTTATCAGTGTTCCAACTCTTTGACCTCCCTTAGACTGTCAGTTATCATGGTTGACACTATAAACTTTAATCCAGCCAAATCGTAACCCAGGAGTAAGTTCATTGTGTCCACAGCTAATTTCATAAAGAAGCAAAAGTGGAAATTGCTGGTGAAACTCAGCAGGTCTGGTAGCATCTGTGGGAAGAAAGCAGAGTTAACATTTCAAGTCTGGTGACTTCATCAGAACAGATAGCAGCTAGGAAAAATTAGTATTTATGCTGAAGATGATGTTCGGGGTGGAGGGTAGAGGTTAACGGGTAGGTAGAGATGGAGCCAGAGAGAGAAATATTTCATAATGAATCCTACTACCATAGGTCTGGAAAACAAGTCACACTCCAAATGCACTTTCTTCCCAGGACTCATTATGCACATATGCAATGTGATTGAGAGTGCACATGAATAATTACACCGAGTCCATCTGCTCGCAGGAAATCCTATGAAAGTTTGATAACATATTGCCCTCAAGAATTTGGCACAACTTTCTCAATTTAACTAGACCATTACCAACATTTATAAGCCTTTAAAGAACTTTCAAACCTTTTCTCACTCAGCCAATTTTTAAATTGCTTTTCAGCTCTTTATAACCATAGAGGGAATTACTTTCTCAGCTGGTTATTCTAACATTTACCATTGAAAACAATTTTCTCAGCAATTAGCAAGCGATAAAATGTTCGTTTTGCCACAAAAAATCAATGCCAATTGTGCATTTTCTTACTTTTGCAAGACACAACAATGCTAAAAACCACAAACTAGATTTTCTAACTTTATAGACTGTAACAGCCGATTTTGTGGCAATTTGAATTATATCTTAGATCAACTTTGAAGTTCACACACAGTCTGAATAGTATGCATGAATATCATGAAAAATGATTGGATTATCGCCTTGAGTCTTCTCTTTATTCTTACCACTAAAATTATGCAGTTGAGTTAATCAGTGACTCTTCCTTTTGAAAATTCTTCCTTTATTCAAGTTCAGAAATCATTAGCAAATGTTATGCATTTTATTTTGCTTTTCGCCTTTTTCCATAATAATTCAAGTTGAGATAACAGTTAACACCATCCCTTTAGAATACGACACATGGGCTCCTGAAATGCAATTAACTACAAATGTGCTTCCACGAAAATGTCAGCACTGTAATAAGCCAGATGCAGTTTCACAGCATTTAAAAACTTCTAAAAAATTTAAATAATTTTATTATCTGTTTAATCTGATCTATCCTAATCTTGTGGAAAAAAATCAATGTGGTTTCACTTCAAATGTTTTCCTTTTAATATTATTCTAAAATCGTCTTTGTTTGAAATAAAGATTCAAAGGCCTTTTTAGATTAAATGATCCAACATCAATAATGAAAAAGTGGAGCTTCCCACATTAAGTTATGAATATTTTAAACATGGTTATGAGTGTCGCAACAAAAATAGTCAATCCTTCACTAACTAAAGACTGCAGGAAAACCATACACAAGGTATCAATAATTGTTTACTTACTATTGTGAATATATTTCTGATTTCCAGTCTTCATAACTCTTGTTCTTCACTTCTCCAACTCTTACTCATCTGATATGCTCAACCACTTAGTTACAAATTCTGTAAGCACTCACAAAATAATTTGAAAACAGTTGCTGAATTTCTGTACCTAGAATGAGTTTGATCACAGCAGGAAGGAGGTCTTATAATAGTACCAATTGAATAGCATTCACTTTATGCAAAGAACTGTATAAGCTTAATTAAACATCTGTAACTAGGCAACAATTTATAGCCTATCTAAGGATTAATTGTGTCATGGTAGATTCTAGTTCTATTTTCATACAGTGTTCGCTTTTTGTTAATTCATTGATCACAAAACCTATTTTCTGAAAAGTATATGAATTGAGCTAGTATTATATGAAGCTATAGCTACTTAGAAAGCTTGCCACTGCATACCTAACAGTATATGCTTCTGAGTGTTATAGCAAGGCTGTACCATAATTTAAAATTGTTTCCGATGTGTGAAACATTGTGTATTTTTTTCCAAGAGAATATTTACATTTTTGTGAATAATCAATGTGAACTAGCAAACTGCCTTGTGGCTGTATTGGGCCTTCTGTGTTAATTATAATAAAAAATGTAAATATATGGAAACAGAGGAACAAATCTGCAGTCAGTAGTTGTAGTGGAGGCAGAACTCCACCTGGCTTTATCATCATATTGAGTCTCTAAATTTTTATATGATGAATTTAAATGCTTTTGTTGCTTTTCAAAAAAACACATTTGCCTTTGGGTAAAGAAAAAGACAAATACATGAGTAATAACCAGACCTAGTTTCAAGGGAAAACAGGATTGTTTGTATGCACAATATAATTCAGTCAAGCTTGTTTGATAGGACGGCAGGTCAATGAAATGGTAATATTTCCACATTTGTAGACAAAACTCACTGTTTGTGATCTCCACAGCCATTAAGGGATGTTGTACCAGCTGGAATTTTAAATAGGTCTTGTTTTCTCATTTACATTTGTAAACAACATTTCAGACAATAAAGAATACAGCTGGCATCGCATTGTTTAGAATAATAGAAATGATTAATGTTCTGATAAACTGCTTGTTGAGAAGGCAGGGATTTCAGCCATCATTAATCAAGTCACCAGCAAAACTTTCAAATTATAGGAAAGTAGAAAGTTTTATTAGGCATAAAAGAGCTGGCAAACTAAGCATTAATGACCAGGTTGCACCTTTTGTTCTGACTAAAGACTATGGAGCACACAAGAACCCACACTGGATTTGTCCCATAGACTTTTCAAACTCAGACCTTCTCTTAAACCCTCATAGTCTCTTCAGGCATCTGCAGATTAATCGGACTTCTTGTACTTCTCAGACCCTGTGTAGAGGTAGTCCTCCTTTATGGATTTGTTTTATCTCCACTACAGTGGTATGCTGACTCAGTGGCTCAGTGGTTAGCACTGCTGCCTCACAGCACCAGGGACCTAGGTTCAATTCCACCCACAGCCAACTGTCTGTGTGGAGTTTGCACACTCTCCCTGTGTCTGCGTGGGTTTCCTCCCACAATCCAAAGATGTGTAGGCTAGGTGGATTAGCTATGCTAAATTGCCTGTAGTGTTCAGGGATGTGTAGGTTATAGGGGGATGGATCTGGGTGGGATGTTCTGAGGGTTGGTGTGGACAGGACTTTTTGGGCCAAAGGGCCTGTTTCCACACTGTAGGGATTCTATGATATGATGAACATGGTTTCAACTTCTTTTCCTATACTCTAAACAATTACCTAGTCCCCTCCTTTACAAGCTATTTGAGCCAATTGAATACTCTGGCATCTGATGGGTAGATTCTAATCCGCAATATTCCTAAAAAAAGAGTTCTCACAAATGTAAATTTATCAATTTGCCCTGATACAGTTTCAGGCAGTTACAAAGAAGTATGAAAGCCAAAGTTACAAAAGTTCATCTCCAGTCTAAATTACCATGATTGAATTTGTACAAAATTTGAATGCAGAATTTAATTACTTTACAAAGCATAATTCTAAGGGACACTGGGTCTTCTTCAAAGAAACATGCCTAGTGTGAAGTCCTGCTTTGATCTGAGGTGTGAAAAGTATACTTGGAAAAAGTTATGGCTGCCTAACTTAAACTGTTGTTTTACACATTAAAGCAGTGAGAGGGAGTTCTGTGAATGAGAGCACATAACACAATACAGTTGCAAAAAATGTGGCTAACAGACTCCTAAGACTACTTTAAGATTTCAAACACATTATTTTGATTTTTGAAACAGGTTATAAAGCATTATAAAGCATTATGAACCATTTGAGATAACAAGGTGTAGAGCTGGATGAACACAGCAGGCCAGGAAATGGCCCATTTCTGAAAAAGGGTCTAGGCCCGAAACGTCAGCCTTCTTGCTCCTATGATGCTGCTTGGCCTGCTGTGTTCATCCAGCTCTACACCTTGTTATCTCAGATTCTCCAGCATCTGCAGTTCCTAATATCTCTGAAACATTATAAACCATTAGCTCTTTTTTGCTGCAGTGCAATTAAGTATAAAGGAAAGAGGTTGGTTATTAGCTTTACCCTGAAGAATACAGTTTGATCATGTGCTGTTTTCCTTCTTTTGGAAAGAACGGACTATATGGTACAAAGTCCATACAATTTATTGTGCTAGATAACTCAATTAATCCTGTGGCTTGCTACTCCCAATCACTGCTTCCATTGTGTTATTTTCAAATCTAGACAGTACGCTGCACCCTGTGGAAACTGTAACTTCTCATGAACATGAATGAAGAGTGGGGGGCAAATGAGAATGGTAATTGCACCGATAAATTTCCTTTAAAACTTCTTCAGCAAGTCTCAGTTCTATTGACCTATGCAATTTATCCTTGCTGTGTCTAACATTTTTCCTTATTTTGTACTCATCAAATTAAGGAATGCTGATGTTGCGGAATTAAACTCTTTCAAAATTTAACTATCCAATGTCAGCATTGAGTACTTTGATAAAAAGTAGTAAATAAAATGAAGAGTAAAATTCCTCCCACCTTGCGTTGCCTCAGGAAAGAAAAACTCACTGCACGAGTTTGCTGTTTTAAATCAACTTGTTCAGACACATTATGACACACCTCTGGGGCAGATGGGTCTTGAATCCAGACCTCCTGTCAAGGAGGCACAAAGAAAATAAAGCACAGGTTCAAGTAATGATTCTGAAGATATGTCTAGGAGGAGGAAATGGTTGCATACAGTGGATAGGACCTTAAACAGACAGTCTAACAGGAATTGTCTTGAGAGACCTGAACAAGAGAGAGGTTGCAACCTGATGAAGTGACAGAGGAGCAAGGAAAATGCAGATGTTGCTTGACAAAGGGATAGAAGCAGAAGCCCCTCCCCATGATCAAGAAGTGTCTGCAGTTTCCAATAGATTAGAAGATGAAGAAGTAGGAGCTTCCGAATGGCGAGAGTTTGAAATTTGGAAAAAATTGGGGTTTATTCAGACTTTGCAGATAGAGGTCAACTTGCTTAAACAGAACTGGATCTGTACAGCTGATGTCTTTCCAGATGGGACCTGGATTGGGAGCCAGATGCTTGGGTGATCAGAGTAGACACATCAGAGCAGGAAAGGATGTTTTGAATTTTTTTCGAGCCATTTTATCTACCCATGCATAAAGGTGTATCAAAGCAGCTTTCCTGCAGGATAAGCAACTACAGAGAGAAATATTTCTCCAGCCTCCAAAGGAAGCATCCAAATAGAATTTGAATTTGAATGAATGTTTTTATGGATTGAATGATGCTTCCTGGGAGGGATACTTTTTGGTGAGGGCAGTTCCGTTAAAATTAGTCTCTGCACAACTCAAGGCAGATCCTACAAATTTCATCAGCACTACGATGGAAAACCTTTGGCTGTATTTATGTCGCATGTGAACAATTGTCTATGGGATGGCATCAATGAGCTTGAATAAAATATTATTTGTCAAACTAGGAATAAATTTAAAATTACGAGTCAGGGTTCTAGTGCTTGAAGCAAGTTGATGTGGTGATAGAGTGTGGTGATTTTACATTATCAATCTTGGCTGGAAAGTGTCACTCCCATCATAACTAGTTATGCCAGGTCTGTACAAGATGAAGTAGCTGCCTCCAAAAATGAAATGGTGCCACTGCAGAGTCTTGCAGACAGCTCAGTTGGTTAGAAACAAAGACAAGACAGACATAGACTTTGATGAACTGGGACTTAGTCTTGTCACATGAAATCTGACAATTGAGGGCAAACACAACATTTTAAAAATGAGAGATCGAGAAGTTTACACTAAAATTCGCAGCTTCAGGTAATCCCAAAAGTCTAAAATTGATTCTTTTTAACAATACCTTAAATGCCAATCTTGGTGATGGATTACCCAGAGCATGTGTGTTCATAATATTGCTCAGGGGAGAGAATGGGAAACATTGCAGTTTGGCTTAGAAAGCCAAAACTAAATAGAAGGAGTAGTGATGAGCACCTTGGCCACTGAAACTCTTGTACTTGTTGCTACAATGGACATAGACTTCTCATCACCCAAAAGCTTCACAAAGAAATGTTCATATGAAGTGGGGACTAAAGGGACGATGCCTATAGAATGTTATATAATTAATTAAACCCTTTGGGATAGTAAACGTTCTTCAAAATGTGCAAATAAGAATAGACTGAGAACAGATACAATGGATCTAAAGCAAATCTTGAACAGAAAAGAAATATGCAAACTGAGATAGGTAGATATAAGGTGTGAATTATCATAATGTTTCCCCAACAGAATGCCTTTGCTGAAAAGATGTTGAGATCCTGGAAGAAGGATGCTTTGGAATAAAGCCTTTGGAATGTGAAATTTGTTTTTATATCTGTATACCTTTGTCTATAAATGTGTATTTGTTAATGTTTGTGTTTTTTTTTCAAAAAGAAAAGGAACCTGAGAATGTTGTAAATGATAGTCTGTTTAATAATGAAACAAGACATGCTCCAGAGATAATCATGAGATGCCAGGGCACAAGTCCCACCTGCTCCAGACATGCATAGTATCTCTGAATGCGTCGATTAGAAAATATCAAGGCTTTTTTTAAATCTCATCCCTCTTCACATCCCTCAACAGTATTCTGGTTCATTCACTCCCTTGTTTTTCCTGCCCTTCCTTCCTTCCATTATCATTGCACTTTCCCTGGTGCCCAGCAGAGTCCAGCCTGGACTCCTACAGTTGTTGGATGTGAGGGACAATAAGAAATGAAATAACATAGTGAGACTCTATTAAGGAGGGTAAAAGAAAAATAAGTTAAAAATGAACCAAAAAGACAAAATAGCAAATGTTGCAATATGTATAATCGAAATTAACATTACATATAATGGTATTGAATTTATTTTTATGAAAATACTTTTGTAAGCTTATTTAAACAGGAATATTAACATCTTTAAAGTTGCAAAGAATCACTGAAAAAATTGATAAAATCCACAAAGAGGCAATTTAGTCTAGCCTGTCTGAGCTGGTTGATCAAACTAGCTGTGCAGGTTCCAACATTTCAGGTGTAGAAACAGAAGTTGCTGGAAAAGCTCAGCAAGTCTGGCAGCATCTGTGAAGAAAAAATCAGAGTTAATGTTTCGGGTTCGGTGACCCTTCCTCAGAACTCCAGACAGCTATTCACCTTAAATCTGTGCCCCAGTAACTGACCTCTTTGTTAGGGGAGCTTAGACTTCTCTCTGCATGCAATCCAAGTCCCTCACTGCAATTAAGTCAGCCTCCACTCTTCTAAGGAGAGCAATCAGACCCTAACCAATCATTCCTGTTGGTGCAATTCTCAAACCCTGGCAATACATCTCCTCTATACTCTCTCTCTTGAGCAATTATGTCCTTCCTGTAATGTGTGGGTCAGAACTATACACAAATTCCAGCTGTGATCTAACATGCCTTGTACGCAGTTCCAGCATTAAATTGTTGTTGTTGTATTCAACAGATCGCCCAATGAATGAAAGCACACTGTATGCATTCTTTACACCGTACCTTACATTCCTGTCACCTTCAGGGACCCATGGACATGTACTTTTCACCTTGTCTACCCCTCTACTCCCCAAATACATAACCTTGCAAGTCTCCAGTTGAATTCCATTCACCATTCTGTTGCCCACTCAATTGTACCATTGATATGATCCTGCAGCCAAAAGCCATTCTTTGCAATATCAACTATGTGGTCAATGTTGTGTCATCTGCAAGGTTCCCAATCATGTCTCCCATATTTAGCAGAAAATCCTTCATATATACCAACACAGAGCCGCGTGGAACATCACTTTCCATTCACAAACGTCCACCAGCTATTACCCTCCATTTTTTGTGGATCCAGCTCACCACATTCCCCTGTATCCCATGGGTTTTCATTTTTCAGACCAGTATGTCATGTGGGACCTTGTCAAATGCCTGAGTGAAATCCATATAGACAGTGTCTACTGCACTATCCTTGTTACAGCTTTGAAAAATTCAATCAAGTTAGTAAGACACGACTTTCATTTAACAAAAGGATGGTATCTCTGATTAATCCATGTCTTTCTAAATAACAGTTAATCATAACCCTCAGTAATAATTCTAACAATTTGTCCAGCTCTGAGGTCCAGGCTTTAATTATTTAGCTTATCCCCCGCATCCATTTTGAATAAGAGCACAACATTCAGAGACCTCCAACCTATTAGTAATCTTCGCTGCATCTAGTGAGGACTGGGAAAATGGTTCTTGGAACATTTGTTGTTTCCTGCCTGGCTTCTTTAGACAGTTTAGGATACAATTTATTTGGCTATGTGTTTCATCTACCTTCAAGACAATAGATTCTCTAGTACTTCGCTTCTTGTTACGCTTGTTTTATTTATTATTCATATGCTTCTTTAACTAAAATATCTTTATCATTCCTCTCCTTTGCAAAGACAGAAACAAAATACTTATTAAGAACACTTCACATTCTCTGTATCCATGAACAATTTACCATGTGCATCGCTTATACGTCTTAGCCTTTCTTCGGTCACACTCATGGTCTTAAAGCACTGGTAAAGCACCTTTGAATTTTCTTAATCTTACCAGCCAATATTTTAAAATTTGAGGTTAAAAATTTTAATTTTTAAGTTTTAAAGCCAATGAGAAGGAAAGAAGGAGAAAAGTCAAGTAAAGTTAGAAAAACTGAAAGCTTGAGAGCAAGAGGATTGGTAAATGAAGGAAATCAGAGAGGCGAGGTTTTACAGCAACTGGCAAAGAGACTCAAGAGACAGGATAGAGGAAGGTGGGACAAGGAGAGTACAGGGTAACAGGGGAAGATAAGGAAATGGCACTACGTGAGTTGTTCATTCATAGAGCCAGTGCTGACACAATGGGCCAAATGTCCTCCTTCTATGGCAGAACATTTCTGGGATTCTGCGAAATAAACACAGAAAGAAACGAGACCAATAACTAAGACTAAGGCACAAAGTAAAGTGGGGGAGGCAGCAGTAGTGAGTTTTAAAGATTTTTTGCATTTTTAAACTAAAATCTAGAAGTTTCCATGTTTTGCAAACATCTTTTAGCGCATTCATATTTGGCTATTTCCACAGGAAAGCCTTGGAGGAAACTCAAACTGTGCAGTTAGTAAAAAATATTTAATCATTATTTGGGAGCACTGAGTGGTAATTTAGGTAAATGTTTTGAACAAAATGATCTTTATACAAAACTAATGACATTTTAAATCCTGAAATATCGGAATGAGTCTTTAATAGGCTTTGCTGATGAATCATTTCATTATTTCCATCCCTATAGCACAATTCTTTGATGAAATTCACGAATGTTGGGGAGCTCTCAAACCCAGTAGTGATTGCCAATTAAAGTGACGATTCTAGGCATTATTGTTTTGAGGTTTTAAGTAATTATATGAAAGTGCTCAATATTTTTGCAAATATAATGGTACATTTTACATTGCATTTTAAAGTAAATTGATTTTTAATATATCGTTTGATAGAAAAACTACATTTAACATTTAATCAGGAATCCTGCATAAATAAAATAGGTTTAATTCGAAAAACTTCTAAATAACGTAAAAATATTAAAAGTACATTGACATACATGAATAAAGTTAAATTGCTGAGGTACCAGAGGTTAGTATGGCTAGACCCATGGAAAAGACAGAACAGTCCTTTGAGAGCTAATGTAGACAGAGTTATCTGCCAACCAACAGGTGCTGAGCCAAAGTTAAAGAATACCCTTTCCTATCTATTGATTTATTATATAAAATATAAAACAAGGGAATGTTTGGATGCAAAACATTATCACCAAAACACTACAGTCCAAAATTACACTCTTAATGTTATTTCATGCAAAGTTAATGGAAAGTTAGAAAAACTAAGACCTAGGCTGAACGATGGAAATAACACATTCAATGCATCATCACAGCCATAACACCCACAGTATGAGATGGGATGAAATCAGCTCTTTGCTCCCAAGTGGAGGAAAGTTGCTGGTGGTCATTCATTTTCCAACAACTCATTTCCAGCAACTTATTGCAGAATGGGGACAATGAGCAAGGTGGATTGTATATTGTCATTCTCTTCTGGGGCCTGAGACTCTGATCTCCCCTACAGATCACCAAGAAAAAGCTACAACCCACAACAGCATTCAGCCATCCAGTGCCTCCGAAACCTCAGTGCCCTGCATACAACCCATGAAATAAAGGGCAATCAGCCCAGCAAATCTCAGCCTCCCAAAGGGAAAGTGATGAACTGTGAATCGAGTTGTAAATTTCTATGTCTTGTGATGGCAACTGACTGCCTCATCTGACAATGGTTTCTACCATGATTGCCAGCCCTCAATTAAACATCACCTAACATGTCTCAGGAACCTCAACCCCACCCCCACCCCCACCACTACCACTACCACTTTAACACTGTCTCCCTGCTATATTTATTGCAGAAGAAGACAGTGGGCTGAGAAGGTGTAGAATTTGCTACCTGCTGTTTTATCCTGGTCCTTGTTCTTGGTCAGCTGAGCTGTTTACATCTGCTCACCTCTTCTGATGCCCTTCCAAACGGGCTAGTCATTGCTGTCAGTATCAATATTCACCATTTCCAAATCTCACTTATAATGGTGGTTTGATGACCGGGAGGACATGACCCAATGGTCAGTTCACCAACAGGAAGCCTTTGGGTATACGGTCATCATTCATCAAATCAAGACAGATGTCAAGCATAGGCCAGCATAGTTGTCATTGTATTAGCAATCAGCATATGCTGATGAAATTAGTGTACGCCACAATCAGTGAATTGGTGATCTTAATCTGCTAAGAGAGACTGAGGATAAGTCTGAGACAGTCAAAGTGGAAACTGTTCAGCTTTTTCCCCTATATGTTATCGAGGCCTATGTAGAGATTTATAATGAGGTTGCAGGTTTGGTAAACTTGTAATCTGATGTTCTCAGTCAAGTTGCTATTGTTCTACACTCTCTTACTCAGTCTGGGTAAAAAGAGCCACATCCTTTTAATACATGTGTTGATTTCAGCATCAAATAACAGATTGCTGGTTGTTGTGGAAAAGAGCGATGTGAAGTTACTAACAGCCTTCGCTCTCATGGTGTCAATGCTAATAGACGGTGGTATGGCAATATCCTGGACCCTGAAACATATCTTCCTGATCCTGATAGTCAAACCAAACACTTTTTCAGCATAGGAGAATCTGTCCATTTGTCACAGAAGCTGTTCATTGATAAAGTATCCTGGGCTTTCTGCAGTACCACAACGATGCCACCCACCACCAAAGACATTTTTACCTCCCCACCCTTATCTGCTTTCCGGAGGGACCACTCTCTCCCTTGTCCGCTCCACACTCCCCTCCAACCCCACCACACCCGGCACTTTTCCCTGCAATCGCAGGAAGTGCTACACCTGCCCCCACACCTCCTCCCTCACCCCCATCCCAGGCCCCAAGAAGACTTTCCACATCAAGCAGATATTCACCTGCACATCTGCTAATGTGGTATACTGCATCCGCTGTACCCATTGTGGCCTCCTCTACATCGGGGAAACCAAGCGGAGGCTTGGGGACCGCTTTGCAGAACACCTACGCTCGGTTCGCAATAAACAACTGCACCTCCCAGTCGCGAACCATTTCAACTCCCCCTCCCATTCCTCAGATGACATGTCCATCCTGGGCCTCCTGCAGTGCCACAACGATACCACCCAAAGGTTGCAGGAACAGCAACTCATATTCCGCTTGGGAACCCTGCAGCCCAATGGTATCAATGTGGATTTCACAAGCTTCAAAATCTCCCCTCCCACTACCGCATCCCAAAACCAGCCCAGCTCGTCCCCGCCTCCCTAACCTGTTCTTCCTCCCAACTATCCCCTCCTCCCACCTCAAGCCGCACCCCCATTTCCTACCTACTAACCTCATCCCGCCCCCTTGACCTGTCTGTCCTCCCTGGACTGACCTATCTCCTCCCTACCTCCCCACCTACACTCACCTTTACTGGCTCCATCCCTGCCTCTTTGACCTGTCTGTTTCCTCTCCACCTATCTTCTCCTCTATCCATCTTCTATCCACCTCCCCCTCTCTCCCTATTTATTTCAGAACCCCCTTCCCCTCCCCCATTTCTGATGAAGGGTCTAGGCCCTAAACGTCAGCCTTCCTGCTCCTATGCTGCTGCTTGGCCTGCTGTGTTCATCCAGCTCTACACCTTGTTATCTCAACTTTCCATGAGTTTGTGTATTTAAAATACAGCTTCTTTAGATGGCCTGAAAGCATATCACAGCAACAAAGAGGAGAATACACCAAAGAGTGTCAGAACCAGTGCACCTTGTTTAATCCCACTGTAGATCACAAATGATTACCAGTATTTCCTCATCATATCATGGATTTCAGCTGATTTCATTGAGTAGCTTCAGGAGCCAGTCAGTTTAAAAAGACCACACAATGTGGAGCTGGAGGAACACAGCAGGCCCCAGTATCAGAGGAACAAGAAAGCTGACATTTCAGGTCGGGACCCTTCTACTACTACTATGGCGCATTGGCAATGGAAGTAGTGAATTTGGATGTGGTACCAATCAAGTAGGCGGCTTTGTCCTGGATGGAATCAAGCTTCTTGAGTGTTGTTGGAGTTGCATTCATCCAGGCAAGTGGGGAGTATTCTGTCACACTCCTGAACTTTGCCTTGTAGATGGCGGACAGGCTTTGAGGAGTCAGGAAGTATGTTGCTTGCTGGAAGATTCCTAGTCTCTTGTATCTCTTGTAGCCACAGTATTTATATGACTAGTCCAGTTTAACAGAGTCAGTTAGCTCAGTTGGCTTGATGGCTGGTTTACAGTGCAGAGCAATGCCAATTTGGGTTCAATTATTCCACCAGCTGGGGTTACCATGAAGGACTTCACTTCTCAACCTTCCCCTCGCCTGACGTTAACCTTCCTCAGGTTAAACTGCCACCGGTCATCTCTCTCTCTCTCTCACTGAGAGCATCCCTGTGGACTGGTTGTATTATGGTGACTTTACCAAAGTCCAGTTCAGTTTCTGGTAAATGGTAACCCTTAGAATGATAATAGTTAGGGTGTCAGTGATGGTAATGCCATTAAGATGGTTAAATTCTTTCATTTTGGAGATGGTGATTGCCTGGCACTTGGGTGGTGCAAACGTTACTTGTCAGCCTAAGTTTAGGTATTATCGACATCTTGCTTAATTTGAACACAGAGTGCTTCAATATCTAAAGAGCCATGAATAATGATTAACATTGCGCAATTATCAGTGAAAATCCACACTTCTGACCTTATGATGTAGGGAAGATCATTGCAGAAGCAAATGAAGATGTCTGGGCCAAGGATACTCCCTTGAGGAAATCGTGCTGAGATGACCAACCTCCAACAAACACAACCATCTTCCTTTGGGCTAGGTATGACTCCAACCAGTGGAGAGTTTTCACATGACTCTCATTGGCTCTAATTTACCATGGGTTCCTAATGCCACACTTGGTCAAATATGGTCTTGATATCAATGGGAAGTTACTATCACCTCACCTCTGGAATTCGGCTCTTTTCTTCATGTTTCAACTAAGGCTGTAATGAGGTCAGGAACTGTGTGGCCCTGGCAAACTGGGCATCACTGAGCAGGTTATTGTAGAGCACATGCTGCTTGATAGCAATGTTGGCAGCACATTTCATCACATTACTGATGATCCCCAGCCACCCTTGTTCTGGTACAAGGTCATAATCTTTTCATCATGAATTTGCTGAGGGATTACACCCTCCCTCTATCAGAGAGAGAGAGTTGTGTGTGAATGCTGGAGCAATTCAGGTTTCCCATGCTTAACAATTTCAGCTGGAATAGTTGCAATGGCTGAAACTTTGTCGTGTTTTCAGTATTGCAAGAGTAGGCTGGTGGGGTATATTTGTCCATCATTCCATCCCTGAGCCAGGTACTTTTATTGTGCCTGTGAATTTATACGGGACATTCTGTATATGGAAAATGTACATAAATACGAATTGCTGTTACGTTATTAATGAAATAAAATGAAATCAATTGTATTGGGAATCAGTTTTTAGATTGAAAAGCAAATACTACTCATAAATTAATTTTGCTCTAATTTAAATTTTATATTGACAATAGAAAACACAAAATCTGTTAAGTAGAATGATGATTGCACAATATGCAACTCCAGGTCATTCAGGTGTTTTTAATAAAACAAAGATATATATATTTTTAAAAAAAAAAATCAAGTGACAGCACCACCTTGTGTTAAAGATGTTACTAGACAAATATTTGCTGTCATTCGGTGTATTCCTGTTTGTAGACTCTGTCCTGCTGATGTATCTGGGACCAATGCAACCAATTACTAAAACATTTATGCCCAACTCTAAAAGGAGCCCGGAGTCCTACACTGTCGTGAATTTGATGGCAGGAGGACATTGAACCATGGAGGAAATTGATAGGGGAGCCATCACATTTGCTTCCCGACCCTACTTCTTAAGCATTGGTCTGGCGGCAGTGCTCAGCATATGCAGAGTTCAATATGGCACGTTGGCTTGAGGACCCTGTGAATGCAGGGGATTGAGGGATTCAGCATCAAGAAGCGGGGAGAGTGGGATTGGGGTATAGGTATTAAATCATACGTCCTCCCTTGTTACCCCAACTTCCCTACAATCGCCGCCCCGCAGCCCCTTCCTACTATAGTTTCCCCTACAGTGTGGAAGCAGGCCATTCAGGCCATCGAGTCCATACAAACCCTCCAAAGAACATCCCATTCAGAACCACTCCCCTACCCTATCCCTGTAATCCTGCATTTCCCCTGGCTAATCCACCTAACCTGCACACCCCTGAACACTATGGGGCAATTTAGCATGGCCAATCAACCCAACCTACACATCTTGGGCCTCCTGCAATGCCACAACGATGCCACCCAAAGGTTGCAGGAACAGCAACACATATTCCACTTGGGAACCCTGCAGCCCAATGGTATCAATGTGGATTTCACAAGCTTCAAAATCTCCCCTCCCCCTACCGCATCCCAAAACCAGCCCAGCTTGTCCCCGCCTCCCTAACCTGTTCTTCCTTCCACTTATCCCCTCCTCGCACCTCAAGCCGCACCCCCATTTCCTACCTACTGACCTCATCTCGCCCCCTTGACCTGTCCGTCCTCCCTGGACTGACCTATCTCCTCCCTACCTCCCCACCTACACTCACCTTTATTGGCTCCATCCCCGCCTCTTTGACCTGTCTGTTTCCTCTCCACCTATGTTCTCTTCTATCCATCTTCTATCCGCCTCCCCCTCTCTCCCTATTTATTTCAGAATCCCCTTCCTTTCCCCCATTTCTGATGAAGGGTCTAGGCCCTAAACATCAGCCTTCCTGCTCCTCTGATGCTGCTTGGCCTGCTGTGTTCATCCAGCTCTGCACCTTGTTATCTACACATTTTTGGACTGTTTGAGGAAATCAGAGGTAACCCACACAGACCCGGGCAGAATGTGCAAACTCCACATAGACAGCCGCCTGAGGATGGTATCAAACCCAGGTCCCTGGCACTATGAGGCAGCAGTGCTAACCACCAGGCCACTGTGATGCCCATCCATGCCATGCCATCTATGCCTGGGTCCCAAGTCACCCTTAGGCCTCACATGCATCTCACAATCGATGGCATTGCAGATTGCAGAGAAGTTACTGGCTCCAATTAAACAGCAGCTCTCAGTGGGTGGGGCATCTGCCCCTGGTCACAGGGATCCTGGGGGAAGGTCTGCTGCTTAATAATCTGTGAAATGCCTGATAGATACGACATATGTAATGCTAATGTACTGTGGATTCCTGACTCACCATTAAAGGAAGCATGGCCAAAGCTGAGCGTCCGTGGCTGAATGGGGAGATTAAATAAATGGTAGACTAAACAGAAAATCTTTTAAAACTCAGTTGTTGGACAAGTTTGCCAGGAGAAATATAAAGAAAAATAACTCATAAAAGGAGAGATTTGAAAGGCCAAGGTGGCAGATGTAGCTTAGTATATTGTTACAAAATGCCTGGGTCCCAACCATTGGCAGGTGCTGATTGAAGTTACAATGCTGCTATCACTCCTCCTTCCTCTGCTAGTCTCGGGAGGTGAGGGGGGAAGGGGGTGTGTTAGGGGGCTGTTCAGCAGTCTGTTGGACACACCACAAATAAACCTCAGCATAAGAGGCTCTTGTCTCCGATAACAAGATGTAGCTTATTTATTACATCTCCATAACTAGAAACGGGATGCATCAACTCATGCAGATTAACTGTAACTAACAAGAGAACACATAGTTACACCCATTAGGAGACTGCCAAATTTCGACTATTGGCTCAGTAAAGCTCCGCTATTAACTTTTTCAGAACCATTACCATATGCAACATCTACCCCCCACCCCCAAGCTTTATTCCCTTAGTTAACCCATGTTACAATCATGACTATTATTATTTTGCATTTACCACTAACTATTCTCACCCCCAATTAACTTAGTGGTTTAACAATTCATCCAGAATGTATTGATTTTGGAGCAGGAAGGTTGTCAAGTTATTGTTTTGACAATTATTGACCTTGACATTGTCCATTCATTTATTTCAGCTATGGAGAATTCTTTATCTCACAAAAAGCTTGCACTTGGTTGGCCATTGAAATTTTTGAAGTGATCCATTATCTTGGTGGGAGTTGGGGGGGGACCTTTGATTTTTCCATTGTCCATCATGAAAAACAATTGTGTTGAAGAAAACAGTAGGTTCACCTTTAAAACCATACACTGGCCATTTGATTGATCTCTCTCAAGAGATTGGATATGTCGGACATCTTTTGTCATGCTATGTTTTCTTTTGCCTGGTGCAGTATGTTTCGTTTACGTCACTGTCTTTGGTGGTATTGACTGTTCTGCATTATCAGTATGTGTAGCAGGCTACTGTGCTGTGAGGACTAGTTTGATTAAAAGTTCATCAGTGAACTCAGGTGGACTGCAATGCTTAATTTTAGCTGCGGTATTTGGTTGTTGTTTCAAAACTTGCTAATAATTATCCTCTGAGAATTCCTCAGTGCTATCGAACATGTTTACTGTAGTCCAGTGAAATCTGTAGCTTCTTCAATGCTAATAGTGTAAAATAAATCTCAAACTCCAATTTTAGAGATTTCCACTGGTTGAAAACTTGTTAGGTTCAGCAATTAATCTTATAAACTCTCCCAATGGTTACATTTTCCTGGGTTAGATGATGTTCGTTTTCTTATGAAATGGTTGAACTAATGAATTTCAGGATGTTGAGGGCAAAATCCATTTCCTTTCTCAAGAGTGAGCTTTGTCAGTTCTTTCTGACATAAACTTACCAACAATATTCCTATAACTTTAGAGATCATTTAAACTATGCTGCTTACTTCTAGATTGATAGTCTGTAACTTCATGTGTTTGAGATAAGGTATTCGGTCAGATTAGGAAATGATACTTGCCTCTGAATCAGGCTTAAATTGGTTTTTTTTATTTATTCACAGGATGAGGGCATTGCTGATTAGGCCAGCATTTATTACCCATACCTAATGCCAAGAGGGCATTTAAGAGTCAACAACACTCTGGTTGACACTCTGATGTTGGTCTGGAATCCAATGTAGGCCAGACCAGGCAAGGATGGCAGATTTTCTTCCCTAAATGACATCAGTGAACCAGATGGGTTTTCAGACAATTGACAATGGATTCATGGTAATCACTACTCTTAATTCTGGATTTTTATTGAATTCAAATTCCACCCTGGCGCGATTTGAACTCAGGTCCCCAGAACATTACCTCGTTCTCTGGAGTAACAGTCCATCACTTCCCATCCATTGCATATGCATTGACATAAATAAGTTCCATCATATCCAATTGCGGCAAATCTCCTATTTTCCCAAGGAATGCTCCTTAGGAAAAGGAGGTTTCTCTTCCAATTGAGGTATAACTTCAAAACTCTTTCTAATGAAGATGGACAATCTAGAATGTAATGTTCTTTATATGTGCACCCAAGGTTACTTCCCTGATCTGGAATGGTTTCTGACATCCATAATCCTTTGGAAGTGGCCAATCATTTTACAGAAGTGACATTCTTATGACAGAGCTGGGCAATGCTTTTGTTTGTGGGGTTTTTTTTGTTCTACAATCTAACACTGACCCTTAATATCTGACGTTTTGCATACATTTTGTGTTGGCTTTTTATGCATCTGTTTGCATAGAGAATTATTTTGCACATTATGAAAGAAAAGTCCTGTTGCCAGCATTCCCTCTAAGCTGTATGGCTCCAGACACACACAGCCACTCCAATGTTCCACACATGCCAATTGGCATTGGCACACCCAATCTCAGCACTGGCTTGCAGTTCCGAAGTTGCTGGCACGTACCAGCCTTGGCGGTCTACACTGCTGGTAGGAAAATTAGACGGAACGCTGCCTGTTGCGCTTTTTTGCTAAGGCTGCTCTAATCTCACAGGCTCTGTTGATCTTTTTTCTGCTCTCTGCCTCCAAGTAAATTTGGATAGCTTTTCCAAAGTCAAACATTCCTAGGACCGTAAAAGATATGATAAAAACTGTTCAAAATTCTGATGACAATTCTGTCTCATGAGTTCTGATTTCAGCAATCCACAATCACAGGTTTCAACCAATTTGTACATTAATTAATAAAATAATCTACAGATTCTCCTGGAAGTCAAAGTCATCAGTTCAATCTTTCCCATTCGAGAATTGAATCTTATCATAAATTAGGCTAATTGTGAAAAGCTTTACGAACATTATCAAAAGTGTCTGTAACTTCTGGTTTTTGGCAATTTATAACATTAGCTGTCAGACCTACTGAATCCATAGAAAGTAGAAACATAGTACACAGAGCAGGAGTAGGCCATATGGCCCTTTCAGCCTGCTCCAGTCATAATGTGTTAACATGTTCTTCTTCTGTACACAGTCTTTAAGCAATTTGGTATCTTAGTGATAGTTTTGAAGTCCAGTTTTGTGTTCTTTTAGGTCCTGAATGTACTAGGAATTATTGGAAGGAGTTTTCTACTCCCTTGAGAGATGTGGGCAATGGTGAGAAATGTGGGAAAATAAACAAAAAATGAGAGAATCTGGTGTTGGTCTGTTTAGGGCAGAAATTTGCTGCACTCTGCCAGTGCCTGAATATGACATGAGAGGGAGTTAATTGTGCAAAAGAGGTAAACGTTTCTTGAGGTGAAGAATGAGAGACAGTAGCACAACACAATGAAGCTCACTGGGTTGACTTCCGATGGAGATCTCTATAAGCTACATGAGCAGTTAAATTCTTCTCTGGCCAAATCCAGCATCTCTCACCCACAAGGTGTGAAGAGAAAACTTCTCCCATCTTCCCTGCCCCCACCCCCAAAAAAATGTCTTCAATCTTTTGGCTCGGCTAGGTGACTTTTTTTTTCGGCAAAAGGAGGGATTGAATTTTTTAATGTGGTTGGGAGAGCCATTAGTGGCTGTGCAGGAATAGGATGTGTGGAGAGCTGTTGCTACTGAATATGTAGGATGTGCAGAGGGCTGGATGCTCAGCAAACTGCGAAGGTGAGGTCGGTGAGAGCCATTGAGTGGACTTGATGCAGGCAACAGTGAGAGCTGTGGTCCATGAGTTTTGGTAAGAGCCACCTGCAGTGGCAGAGACAGAGTGAGTGATGGTCCTGAGAGTGTGAAGTAGGAGAACGAAGATGGTGGCACCTACCCTTGCAGAATGCAGCAGATGGTTAACCTTCTCCCTGTACTGCATTTCACCCGGGGCACTGCCCTAATCCACACGACTATCTCTGTCCAGGCCACCTTGTCTGATGGCATGGCCTCCTTAGCCAGTCAGCAGAATAAAGCAGTGCCCTCCTTTCCACCAGCTTCTCCAGGTTCCTGTCAGTGAACCAAGGAGCTAACCTGACTTTCTCTAGTTCTGAGGAAGGGTCACTGGACCCAAAACTTTAACTCTGCTGTCTTTCCACAGATGCTGCCAGGCCTGCTGAGTTTCTCCAGCGCTTTCTGTTTTTGTTGCCTTTCTCAGCCATTTCTTTGGGAAGAACGGTGCAGGACAGAAGGGCAAGTGTGAAGGACAGTTCTCTGTCTAAAGCGTTTGAAGCTCTGTGGAGCTGGAGTTTGACTATGGCATCATCATCATCATCAGCATTGGCGGTCCCTCGCAGTCAAGAATGACTCTCTTCCACTCTCAGGGTGAGTCCATAGGTGGCTGTGTGAGCTTCCGCAGGCTCTGTTACACTTGGGGCAGAAGGTGGTTGTGGGAAGGGGGTAGCTGGGGCTCCTTATGTTGTTTTGACCTGGCTTCCACTTTTTCCCAACAGCAGGACTCAAGGTGCTCAATGTCTTCCTGGATGCTCCTCGTCCACTTTGCACAGTCTTGGGCCAGTGATTCCCAGGTGTCTGTGGGAATGCTGCACCCTGCCAGTGAGGCCTTGAGGGTCTCACTGAAGCACTTCCTCTGTCCACCTGGGACTTGCCTGCCATTTCGGAGCTGGGAGTAAAGTACCTGCTTGGGGAGTCTCGTGTCGGTCATGCGGACGATGTGCCCAGACCATCACAGCCGATCAAGGGGGGGCAGCGCCTCAATGCTGGGGATGTTGGCCTGGTCGAGGAAGCTGGTGTTGGTGTGTCTTTCTTCCCAGCTCTCCTCTCCTGCTGGGCAATTTCATAAAACAGGCAGGATCGAGCCAGGGTGCATAATTACTGAGATGAAGAACAGAAGATTGCAAACTGGCCACCATGAATCTTATTGAGAAAAGACTTTGTCAAAAGGTGGGAAAATTTGGCCCATTGTCTTTTTCCATTTCTCCTTCATGTGTTGATCAATGTTCTGACATTACACTGATACCCCAGTGCCAGCCTCCCCACAGGACTGATAACCCCTGTGCCAGCCTCCCCCCAGGACTGATTCCCCCCGTGCCAGCCTCCCCACAGGACTGATAACCCCCGTGCCAGCCTCCCCCAGGACTGATTCCACCCATGCCAGCATCCACCTGGGACTCATTCCCCCTGTGCCAGCCTCCTCCCGGGACTCATTCCCCCTGTGCCAGACTCCCCCCGGGATTCATTCCCCCTGTGCCAGCTTCCACCTGGTACTCATTCCCCCTGTGCCAGCCTCCTCCCGGGACTCATTCCCCCTGCGCCAGCCTCCACCGGGGAATCATTCCCCCTGTGCCAGCCTCCCCCCCAGGACTGATTACCCCCTTCGTTGGCTACTGCTCTGGGACTGCTTCCACACACCGGCCTCTTCTCCAGGATTCAGCTCCAGGCCTCACCCGCTTCTCCATTCCCCTAACACAGAAAGTGGAAAATAAAGAAGAAAGAAAGAAAAGAAAAAGAAAGAAAAAGAAGGGAAAAAAAAGTTGAACAGAGGAGCTCCGGCTGGAGTGCCTTACTCAGCCACCGTCTTGCTGCCACATTAAAAGTATTTGAAATGAATATTATTTCAATTCATCTTCAGATCTGACGGTCTATAAGCTTGTCTTCTTGTACTCAGAAATACAATTTTATTTCAAATTACTGTAAAGCTTCTGTATATCTCTGCAATTTTCTTCATTTGGCAATTTTTGTGCATCCTGTTTCACTGTCAACTGGATCAAATTCTTCTGAAAAGATTTCAGCTTGAAATTTACTGGTTGTCTTGCAGTGATTCACCACTTCCAGCTCTTCATCTTTTGTCTTGCAAAGTACATGTATTTTTCAAATTATGTTGCGTTGCAAAATTCTTTAGTAATGCACTTCTAATAAAGCTTCTAAGATAGTTTTAAATGTCTGTAAAGTTGTAAATTCTGTTAAATACTTTCTTCTGAAGTATTAGTATAATCTTCCTGGTTTTAGGAATCGAAATGAAGGATTCCCACCTTTTTTTTGTTTTTCCTGCCTTTTGAACAAATAGAATCATCTTCTTGGGATGATTGTGTAGTGATTGTAACAAGGTCAGCCGGGTGAACCTCAAAGAATATGAGTTCCCTGATTGGGGCAGTTAATCTGGTCCAATCAGGGAGCCCTGGCTGACAGATATAAATAGGAGTGTCAGAGGTTCTGTTCACTCCGAGAGCTGGCCATGACGAAGCTGGACCAGTGTCAAGGACTTTCCACAAGTAAATAAAGGGTGACATGGTGACGGCATACCAGCCTCTGTGGAGTTACTTCAAATTGTGCCTTCTTTCCCCAACAAGTTGGCATATTTTCACTCTTTCCACAATTAAAATATTCTGATTTTTTTAAATCAATTTTTTTTGCCTCTGAAATGTTTCATGGCTTTTAAACTTCTTATGCAGTGGACTTATTATAACCACATCTGGCTGGAAATATGTTTGGTATAATTAATTAGCAGGATCCATATAGATATTTAAAACAATTAAAGATAAAGATTCACATAGGAGTTAAACATGAAAAGTTCCACTCTGGTAGCAACAAAAGAATATAGTAACAGGGGACATGGAAATGACAAACATATGTTATTTATTAAATTAGTGCTCAGCACAGACAGCAAGAGAGTATAAACAATAGTTTAATCACGAAAAAAGAGCCTAGAAAGACAAATGGTTATGTCATGCCAAGGCATGAAGATAAAATACTAAACACAAAAAGAAACAAAGAACTACGCATGTTAGAAATCAGAAACAGAAGTTGCTGTAAAAACTCAGCAGGCCTGGCAGCATCTGCGGGGAGAAATTCGAGTTAACATTTTGGGTCCAGTGAAGAAGAGTCACTGTGTACAAAACATCGACTCTGGTTTCTCTCCACAGATACTGCCAGACCTGCTGAGTTTTTCCAGCAATTTCTGTTTTTGTTCTTGAAAGGAAAAATGTCAATTGCAGAAGAAAAACTGAAACTTTTCTGAAATAGGAAAACATGACAAATATCCTTATCACATGAATAACAATTATAAACCAAAATAACATAACTCATAAAGTCAGAGAAACGAAACATCTTCACTGATAAACAAAGGAATATTTGATGATCGAAATGATATGGGAGAGATTAAAGTAAGAGGAAAAATTCACTGGATAAAAGCTCACAACTTCACAAAGGAATCTTCACCAAATAATTAAGGAATAATACCTCACCACATGAAAGTGACAGGAACCTTTACAAACAGTCAGCATCTACATTTACAAGGCAGGAGGAATCAAAACAATATTTAAAAAAAGAG